>NC_135660.1:7484682-7784682 GCF_964188315.1 Podarcis muralis | reverse complement strand
TCCACAGCAGAGGAATCGCCGTGGGAAGCCGACAGGCAAAGTCAGCTGTAAGAACATTAAGCACGACTGCCCCACCCCTCCTTGCAGTGACGCCATCTTGCTGCCAGGACACTGCTGCAAAACCTGTCCGAAGGGTAAGGGTTGATGGTGATGGTGGTGGGTCCTATGTTTTCCGTGGGGCAGAAGGTAAAGTCAGTTGTCCTCATGGGTTGTGGGCCTCCCTGACACTAGCCAATCTGGCCTTCTCCCATGGCAGATGAATATTTAGGCGCCCTCATGAAGTGGGGTGTGAATTCGCCTCAATTTCTAAACCACTTGCCTCACGGAGCCCCCTGGCACTCAGGCGCCATTTTTCCTGTCCAGCCAGCCAGTTTCGTTGGTCAGAGGAGGGTAGTGAATTGAGCACTGGGCCTTGACTGGGGAGACCTACCTTGTCCACAAAGCTCACTTGATGACCAGCCACTATCTCTCAGCCTAACTTTTCTCATAAAATTGGAGAGGGGCAGGGGTATGTTTGCCACCCTGACTTGGTAGGCAAAAGCTCAGGATCGAAACATGAAACAAGTAAATAGAGGCAGTCCCCAAGTTTCTTTAGGTTATGCTAATTATATTCAAATCAGCCTAAAAGTGATTCATGAGGACTAGAAACTTCCTCCGCTTTTGGTAGAGAGCAGAAGAGGAAGGGCACTCATAATCTTAAGGACCAACATTATATGACGCAGAGTTTGTGTATGAAACGCTTCGCTGTAACAGCTTGTGCAAGATGCATCCTTTCCAGCCTTCGCTGGCAGCAGTTTGAGGACGCACCCTCAAGCCTGTTGCTGCAGGCGACTTCCATTTGAAAAGCTACTGTTTTCACGGAGAGGCTTGTGTATCAAATCTCTCAGACTGGAGGTGGAAGGGGAGGATATCCGAAGGAACGGATGCGCCCTGGTTTATTCAGTGTGTTGATTTTGTGCATTGAGCCGGGGCCTGCTTCCCCTGTATAGTCTATTTCCCAGATTGTTTGGGTCTCTCTGGGCATCTGAGAAGAAGGGAGCTTGTCTGTGATCATAACACCCTGAACAACACACCTACCCCGGCCAGCTCAGCAGAGTTTGTTCTGGGACGGGAGACTGCTTGGGAACACAAGAGGGTTGTACATTTCACAGGAGTATGAAGGGTGCAGCCTCGTGGGGGCTTCAATGTTGCAAATGGGCCACCGAGATCTTGCAAACAGGTTGCTGGTTTTTTAAAAACTTATTTTCCTTGGAAACAGTAACTCTGGATTAAATGGGGGGTAAAATGCGACCTGGAATTTCTGATGACAACAGTGTCACAGGGACTGTGCAAGAAAAACCTTACAGGCACGAGGAGCACTGATCCCCACAATTAATAATAATAACAATAATAATAATAATAATAATAATTTTATTATTTATACCCCATCTACCTGGCTGGGTTTCCCTAGCCACTCTGGGCGACTCCCAGGAGAATAGTAAAAACACGATAAAACATCAAACATTAAAAGCTTCCCTAAACAGGGCTGCCTTCAGATGTCTTCTAAAAGTCAGATAGTTGTTTTTCCCTTTGATATCTGATGGGAGGGCCTTGCACAGGGCGGGTGCCACCACTGAGAAGGCCCTCTGCCTGGTTCCCTGTAACTTCGCTTCTCGCAGTGAGGTAACCAGCAGAAGACTCTCGGAAGAGGACCTCATTGCCCATCTAGAAGCTCACTGGGTCTTGCTTTTGCTATAACTCTTTTTTTCTTTCCATCCTGGGTGCGAGTTCCAGACCAGCTAGTGGCAGGGAAGCTCCTCCTATCTCAGGTACAAAGCAGAAAATTGGAGATTCCATGATCACCCATGCCTAGGCTCATGAGCCCCAAAGCCCCCTCCCATGCACCTATCTATGCCTATTCTCTCCTCCACCTCCTGCCCACCCCACCCCCCAGTTCCACCCCTCACTTACCCCATTTATCAGACACTTCAGCAGGTGGGACTGGGAAATGTGTGGTCGCACTGGTGTCGTTGGGTGACACTCCCATCCTCCTTGCCTGACAGCTCTGCTGGCTGGGTCTGATGGGAGTTTGTGAGTCCAGCAACATCTGGAGGGACAACCCACCCCTGAAGTCAGTCAAAGGAAGGGATGGGAGCCGTGCCTCTCTGGAAAACACATTTTTCATAGGATAATAGAACAATTGAATTGTTGAGTTGGGAGGGACCTCCATGGGTCATCTAGCCCAGGCATAGGCAAACTCGCCTCTCCAGATGTTTTGGGACTACAACTCCCATCATCCCTAGCTAACAGGACCAGTGGTCAGGGATGATGGGAGTTGTAGTTCCAAAACATCTGGAGGGCCAAGTTTGCCTGCCACCAGCTGGTCTGGAACTTGCACCCAGGATGAAGGGGGGGAAAAGAGTTATAGCCAAAGTAAGACCCAGGGAGCTTCTAGATGGGCAATGAGGTCCTCTTCCAAGAGTCTTCTGCTGGTTCCATCACTGCGAGAAGCGAAGTTACAACCCCCTGCAATGCAGGAATCTCAGCACAATGTCTCCCATCCAATTTGAAACCATAATGGCCCCTGCTTAGCTTTGCTAACGTGCTAGCTAGCTGCATTTTGGCTTGTGCTTCTCACCTGGCATTTGAGGTCAGCAAATTTTAAGCCCCGGGAGCTATTTCCCCAAGCCTAGAACTATGAATCTCTGCAAAAAGGCAGTCCCTTGGCAGAGGACGGCTATTGTGTCTCTCCATGCCTTTCTTGGGTGCTCTCTGGTCTGGCCAGTGAATGGACCTTTACTCTTTCTTACCCTGCTGGACTATCCCTCCTCCTCCCAAGTAACTTTTCTGCTCAAAGTAGCCCCCCCCCAAAAAAAAAAAAATTGGCAGAAAGTTCAGGTAGATGGATTTGGGAAATGTGCAAGTTAGTCTGAATGGGTCGGAAATATTGGCTGCTATTCAGAGCCAGGTCTCTCTGTGTGTTTTGCCACCTCAGAAGAGGCAGGATAAGAGGGCCTTGCACAAGGCAGTATCCCAAACCCCACTAGTATCTTGCACAGGATTTTAGGATTCACGGTCAGTTTGCATGGGGAGCTGGCCACTCCCGAAGCAGCAGAGAGCATGGAGAGAATTGTGTCACCTCGTCCGCTTCCCGCACTGATGGAAGTCGTCCTGTTGTTGCTCCGTTCCTAAGTGATTTGCACAAACACAATTAACTTTGTCCCAACAAGGATTACATAATAACAGCTTTTGTGCCGATTCTTTCCCAAGTAGCACACAGACAAACTCCCCCTGCCAAGAAGCCGTTTCCAACTGGGCTGGCTGATTATCACAACCTGCTAAGGGTGGCGGTTAACCCTCTGGCGTCATGCCAAGGGCTCTCCATTGATTTCTATGGGACTTCCTCTGGCTTGAAATCAAAAGGGTTTTTAGATCAGCTGTTGTGCAGATCAGGGTGTAAATGGAAGAAGAGAGCAGGGGACCAGTCTAATATGGGAAACTGGGACCCCCTCTGAGTCCAGGGTCTTTTCTGGGTCTGTCAGTCAGTATTAGAAACTGTGCAGCAACGTAAAGGAAGCATAAATTCTCAGAGGGAACAAAGAGATGAACTCTGGACTCAGACAGAATTCAACTGTGCATCTTCCCCAAGGTGAAATTTTCTCTACTAGGTTCAGTCATACCTCGGGTTACAGACGCTTCAGGTTGCATTTTTTCGGGTTGTGGACCACCAAAACCCGGAAGTACCGGAACGGGTTACTTCCAGGTTTCGGCAGTCGCGCATGTGCATAATCGCTAAATCACGCTTTGCGCATGTGCAGACGAGCTGCTGCAGGTTGCGGACGTTGCGGCTTGTGAACGTGCATCCTGCATGGATCACATTCGCAACCCGAGCGTCCACTGTATATATCTATACAGTAGTACCTTGGTTTTAAGAACAGTCTGGTTTAAGAACGATTCGGTTTATAAACTCCGCAAAACTGGAAATAGTGTCTGGTTTGAGAACTTTACCTCCGTCTAAGAACGGAAGCCGAACGGTTGAAGGGCACCGGCGGCGGGAGGCCTCATTAGGGAAAGTGCGCCTCAGTTTAAGAACGTTTTTGGTTTAAGAACAGACTTCCAGAACGGATTAAGTTTGTAAACCAAGGTATCACTGCATCCATATTGGGGTAGGGCATCACATGAATCTCAGCTAGAGTTTGCCATGCATGAGCAATGGGCACATAGAATTGCAGATTTGGAAGGGATCCCTGGGGATCATCAAGTCCAACCCCCTGCGATATGGAGCTTTGCCACCTGTGGGGCAGCTAAAGCCGTGTAGGTCTCATGCATTTACTTATACACAAGGGATTTTCATGCCAGATCCTGGTTTTCTGCAAAAATGACTCTTTTCATCATAACTATATTCCGCCAGTTTGACTAAAAGGGGCCTCAAGGCTGCTCAGAATTTAAAATCAACGAAGTATTCAGGTGATATTGGAGGGGGCTATGCAAAAAGAAGGGGAATAAATGTTTACTCATCAGACACTAGTTGCAGTGCTTCTCTTTGCTTTTTAGAACCATTCTCCCGCTGTAGCCACATGGCATGATACCATACTGTGCTCTGACTTCATGACAACACCATGTAGCTGATCAGATTTGGCTACATGGTGATGTTGCAAAGACAGCTCAGAGCAATGGCACAAAACATTACCCTCACTCTGATTTGGCTTCCCGAAAATACAACATAATCAATCAGATGTGGCAGCGTAGTAATGCCGCAGTGCCAAAGCAGAGGGAAGACAGTGTTTCCTGGCCTCACGCGGGAGTAGCTAAAAAGGAAAGGATGGCTTCAAGTAGCAACAGGGAAGGACATTGCTGCCACTGCCTCAACCTCAACCTGGTGGCACAGAATTGGCAAGGGGAGTTTTTAGTAAAACCATTTGACTCCCATGTGGCATAGCTCAGTTACATACACTTCAAGGTCTAGCAATATTAAATGATTTTGCACCTTTCCTACGACTTCCAAGCCTCCAACAGAATAAACTAGTTGGGCAGGCTTCTCTTGGAAGGGCATTCCAACAAGCAAGGTGCCACCACGGAAAAGGCCCTGCTTCTAAGAGTCGGAGGAGGAAGCAATTTGAGGCGAAGACTGTGATATGAGGATGGGCAGCACAGGTAATGGAACGGCCCCATTACCTTTTTGACACAGCAAAGTTGCTACAAGTTGATTTTATCACAGGGTGAATATTTCGCTTGTTTGCACGCAAGGGACTCCTAGCGAAAGTGAAGCTTTGTCCCGAGATGGTTAATTGCACAAGGAGTTCTTGCTGTCCTGGTGGCCGAATGATCACTGTGGTCTGGGGACATGCCTCAGCAAACAGTTTACGAAATGACCACCCAGATGCACATTTGAGTAAATAAAAAGCACATTTGGGCAGCATTCATGATCGCATGTGGATGCCATAAATCTTTGCGTTTCTGTCGCAGAGCATCTTAGCTCCCACACCAGCCTTGCTGTGCTCAGAATTAGCAAAATTCCATGAATACGAGCAAAGTTGGGAGATCCAATTCCTGGGTATTTTGCCAGGGACATTCAAGAAGTAAGCTCCAATGTTCAGTTCTATATCCAAGGCAAAACATGACATGGTGGGACTGCCACGTTTGTTCATGTCTGCCCTCTTGTTCCTTGGACTGAAATGGGTGGTGATGTCTTATGGAACGTGGAAAGGGACATTGTCACTGGGGGGTGTCAAATGCTGCCATTACCCCCACCCCCTTTCAAGCCGTTGTTATAATTTGTATAGGAAAGCATATATAAATAAATGCCGCCAGACTGAGAAAACCTTATTTTGGTTGGGTGTGTGTGTGACAGAGAGACACTGCATTAATGCAAATCCCTAAACTAGGGTAGCTTCCATAGGGCCCTTCAGACACTGTTGGACTACAGCTCCCATAATCCCTGACCATTGGGCATGCTGGCCTGGGGCCAATGGGAGCTTGAGTCCAACAAGATCTGAAGGCCCAACACATTTTGGCCAACACCGAGAGATCTGCCTCACCCTATTCTTCTTCTTTCTAAAGTTTTAGACATCCAGGGAAAAACCTGTTTTATATGCCCAAGCTTTTAACTGAATTGTCATATCTGGATGGTTTACTTATTTTGTGGCAGCTGGTTTTTGTCTACAACTTTACTTCTGCCCTTACTTATCTTAATATTTCATGCTGTTTTAATTTTTGTATTGGATTGGAGTGTTTTTATTATTACACTTGATGCTTTGGGAAACGTGCCTGCGTTGAAAAGTGGCCCGTGTGTTTTAGCAATAAATGAAGAGAAATGGAATAAAACTTGCCTCAGGTGACAGATTTTGGGCTCCACAGCTAGTGGCGAATGGCCAGCTGTATCATCTGTTCTTATTATTGCGGTGCTTCAGCATGTGGGAAGCGCCATTTTGGCTTATCGTTTTGTTTACCTCAGAGGCCAAAATGTCTTCATCTAGCCCTGAAATTGGGGCACTTTCCTACATGGAGATAATGTAGAGGGGAAATGACATTTAAAGATGGCAAAGGTGGAATTTCCCACAATGCCTCTGGCACCGGGGCACTGTGATAAATTAAAATGGGAGTTAGACCCATCTGCCTGGTGCTGTTTTCAGGTGCTGCTATATGCTACCAGGTAAGTTTCTCAGGGAGGAGAGGACCCACCAAAGGCTACTTTTCCTACGGCTATCTCGAATTCAGGCCTGGCCCTGACCAGGAGCAAGAAAGGGGAAGGGGGCATTGCAAGATGAATCAAAGTGTGTTTCTGTATTTGTCTACTTTCTGTGATGCCAAAAAAAACCTTTGCTTCCTGTCATCCATCATGCAGCCGCTCCCAGCATCCCAGAGAAGAGACCTGAGCCTCTGTTTGACAACTTTGAGTACTTTCAGGATAAGGAAGATGATTTACATAGGAATTACAATGACCGCGCCTACCTAAGTTCTGAGGATTTGGTCCGAGATGACAGCCGCATAGGTATGGTCTAGGTGGGGGTGGGGGGTGGGGAGGGAACACAGAAACCAACTTCCTGATTTTCTTTCTTTTTAAAAAACAGCAACCAGGTTTCTAGTCCTCATGTCTGCAGGTGTGTCTGAATGCAGTGGAAGCTGGTGCTCTAGGGCTAATGGGACGCAGCCCTCCCAAGAACAATGTCAAGCAAGCAAGAAAGAAAAGAAATCGCCCCCCAAATATCAAAGCCACATACTCGGTCCCACTTTTGTTTGAAGTCAGGGACACTCTGCAAACATTCGTATCAATCTATCGTCCTATGGAAAATCAGGCCTTTGCAGCACTCAGCCAAAAAGCCGTGTGGCAGATTGGACTGCACTTCAAGGCAGCCCCGCTATGAAGGCTTCTACTCCCATCTGTAGTTCGGAGGCTCACCAGCATCCATGGTATGGCCTTGTGGGGCTGCCTTGGAGTCCAAACATGCTCAGAGCTGTTTCCTAGAGCCACGCCTAAAACTCAAAGCACCTTCTTTGTAGCTAGCCAGAAGGAAGGTGTGGCTGCTAGTTTGAGCAGCGTGTTTTTAATTACCATATTTTTCGCTCTATAAGACGCACCAGACCACAAGACGCACCTAGCTTTTGGAGGAGGAAAACAAAAAAAAATAAATATTCTGAATCTCAGAAGGCAGAACAGCAAGAGGGATCACTGTGCAGTGAAAGCAGCAATCCCTCTTGCTGTTCTGGCTTCTGGGATAGCTGCGCAGCCTGTATTCGCTCCATAAGATGCACACACATTTCCCCTTACTTTTTAGGAGGGAAAAAGTGAGTCTTTTAGAGCAAAAAATACGGTATTATTAATGCTCCTTAAAAGGGAGAAATGGTGGAGAGAGTGTGCATCTTTCTATGCTATCCTTTTTAATTTTGCTTTATTTTGCAGTTGTTTTTGTGAACTGGGGAGGAGGATCGGGAGAAGAAATGGTTCCCACATTTGTTGGAACTGTAGGGCTTTTGTGTGTGTGTGGGTTTCAGGGAAGTATGGAGATTTTGCATTCCTTTTCCCCCTCAAGGCTTTAAAAAGGTTTTAGTTTGTTTGGCTAATGTGAGAAGTTGGACTAGAATGGCCTTTGGTCTTCTACAGTGGTGATTATACGATGTACTATTTAGACAAAGAATACCTGTGGAATCACCTCTTGCATGCAAAAGGAAGCTCCTCATTGGTGAGGCAGATGCACTCTGTGCATGCTTGTGCCATTTATTTCTTTAGTTCCTAATCAGATCTCCTCTGATCGAGACTTTGGCTTGCAAGGAATAGCTGGTGGTGCTAACAGTTAAACCCTTAGACAGCATCACAGGTCAGCTGAGTAGAATATTCTCTGCATGTTTTCCTTTTCACGATGCCAGTTGTCTTCATACTTTTGAGCATGCCAGAGATTGTGCACGCACCACTTTAAAAATGATCTTCTCTGTCACTGGTTCATTGTGGGGTGTTAGGTATTCTGGTATTCTCTGAATGAAAGGAGTAGCCAGCTAGCCATGACTTACAGCACAAATCAATCAATAGTCAGGTAGCACTTCAGAATGTATTCTTGCATAAGTTTTTAATGGATTGCCAAGACTGAAGCGTCTGATGAAGTGCACTGTAGCCTGAAAAAGCCTATGCCACAATGAATTTGCTAGTTCTTTAACGTGCAAGTACTGTTCATTTTCCTTGTTTGGCTAAAGTTGCACTATGGTCTACTTTACAGGGTTGTTGTGAGGTTCAGAAGATTGCAAAATACTTTGGCAAACTTAAAATGCTGTTACAAAAAAGCAGGATGGTGCAGGGGATGGTTTAGATGCAATATGGGATCATAAATCAGGCGAGCTGCTCCTACCCAGACAACGACATGCTGGATTTTCCGAGGACCTACATGTAAAGTCCAATGTCTGCAGGCCTTAATATCCTGATTGTGTACCAGATTCATTTTTCTTTGATTGTCTGGTTAGGCTTTTTCCATGATTCAAGAGCTGCAGGCGGGCTAGAGAGAGAGCGAGAGAATTCATTTTGTTTGTTCCTCATTTATCAGTGTTGCATGTATGACTATTCCACCTTCCCTCCAATGAGCTCACGGTGGCATAATTCACGAGTCGTGTTTTCTCCATGTTATCCTAACAGCAACCCAGTGAGGCAGCGGCGGAGAAAGCCAGGGATAGGGTGAGCCACCCATAGGGGCGGGGCGAGGGTGGGGTGAGCCGTCTATGGGGTGGGGCCTCCGGAATCTGCCTGCCTGCTCCCACTCAGCTGCCCTGCAGCTGGGGGGGAGGCAGCAGGCAGACCGTTTGGGCTGCACGCGCCCAAGCCACTGCTTCTCTCCCAGGTGAAACTCGTGGCTCGGATGCGCTGCAGGCCCCGCGGTGAATGCCGCCTGGCATTTTGTCACTCCCCTCAGTGGCGACACCTGGGGCAGACCGCACCCACCGCACGCCCCTTCCTCCGCCCCTACTGTGAGGTAGGTTAGGTCGTGAGACTGGCCCAAGGTCACACAGTCAGCTTCATGGCTGATTTTTAACCCTATGCTCCCCAGTCAGGGTCCATTTAATAGCTCTCCACCTTACTTCACGTCCTGGAAATGATATACAACCCCTGTGGAATTCAGTGGAGCTTACTTCTGAGTCACGTACAGCTTCTTGGGCACAAATGTCCACACTACAAATTGTGACAACAGGGATTCCTTCTGAATCGGGATAAAGCACTTTTCAGTTCAGTTAGAAAACCAGGACAACTTGACCACACTCCTGTGACATCTCATTGGCCGAACACTCACGGCCTCCTAGCAGCCCTAGCTACCACCACCTGAATGACTGTGGGCAGCATTGGCTAAAATCTGGGAAGACAGAGGAGTGTGACTGAATCACATTTTTAGAAGTTAGTGGTGGGCTTCACTGCCTTGCTCAGCAGCTTGCAAAACTGAGATTTGGTTTATGCAAATTAAAATTATGCAAACTTGCTCAGATTTTCCAATGGTTCAGGTAGTAGAACCCAATTTTTCCTGTCATAGAATCTGGATAACCTGGATACTTTTTAAAAAAATAAATAAATTGTGACGCTGATTCCATGCAACCTTCCTAATATCTTGAGCTGGTATTTGCTGCACGTGTCAGACACCCAAGTAGGGATGTGGGGAGAAAATCAATCCATTTGCATTTAAAGGCAAACTTCTCTATTTCTCACTTTCCAACATGGTACCCAAACTGAAACACAGCCACCCTTCAAAACTCACATTTCTCTGAATTTTGCAGTGCAGTTTCATTGGCAAAGTTTGCATTAAAATGCATATATTTGTGAGAACAACATAGAAGAATGCATTGTTTTAAGAATAATTGCATTGTAGATAAATAGGTACTGCTCTGGCGGGAAGGTAAACGACATTTCTCTGGTTCGCCAGAAGCAGCTTAGTCATGCTGGCCACATGCTGTACGCCGGCTCCCTCGGCCAGTAAAGCGAGATGAGCGCCGCAACCCCAGAGTCGTCCGCAACTGGACATAACGGTCAGGGGTCCCTTTACCTTTACCTTTTAAGTCGGTGCCCACCACTTCTCTATTAAAGAGAATTTCTATGGATTTCTTCTACCACTGTGTCCATGTTAACTTCCACCCCTGAAACATTCCTACCTCAGGCTTTGGAAATCTGCTAGAATGTCAAGTGAACAATACATTGTTAGCTCTGCTCAACATGTAGCTCCCTATGCTGCTTTGTACTCTAAGACGTTTTAACCGTTGTCTCCTGATAACAGTGTTGTGGGATTTGTTTGTGTAATTCACCAACAAATAATAATAATAAAAATCTAAGGGAGCCAGTGTGGTGTAGTGGTTCAGAGCGGTGGACTCGTAATCTGGTGAACTGGGTTCGCTTCCCCGCTCCTCCACATGCAGCTGCTGGGTGACCTTGGGCCAGTCACACTTCTCTGAAGTCTCTCAGCCCCACTCACCTCACAGAGTGTTTGTTATGAGGGAGGAAGGGAAAGGAGAATGTTAGCCGCTTTGAGACCCCTTCGGTTAGTGATAAAGAGGGATATCAAATCCAAACTCTTCTTCTTCCTCCTTCTGAGGAAGGGAGTTCTGCAGATTAACAATGTGTTGCAGGAAGAAGTCTTTTCTTTGATCTGTCTCGAATCTTCCAGCGTTGGGCTTCATTGGCTATCCATGAGTTCTGCCATTTTGAGAGATCCACTTTCTCCACACCAGCCCATAGCTGTCAATGCTTCCCGTTTTTAAAGGGAAATTCCCTTATTCCGAATAGGATTCCTTGCAAGAAAAGGGAAAAGTTGACAGCTATGACACCAGCCCCAATTTTATACAATTCTGTCATGCCTCCCGTTACTGGTTTTTCCCGCAATCCTCCAATGCAACAGCCTTTCCTCATTGGGAACGTGCTCCTTTCCCTTGATTATTTGAGTTCTCCATTTCTGAACCTTGTCAGGTACAGCTAGTTCACTCTTTGCAGCAGATAGATAGAGGGTGGTTTTTTTTGGGGGGGGGGTTGGGTCATTACTGTTGTTTTTTGCAGAATGCTGAAGTTAATATAATAACAATAGAGGCTTTTTGGAGGACAGTAATAAAGATGATTAATGGCATTTTCCAAAAAAATATACAATTGGGACCAATGCTATCCTTATTGAATTATGTAAAATTCTTCCCCTAGCTAGACAGGACAGCGTCACTTTTGTATATAATTAGAAATGCAATGATGTTATAATTGAGTAAACAAAGGGATTTTTTTTAAAATTTAAGCAATCATACTGCAGAACAGAATTAACTTTTGGAATCAGTTTATGTTTACAGCATTTACACGGTTCCTTGAAAATATACATGGTGCTTTTGTAAGACGGGGACATGCGATCCAACACAGTAGAAATGAATCTAGCACTTGTGAATTTATAAAACCTACAAAGGACAGATCTGTAAAGTGAGTTTACTAGGTCAGTTTATAAATGTGGTTAGGAATAAATTTATCAGTTTTGAAAATGCAATCGCCAGTGTTTAGAGTTTTAATACTTTCAGTATGAGTAAGCATGGTTTTTGTATGTGTGCATGTTTATGTCATCATTTATTGAACTTGTGTTTAAAAAAAGATACAGTGGAGGCATTTATCACATATAAATGTAGAACTGTAGACTTTGAAATATATATATATATATCTAGTTCTTCAGGCTTCCTGGATCACTTGCAATGTATGCAGAATCACAGGCAGTTCCCTTTTGCTCCTCAGATTTTGTGTCCTTGCTAACCAGCGGCTCAGAGACCCAGATGCCCGTGTCCAGTGCAGTGGCAAAAGCCAGGTTCACTCTTGTGCGTTCTCACCTCGTCTTCTCAATCAACTATGAGAGGTGAGTGACACCCAGTCTGATGGGAAGAAGCATGTAGCAGAGGTGGACTTTGGTAATTTCGGGAAATGTGGTGCCCTGAGTGAGGCCAAAATTTGGCACCTCCAATTGTTCCATCTAGCTCAGTGCAGTCATCCCTTGGATCCCAAACGCCTTGCTACTTGGACGTGTTGTCTCCCAAACACCGCAAACCCGGAAGGGAATGTTCTGGTTTCTGAACGTTCTTTGGAACCTGAATGTCCGATGGGGCTTCCAATTGGCTGCAGGACCTTCCTGCAGCCAACCGGAAGCCGCATTTTGGATTCCGAACATTTTGGAAGTCGAAAGGACTTCCAGGACGGATCCCATTTGACTTCCAAGGTTTGACTGTATCATTTACACTGAGTGGCAGGAGCTCTCCAGGGTTTCAGAAGAGACCATTTCCAGCTGTACCTGGAAATGCAGGGGATGAACCTCTGACCTTCAGTATGCAGCTGTGACTCACCCCTTGCGCACATTCACACATGCACTTGCTGCAGCAATAAAACTGTGAGCACATTTGTGCAGGTTCCGGTATGGTTTCAACCTGGATGGGAGACTGAGATTCCTGCAATGCAGGGGGTTCATAGAATCACAGAATTGGAAGGGACCTCAGGGGTCATCTTGTCCAACCCCCTGCAATGCAGGAATCTCAGCTAGAGCATCCATGAGAGATGGCCATCCAACCTCTGCTTAAAAACCTCCAAGGAAGGAGAGTCCGCCACCTCTTGTGGGAGTCTGCTCCACTGCTGAACAGCTCTTACTGTCAGAAAGTTTTTCTGAATGTTTAGTCGGAATCTCCTTTCTTGTAACTGGAAACCAGACTGTCTTGCTAGAGTGGTGCATGTTCTAGTTATCTCCCGCTTGGACTACTGCAATGCACTCTACATGGGGCTACCTTTGAAGGTGACCTGGAAACTGCACTTAATCCAGAATGCGGCAGCTAGACTGGTGACTGGGAGTGGCTGTCGGAACCACATAACACCGGTCCTGAGAGATCTGCATTGGCTCCCATTACGTTTCCGAGCACAATTCAAAGTGTTGGTGGTGACCTTTAAAGCCCTAAACGGCCTCTGTCCTGTATACCTGAAGGAGTGTCTCCACCCCCATCGTTCAGCCCGGACACTGAGATCCAGCACCGAAGGCTAGTGGCGCCTGCCCTGTGGAATGCCCTCCCTTTAGATGTGAAGGAAATAAGCAGCTATCTTATCTTTAAAAGACACCTGAAGGCAGCCCTGTTTAGGGAAGTTTTTAATATTTAATGCTGTATTGTTTTTAACACTCGATTGGGAGCCGCCCAAAGTGGCTGGGGAAACTAAGCCAGATGGGCGGGGTATAAAATATAAATTATTATTATTATTATTATTATTATTATTATTATTATTATTATTATTATTATTATTTTATTATTATTATTAGTTTGGCAAGATGACCCTCCGGGTCCCTTCCAACTTGATAATTCTATGATTCCATAATGCCCAGGTTGAGACAATAGCATGGCAAACCCTGTGCCTAAAACGGAATAGGGGTGATGTAAAGCCCTTTCTTGGGGTTCACATACCAGCCGCCCTGCTCCCCATCTCTCTCTCCCCCCAGACTTCTCTGTTTCATCAACTTCGTAGCACATCTTGCTGACAGGCAGCTGGTGTTCCTCTGATATCATTACGAAACAGCTGAAGAGGCATGGGTGAATCCCAGCCTGGAATTTCTCTGTATCCGTCGCAGGCAGAAAGGCTCCTCCCCGTCACGGTGGTTATTATTTTTTATTAAAAACAAATTTTTTTGGGGGAAAGGCTCCAGTAAACAAGTTCAGCGTCCACATGTTGCCGAGGCCCCAGCTGCCTCTCCTTGCTTGCTCAAGGCTGGGGTCAGCGGGGGTCTTTCTGCCTTCTGCCTGGGGCTTGGCTCCGGGGAGCTGCAATCAATCAGTCTCTCCTGATTGTTAAATCCTCCTTCTGCCTGCTCCGGGAGAGAGCTGCGGCCAGCCTCTCTGCTGTGGTGGTCCCTCCTCTTTTTCCAGGCCGTTGCATAGCCGAGCGGTGACTAATTTCAAAATGCAACCACAAATCCCCAAAAAACAGCCTCAAAGGCTGTCGTTATTCCTTTTTAAGCAGGGCCAAGGAGAGTTGCATTTCTCAAGCTGTGTAAGGGAGAGAGGCAAGCCTCTGGAGGGGCACCATCTATCCTCCTGCAGGGGTTCATTGGCAAAAATCTGGGGGGTCTGCAACTGCGGTTCCTTGCTTGCTGACGGCACGCATAAATCTCCTTCTGGACATTGTATCTCAGTGACTCCTCTATAACTCGGGGGCAGAGGGTGTGCTTTCAATGCAGAAAGCCCACAGGCTAAGTCCCTGCAATCTCGGGGTGGCGTGGGGTGAACCACACAATGCAGAAAGCAGCCCTGAGAAGGACCTTCCTCTGCCTGAGACCCTGAGTAGCCTAGGGTGGCTGTGCAGGCTAGAGATGATGGGAGCTGGAAGGAATCCCCCAGGTCATCTAGTCCAACCCCTTGGAATGCAGGAATCACAGCTAAAGAATCCCCTACAGATGGCCATCTGAACTCAAGGAAAGAGAGCCCACCACCTTCTGAGACCCTGGGCCTTTCTGCATCCTTGGAAAAGTACAAAATGAAGAGATAACCAAATATGCAGTATGGCAATGCAGACTTTGAATGCTTTTAGGCAAGGTGATGTTGCCACACTACCAGATGATAGCAGTAGCAGTCTGGGGACAGTTTTAGCATGCTCTGGGCTGCAAAATCCATTGTCATTTTGAAGGCTGTTTAAAGAAGCTGGCGGAGCACTCTGGAGCTAAGTCAGGTTGGTGGCACCGGTCTAACCTATTCCTTCTGTTCAGTGTTTTCTGTTCTGGTTGCAACCTCAAACCCACAACCTCTGCCTCCTCTTCTGCAGGCTGGGCCAGCCGAGCCGAGTCCGTTTCACAGATGCCAGTGGAACTGTCCTCTTTGAGCATCCTGTGCAAAAGGGCCCCTCCCCCCAGGATAACATGGTGAGTGACCCATGAGGTCATCGTCCCAATTATTCTACTCCCCTGTGGGCTTTGAAGCACTATGTTGCTGAAACAGCAAGGCATGTTGCTGTAGAGCAACCTTTCTCAACCTGTGGGTCCCCAGATGTTGTTGAGCAAGGCCAGAGCTCAGGGATGATGGGAGTTGTAGTCCAACAACATCTGGGGACCCACAGGTTGAGAACCACTGCTGTAGAGGGAAGTGAGGGGCAGGTGGGGCTCGTCCTTCTAGGAGAAGGAAAACTCTCATCCTAAACATCTGCTGCCTTGAGGGATATCTTTGGGAGAAGAAAAGGCTCAAGAGTAAACCCTACACAAATGCAGAGTGGAGTCTCTGATGGTTGGATGGTGCCTTGTATACCTCCTTCTGGCAATTCCTGCAGCCATGTTGGTGCCAATAGCATTGCTCTGCTTCCGTTTGGACCACATCAGTGAGGATTGTCATCTGGGTAGCCCAGGACCTCCATAGACACTATGCCCTGGGGAGGTCACTTCAGTGCTGCTAACACAGCAGTTGACTTCACCCCCGGAGGTGAACTCCATTCTCTCTCAAGACAGATGCCAACAATTGGCCATGCTGGATATGCGTCCGGTCCTCTGGATTTGCGCTCTTTCCAATAGCCTGATAAATTGGCCTGTTTCTTTCTGCCCCTCTCTCTGGACACTGTCTCCACAGATCTGCGGCGTCTGGCGAAACCTGCAAAAGTCTTTGACGCGGCAGTTGAAGGTTGACCAGCTGCACATTTCCCTGGTCAGCAAGTCGCACCCTGAGGGCGAGATACGAGGCAAAATCACCAAGCACCGGGCTCTCCTTGCAGGTAACCTGTGATCTGAGAGTTTTACCTTTGAGTACAGATTGCTGTTTTCTATTCTTTTTAGCGTCACAAAGCAAACAAACAATAAATTAGTAAGAGAAAGAAATGGTGATATACCAAGGTATATCAAGACATCCTAATTTCCCCAGCTGGTGTGGATGTTGTGTGTTGAGGATCTAAGTCTGAAGCAGAGGAAATAAAATCCCACCAGATGACGTAAAAGTGTTCTGGATCCTCCATCCGCCTGGAAACATGCAGTTTATGTGTAATATTTTCCGTCGAGTGCAGATTTCTGTCATTGTCAGCCCTGCAAACACACTCAGAGATCTCACTCAAAAGTTACTGCTCATGATTCAATTTAAAATGCTTGTTGTCTCCCTGATCTAGGATATTTGAAGATCCTTGCCTGTCTGCTTGTTCAGCCTAAACAGTGGTTGTCCTGGACTGTCTGTGGGCGCATGCCTTTTCTTTTGGAGTTTCTCCCTGGCTTTAACCTCAGGCCCATCGCTAGAAGTTTTGCAATGAGGCAACCTAAGTGAGCAGATAGTCATGGCAGAACGTACGTACAGCTGCCTGAGTACAGTGGTACCTCGGGTTAAGTACTTAATTCGTTCCGGAGGTCCGTTCTTAACCTGAAACTGTTCTTAACCTGAAGCACCATTTTAGCTAATGGGACCTCCTGCTGCTGCTGCGCCACCGGAGCACAATTTCTGTTCTCATCCTGAAGCAAAGTTCTTAACCTGAAGCAATATTTCTGGGTTAGCGGAGTCTGTAACCTGAAGCGTATGTAACCTGAAGCGTCTGTAACCCGAGGTACCACTGTAACTACTGACGTGGCAGAGTGTCGGTCTGGAGAGAACTGGGATTGAATCCCTCCTCAATGTGTGAAGCCCAGCCACCTCCTCTCAGCCTAACCCAGGGTTGTTGTAGGCATAGATGAGGTCATCCCAGGCTCCTTGGAGCAAGGATGTAACAGAAACGTGAGGAGCAATGATAATATCTTTAGCAATATTTAACTGCATTGCTCCTTGGAAAAATAAGTTAGATGCAAATGCAATAAATGAACAAATAATAAAATCACTGGGTTATTCAAACTGGAAATGCTGGAGCCACACTCTACATCCAGCTGGTTCCTATCAGCTGCCTTTGTTCAGAGGTCTCCTTGAGAGATCTAAGGCTCAGAACTTATTTAGCCTCACCACCAGAGGCCGGGGTGTCCCCTCTCTGGCCTCACCTAAGGATCCTGACTTCTCACCTCCAGACTAGGCCTGATCTGGGGCTCGGTGTAATGCTGGAATCTCCAGGTCAACCTCTGATGGGGAACCCTACTGGCTGAGACACAACACCACCCAGATGAGCCATTGCGTCCCTCTGGGGACCTTCATGGCTCCAGCTGAGCCCTTGCCTGAGCTTCAGTGTGTCTTGCACCTCTGGTCTTTCTTAGTCCTGTTCTCCTGGCTTGCTCTCCAGTGGCAGAGGATTGAACCTTCCCATGGTTCCGTCTCCTCCTCCCCCAGGTCCTTCCCAAGCAAACTGAGACTTCATCGCCTTGTCTGCCTTTGCTCTGTCCTCTTCATACCTCTTCTGGCTCTGGGAGACCAGGGAAGAGGGTCACAGCAGGAGGGGAAGATCCCTTGGCTTCTTCAGCAACCTGCCTCAGCTCTGCCTCTTGACACCCCCTCTCCACCTCTCCAGCCTCTGCTTCTGCTTCTGAACTGCTCTCTGCCACAGAGTCTCCCTGCTCACTAAACCCTGTAACCTCTTCAGCTTCCAATGCCTCCTCCTCCCAGGCTTCTCCCTCTGACCACTCATTGTCATCCTACCCCACCCCCAGGCTCTGCAACCTTCTTCCCTTTGGGGGTTCCCCAGCTGGTGTCTCCCACCAATCCATGACAAGCACTGTGCTCTTGCTCTCCTCTCCATTTCAGAAACATTCAGTGCTATCCTGACATCCGTCGACGCAACCCACCTTGGCATGGGGGGCATTGCTATGCTGACCCTGAGTGACGCGGAGAACAACCTGCATTTTGTCCTTGTCACCAAAGGGCTTCTGGAGCCGGTGGAGAAAAGTGAGCAAGGGGCAGAAGTTCAGGGGGTTGTGGGGCAGATGCAGCCAGGTGCCTGAGCTTGGCCCAGCCAGGGGAGATGAACAGACAAGACAGGTCTGATGGGTAAAAGCTGGGCTTGTGTCAGAGAGAAGTGAGTTCAACTCCCACAACAGCCAGGGACTAAATTATATCTCCTTCTGGGTGTTACAAACTGTTGACCACAGTTCCTTGTCTCTGAAACAATAGCAATTCGTGTTTGTCGAACCTTGATGAAGATTAGGGCTGGTTCTGTGTTTGAGGGTGCCTGGACAAAGTGCCCTCAGTAGGGGGCCCTAGTGTGCTGCCTTCCCCACCCAGTTGGCCCTACAGAGGACTTACAGTGGCCCTCTGTGGGCCCCAACAGCAGGCCGGGACCTCTCACCATCTGGGGAGGTCAATCAATCAATGTATTGCGCATAGCCAAAGGCCTTTACAATGTACAGTGGTGCCTCGCAAGACGAAAAGAATCCGTTCCGCGAGTCTCTTCGTCTTGCGGTTTTTTCATCTTGTGAAGCAAGCCCATTAGCGGCTTAGCGGCTTAGCGCTATTAGCGGCTTAGCGGGCTTAGCGGATCAGCTGATTAGCGGCTTAGCGGATCAGCTGATTAGCGGCTTAGCGGATCAGCTGTTAAGCGGCTTAGCGGATCAGCTGATAAGCGGCTTAGTGGATCAGCTGTTAAGCGGCTTAGCGGCTTAGCGGATCAGCTGATAAGCGGCTTAGCGGCTTGGGGGAAAGGGGGGGGGAGGAAAAAAACCCTGCAGGAACTCGCAAGACATTTTCGTCTTGCGAAGCAAGCCCATAGGAAATTCGTTTTGCGAAGCACCTCCAAAACGGAAAACCCTTTTGTCTAGCGGGTTTTCTGTCTTGCGAGGCATTCGTCTTGCGGGGCACCACTGTACAGCAGAGGGCAAGGCAAGGCTTTCCTCTGAAATCGCATGACATACCCTATAAAAAGTTTACAGCATAAAAATTTAAAATTAGAGAGCATTGCTATATCCAGAATGGAGTTTCTTAGCTGCCAGAGCAAATTTGGCTATCAGGTGTGTAATCTGTTGATCTTTACTAGCTAGGAGCTCGACTGTCACCTCCTGGGGGGATCGGTCTGAGAGGCAAGTCGAGAGCAGGTGACAAAAAAATTTCCCTGGGCAGTGAATATAAGGGCAAAGCAGCAGGTAATGCATGACACCCTCAACCTGATTGCATCCATAAATGCACATGTGTTCCCTCTGGGGAAGTGTGAAGGGGGACCCAACAGTGCAGACAGAAGCACTGGGGCCAGACCTTCCTCCCACCTCCAGTACATAGTTGTGCCATTGCATCCCTGGGAGAAGAAACGCTGTGATGGGGCAAGTCTAGCTTCATGTACCTGGCACTCCACTCTGCACCAGGTAAATAAAATGGAGGCCCTAGTGAAGCCCACTTTGGCCAAGGAGGGTCCTGAGTGTCCACTGCTGGCTGGACAACCTGTCCTTGAACCCCAGTCATGCCTCTTGAACCCTGATAATGCCTCTTGATTGCCTGGCTGGAAGATAGAGAGGGAGGTGCAAATGTCTGTAGAAACAAGCCTGTTTTGGCAAAGGTACCATTTATATCCTTTGCCTCGCTCACCTTTGCCTCTCCCCACTAAGGGCATGTGGCCCCTGGAAAGCTGACCATAGGAGAATTTGGCCCTTGGTTTGAAAAAGGTTCCCCACCCTCGCTGACCTAGTGGGGCAAGGAAACAGGAGTGGGGGAGATGCTGGTCCAAAGCGCTGCAAAGAGCGGCATTGACGTGTTTCGCCTCTTCCTTCTTCTTTCCCAGAATCCTCCTGGCTCCCCCTGAGGGTGCAGATCCTTCACCAGGACAGGGTCCTGAGGGAGGTGCTGGCCAATGTCTCCTGGCAGGTAAAAGCCGCTGTATCTGATTGCTGAGCCAAACTGCTTGCCGCTTCCTCCTTTGCAGGTGTTACTTAACGGTGTTACTCCTTCTCCTCCCCTTCCTCTCATTTTGCCACATCAGGACCCCGACTTTGCAGAGGTGCTGTCTGGACTGGCGGCTCGAGAAATGCTGTGGCTGGCACAAGGGCAGCTGGAGATCACCGCAGAGGTGGAGGGCAGGTTTCGCCGTAAAATTGCTGGCCGGATCACTACCAGAAAAAGCTGTGACAGTGAGTTTGGAGGAGGAGGAGGGGCAGAAAACATCACCCGTTGGACTTTTGCCTGCTGCACAGCTGCCCATGCAGCTGAATACAGTGCAGACTCCGGTTGCTGTTGATGGCTTCCACATGTAGATTTGGCTCGCACCCATCCTGCCAGCTCTGTACCCTCTTCTTCTTCTTGCCAGTGTGGTGCAGTGGACTCGTAATCTGGTGAACCGGGTTCGCTTCCCTGCTCCTCCACATGCAGCTGCTGGGTGACCTTGGGCTAGTCACACTTCTCTGAAGTCTCTCAGCCCCACTCACCTCACAGAGTGTTTGTTGTGGGGGAGGAAGGGAAAGGAGAAAGTTAGCTGCTTTGAGACTCCTTAGGGTAGTGATAAAGCAGGATATCAAATCCAAATTCCTCCTCTTCTTCTTCTTGCCCCCAGCCATCCAGAGTGTGCTCTGTGGAGGAGACGCCTTGATGCCCACCCAGACAGGGGCTGTGGGCTCTGCCAAGCTCACGCTGCACGAGAATGGGACTTTGGAGTATCAGGTAGGAAGAAACGTCTGGTGGTATTGCATGAGGCTGGAGCAAACAACATTGATACAGGTGTGTCTCTGTATGCGCACGCACTGACACATGCCTGATGCCAGAGCCTGGCAAAACAAGGCACCTGCAGACCCCAGATCAGTTGAGGGGCCATCTCTATGACAGCCATGCTGCCATCTCTGTTCTTCCTTGTTGCAGAAACTGACTTTGCCAGAAGTAGCCTCTGAACTGACATAACCCCATACAGTGTATGTCCCAGAATAAAAAAACACCAGGTCATTCCCACCTTCCTCTGCCACACCAGTGATTTCAAGCTCTCCCAACCAGTTCACATCAGGTTGGCCAGGAAATAAACCAAGCATCTTTACTCACCCCCGTTCCAAAAAGTGAAACATCTCCATTTATTTTCTAGCGAACCCGAATTTTGTAGGAATGCATTTAGGCACTAGGAGATGATATTACTAAATAATATGCCAAGTGAAGGCCACACCTAAGAAAATTGTGTAAGGAAGGACACATTTGTTGTTGTTTAGTCGTTTAGTCGTGTCCGACTCTTCGTGACCCCATGGACCAGAGCACGCCAGGCACTCCTGTCTTCCACTGCCTCCCGCAGTTTGGTCAGACTCATGTTTGTAGCTTCGAGAACACTGTCCAACCATCTCGTCCTTTGTCACCCTCTTCTCCTTGTGCCCTCCATCTTTCCCAACATCAGGGTCTTTTCCCGGGAGTCTTCTCTTCTCATGAGGTGGCCAAAGTATTGGAGTCTCAGCTTCACGATCTGTCCTTCCAATGAGCACTCAGGGCTAATTTCCTTAAGAATGGAGAGGCTTGATCTTCTTGCAGTCCACAGGACTCTCAAGAGTCTCCTCCAGCACCAGAATTCAAAAGCATCAATTCTTTGGCGATCAGCCTTCTTTATGGTCCAGCTCTCACTTCCATACATCACTACGGGGAAAACCATAGCTTTTACTACCGTATTTTTCGCTCTATAACACGCACCTGACCATAACACACACATCGTTTTTAGAGGAGGAAAACAAGGGAAAAAACATTCTGAATGAAACAGTGGATGTATCATTTTTGTGCTTCATGCTGTGGCCACAGACATGTGATCTGATGGTGAATTTGGGGTGACCCAATGCAAAAATCCTGAGAATTCCTGTGGATCCATGCTTTGTAACCACGTTTTTGCACCATTGCAGCCCCAGGCAACAGTGGGTGCGTGATTTTTTTGGTGCAGGCTGTAGCCATGGACATGCTATGTGATCTGATGGTGAATTTGGGGTGATGCAAAGATTCTGAGGATCCATGTGGATCCATGCTTTGTAACCACATTTTAAGTGGGGAGCGAAGGAAAAACAAAGAAGGGACATGAGAGGGGTGTGCAGAGAAGCAGCTGGCTAAGAATGCAGGAGAGGGATTTAACGGGAGGGAGGAAAGAAAGGCAAAAGTTTCCCCCCACCCAAGCCAGCCATCTCTCTCTCTCTCTCTCTCTCTCTCTCTCTCTCTCTCTCTCTCCCCCTCCCCCCTCTCTCTCCCTCCCCCACTCTCTCTCCCTCCCCCACTCTCTCTCCCTCTCCCCCAGCAGTACCGGAGCACAGAGACGACACTTTCCCCTCTGCTTGCCTGGAGGGGAGGAATGCAGGAGAGGGATTTAACGGGAGTGAGGAAAGAAAGGCAAAAGTTTCCCCCCACCCAAGCCAGCCATCTCTCTCTCTCTCTCTCTCTCCCTCCCCCCCTCTCTCTCCCTCCCCCCCTCCCCCTCTCCCCCAGCAGTACCGGAGCACAGAGACGACACTTTCCCCTCTGCTTGCCTGGAGGGGAGGGGCTTTCCCTGCTCTTTGTTCCATTTCAGCAAACACAGCAAGGAAACAGAGGAGGGTGGGCAGTAAGACCCTGAGGCAGAATGCAGGAAAGCAGCCGCTTCCTCTTTTCAGGTTTCCCTTCTCCGTGAATCGCGATTTGATTTTTGCCTGATTTTTTGGCTCCAGGGACCACACATTCGCTCTATAACACGCACAGACATTTCCCCTTCCTTTTTAGGAGAAAAAATCTGCGTGTTATAGAGGGAAAAATACGGTATACGGACCTTTGTTGGCAAGGTGATGTCTCTGCTTTTTAAGATGCTGTCTAGGTTTGCCATTGCCTTTCTCCGAAGTTTGAATCATTGGGTTTTGCAGGTCTGGTTGGAGAGTCTTGTCTCCTTTCCACAAATCTGTGAGCCCCCAAACTCTCCCTCTGCCTGCTTCGTCCCACCCCAACAATGTGCTCCTTTTCAGAAAATCACATTTCCTAGAAACTTTTTGTTTGTGTTGGGGAGGGAGAATTCCTCTCCTTCCCCTCTCCCTTCTTGCCCAGCCTTGCCAGGCTAGTAATCCATCTTGGATTAAAATCGGAGCGCCAAAACAGTTTGGGCATCCTCCTGCTCATCTCGCCTTTGATGCAAACGTTATAAATCCCCAGGCTAATAAGAGGGGTGGGAGGGAGAAGGGTCGGGGTGTGAGCTTCAGGAGTAAGTGGGTGGGGGAAGGAAAAGGAGGGAGGGAGCGGAGTTTGAGCTGCCTTGGCTGGGAAAGAAGGCGCAGGAGGGGGAATTCTTTTACAGTTTGGATTAGAATCCAAGCCGCAAGATGATGTTAATGCTTGCCGTTTATTTGAAGCCAACATTACAAGCCCCTTGAGACTCCTTCTTCCAAGCCTTGAAAGAGAAGTGTCTGTGGCGTCACAGCTTCCCATGTTTCTCCTCCTTCCAGGCACTGATGGGGTCTTCTTAGGCTATGGCTTATTTCTTTATTTATTAAATTTCTGCCCTGCTGTCCCTCCCAAAAAGCGGAAAACCAATGCAATTTTTTTTTATTAAAAAAACCCACTAGGAACATCTGAAAACAATTAAAGGGTGTGGCATGCCACATTGCTGTGGCAGGAGCACAAGTGTGGTGGGGAAGATTCAAGGACAATCAGATAAACATTGAAACATTTCACACCTCTCGCTGAGTTAGTGTACATACTTAAGGTACATATGTAAGAGGCTTGTTTATAGTTATATTTTGGGAATGATTCATGTTCTTCTGTAGCTGCATTGTTTTATACTTTCTGTCTGACCCTAGTTCACATTATAAAGCAGTTGTGCTCTGTGTTATAAAGCAAGCACTGCTAGGACTGGTTTCTTTTTGTTTTCCAATGTATTTCTTACCAATAAAAAAACCAGTGTGGCGCAAGCAAATTATTATTATGGAAATGTGGCCCAGGGAAAAAAGTTTGCGAATCTCTGATTTAAACAGTCACATACCCCCGCAGCTAATGATTTCAAGGTTGCCATGAATGGTGTATTTCAGCCAACCAATGCCTGGGTGAACAGGAATGTTTGTAAATGCTTCGTGAATGTTAATAATGAGGGCAGCAGGGAGCCACCACCAAGAAAGACCTGCCATCACCAACTGGGCAGCAGCAGGGACAGCACCACCAACAGGGCCTCTGCTGCCATTTGTAGATGGTTAATATTGGGGGTGGCACTCTTTGAGGTATTTGGGTCCCAAGACATTCAGGGCTTTGTACACTAGTACTAACACCTTGATTTGAACTTGGCAACTCGCTGATGGCTAGTGTAGCACTTTCTGGACTAGTCTAGCAAGTTGCAGTCCACACTACTTGCAGCCTCCAGACCATCTTATGTTTTCCTGCATTGTATGGAATTGGACTAGAGGACCTTGGCGCCTCTTCCAACTCTTCAGTTCTATGCTTCTAAGTCTCCTGTGAAGATCTAGTCACTTCTTCCGGGCTGTGCTCTCCTCCCGCAGGTCCAGGTGGCAGGAACAAGAAGCGAAGTGATCGGCGTCACGCTGGAGACCAAACCTCGCAGAAGGAATAAGCGCAACATCGTGTACGACATGACACCCAGCTACGAGGACGGAATGGTGAGTGTTTGCGTGGATCAGAGAGAGATGCAGGAGGTTCTAGAGCAGTGGTTCTCAAACTGGGTGGTACCACCACCCAGCAGGCAGTGGGATTCCCTGGGGGCACTAAGGGGGTGGCAGAGGGGGCTGGCCATGAAAAGCTCGCATCACTGGATTAAGTTCACCCATTGGGTTGAATTAATCCAACTAAAGAGCTGGGATTGCTGAATCGGCAAAGCAGGAGACTCTTGATCTCAGAGTCGTGGGTTCGAGCTCCACGTTGGACAGAAGATTCCTGCATTTCAGGGGGTTGGACTGGATGACCTTCGTGGTCCCTCTACAATACAATACTATGATTCTATCTGGCTTTTGAACAAATTTGCAATTAATTTTTCCTGCTTTGAATTTTCTTGAATTATTATCTTCCTTCGTGGGTTGTGCAGTTCTGAATAATGCTTTTTATATGGCAGGGGCCACTGGGGAAGGGTTTGTGGAACCAAGAGGACAGTGGTCCAAAAAAGCTTAGGAGCCATTGCTCTAGAGATATTGGTGGTTGAGCCACTTTCCACTACAGTCGAGCCTTGGAATGTTCCCAAACATTTTGGCTCCCAAACATCGGAAATCCGGAAGTGACTGTTCCAGTTTGTAAACTGTTTTTGGAAGCCGAACGTCCGACGGGGCTTCCATGGCTTCCAGTTGGCTGCAGGAGCTTACTGAAGCCAATCAGAAGCCGCACTTTGGTTTCCGAACATTTTGGAAGTTGAACAGACTTCCGGAATGGATTCTGTTCAACTTCCAAGGTACGACTGTATCAGTGGCGTAGCGTGGGGGGTGCAGGGGGGGCCGGCCACACCGGGCGCAACATCTGGGGTTAGGGCAAATCCACAGGTTAGGGGGCGCAAATCCACGGGTTAGGGGGCGCAAATTACTTGCCTTGCCCCGGGTGCTGACTACCCACGCTACGCCACTGGACTGTATGTGTTAGCCCTTAGTTGCTTATTGTGAAGGCCTTTGGCTATACAGTAAATTGAATTGGGTATAATGTGTTTGCCATCATTAGTGACTTCAGATGTAAAATATATATTCCAAATTGGAGCAAATGTCAAATTCTGTGCATGGGTCATGATTGACCATGTTTCACCATTCTGTGTGTCTCTCTGTGTGTTTTTATTTCCTCTTGAACCATGCACCTTTCTTCAGGCCAGCGGGACCTGGGAGCAAGCAAATGGGCGTGACGCCCACATGTTGCTGCAGAACGAGCTCTTCCTGAATGTGGCCACCAGGGATTTTGAAGAAGGGGAGCTGCGTGGGCAGATCAGTAGCCTCCTGTACAGTGGATTGCCAGCACGGCACGAAGGTACCATTGTGTGGAGAGAGTGTGTGTGTGAAGAACTGAGCCACCCACTAGGCCTGCTGGCTAGTTGGGCTAGAACAACAGAGTCTTTGCCAAGTCCTTTTAGTTCTTGGATTGGGCAGAAGCCTGTGACCAGACCAGACCAAGAGAAGTCAAGAATGGTGGTAGGTGCCAAAGACTGGAGTTCAACATCTGGAGGAACGCAGGTTCTGGAAACCAAGCCTTATGAGGAATGGTTGAGGCAGTTAGGTATGTTTAGACTGGAGAAGAGGACATCTTCAACTATCTGAAGGGCTGTCACTTGGAAGGTGGAGCAAGCTTGCTTTCTCTTGCTCCAAAGGGGAGGACCCAAACCAATGGCTCCTACTATACATTAGGAAGACCACCTGAATGAAGCTTGCAGACCACTGGTGGTCCATGGACCACAGTCTGGGAACCCATCCATAGACAGAGGCAGGCAAGCGCTGCCCACTGTTGGCTTAAGTGTTCTGCATTAATTCAAAGCCCAGCCAAGTTTGGGATCCAAACATGCTGAATTTTCAGGTTTGGAAAATTCAGTTTAGAGGGGAAGAACCGTTTGATCTGCAGCCAGACAAATAGGCTGTTAAGTGTGAGCTACAGTTCCCATGTCCCCCTGCCCTCCCAACACCCCCATGTCTTGGCTTTGCTGCCTACCTTAGTGTTGCCAGGTGACAATGTGGCAGTGACAGTAGGTGCCACAGCTGGCAGAGTCCCCCTTCCATGCAACTGTAAAAAGGTAAAGCAGCCCTGTCAGAATCAGGACTTTGCTCCCTGACTCCCAGTCCCCAGCCTTTGCCTGCCCACTTCCGCGCACCTCCCAACAACTCACAGTCCCTCCTGGGCTTAGGACCAGGCTCACTTTGTTCTTGGCTTCTCCCTTTCCATCCCCGCCCCCCAGAACATGCCTTCACCACTTTCCCCCTCAAATTCCTCCCTTTCACCAGAATGCCTATTCAGCCCTGTCTCGTCAACCATCCTTCTTAACACGGCTGTCTCCCGCTTGGGGTTCTGTGTGAGGTGGTTTGAATCCCAGCCAAACTGCTGATTCCTCTTTTCCTCGCACAAATTGGACTGCAGACTTTCTGACTACTCTGCACCTCTCTGGCCCTCCATTGGAATGTTGAGTTTTCTTAACATTCCGCAGCATCACCCTGACTCAGCCAATTGGTTTTAGTCTCTTTGCGGACATTATCTCGCCAAACTCAGATTTTGAAAAATTCCTCTAAAGCCCAAGATGACACAAGAGGCTTGTGATGCCTTAAAAACCAAGAAGCCTATTAAGATGCATTTGGCATGTGGCAGTGGACCAGCCCCTGAGCATATAACCCTTGGCTTTTGTGCTACAGAGCTTTCTGTCCCACTGGCTGGCCAATTTGTGTCCCCTCCTGTGCGCACTGGATCTGCTGGGCATGCCTGGGTATCACTGGACGACCACTGCCACCTGCACTATGAGATCATAGTTGCTGGCCTTGGCAAGGCGGACGACGGCACCGTCAGCGCTCACCTCCATGGCTTTGCGGAGCTGGGAGAGCTCCGGGAGAGCAGTCTGCGGGAGCACAAGCGACTGCTGCGGGGCTTCTATGGCACAGAGGTAAGGGGAAAGGCGGTCTCTCAGGGGTGGAGCATCTGCATTGCACACAGAAGCCCCCAGGCTTAGTCCCTGGCACCTCCAGGTATGCTGCGTTAGCAGCACAGAAGCGAGCTCCCTGGGGTGCAGGCCTTGGCAGTGTGTCTGGAGGTCCTGGGCTGCCCAGCTGACAAGACCCCCTCCTTGGCCTTGCTGATGTGGTCCAAAGGAAAGCAAAGTAAGACGTTTGGCACCAGCTTGGCTGCAGCAGTTGCCAGAAAGAGGCATGCAAGGCACCATCCAACCGTCTTAGGGTCTCCTCTCCCGATTTGTACAGAGTTGGCTCCTAAGCCTTTTCTTCTTCCAAATATGTGGCCTGGGCCAGTTTGGCCTCTTCCCTTTTTTGCTTGCCATGATATTCTTCTTGGGAGACAAAGGGTGCATTCTCCCAAAGGCCCTTAGCTGCCTGGCCAGTGACGGAGGCCAGAGTTTGCCTGCCTGGGTGTGGACACAAAGCTAGCCCAAGGGGAGTGGCAAGAAGGGGCCTAAGAGACTAGGATTGGGACCGATGCCTTTGCCTGATGGGGTTCTCCTTCTCACCTAGGCTCAAGGAGTAGTGAAGGACCTGGATGAGGAGCTCCTCCGCCATTTGGCTCAGGGCACAGCCTTCCTGCAAGTCAGCACTAAAGCGAACCCACGAGGGGAGATGCGGGGCAAGGTCAGTCGTGGTCACTCTGCTGTTTCTCTCGGGATTTTCTTGGGTTCCTCCAGACAACCTGCTTCTTGAGCATTTATCCTGGTTTGCTTGCACAAAGCTTATGCGGAGGTTAAACTATGTCCTGCCTTTACTGCAGAGTTGCTCTGTTTTTCTTTTGCAGGGAGGTTACACAATAATAAGCCTCCATCCTGAATTCATCCTGATCTTCTTGTGCAGTGGTTCCACAACTACCCATTAAATCACACACTTTTCAATGCATCTGCCTGTAGGCTCTGCTTTTCCAGGGATCAATGCAAGCCTTTGAGCATGTGAAGAGTGCTTTTTCTACTCTAAGTTCTGACTCACAAGCAGCCTCCAACAACATTTGGAATTAGAGAAGCTTTCAAAATCAAATGGTCTCATTTCCAGGGAGGCCAGAGTCTCACTGCCCATTACAAATTAGCCATTGCAGGTACACAGAAGCATTCCAACTGTTTTTGCACCCTCAAGTTGCCACATGCGCAATAAGTTGATAACATCACTGGGGTGCCACAAGGATTGCTGAGATTATGTATGCGGATCATTTTGCACATTTAGAATGCACTACAGTGGTGCCTCGCAAGACGAACGCCTCGCAAAACGAAAAACTCGCAAGATGAAAGAGTTTTCCGTTTTTGAGTCGTTCCGCAAGACGAATTTCCCTATGGGCTTGCTTCGCAAGAAGAAAGCCCATAAGGAAATCTCCGGGGACCTCTTTTAAATGCTGGCGGTGGGGAGCAAAGCCTTTCGCCCCCCCTCCGGCCTTCAGAAGAGGTCCAGGAAGGCCGGCGGGGGCCGAAAGGCTTTGCTCCCCACCGCCAGCATTTTAAAAGCGGTCCGGGATAGCAGGGAATTGTGCTGCGCTTTCCCGCTGTCCCGGACCGCTTTTAAAATGCTGGCCGTCGGGAGCAAAGACTTTCGCCCACCGCCGGCCTTCAGAAGAGGTCCTGGACCTCTTCTGAAGGCCGGCGGGGGGCAAAAGTCTTTGCTCCCCCCCCCCCCCGCCTGCCTTCCCAGGACAGCGGAGACTTCTCCGCTGTCCCGGGGCGATCTTAAAATGCTGGCGGGCGGCAGCGAAGCCCTCCTGTCCCCGGAGCTTGCGGGGCGGGAGGTGGGGAGAAGGGCTTTTCTTCCCACCGCCAGCCTTCAGAACAGCCTTCTGAAGGCTGGTGGTGGGAAGAAAAGCCCTTGTTCCCCCCCCCCCCCAGCCTTCAGAAGAGGTCGGGGGACAGACTGTCCCCGGACCTGGTCTGAAGGCGGTTTCCATAGGAACGCATTGATTGATTTTCAATGCATTCCTATGGGAAACCGTGCTTCGCAAGACGAAAAACTCACAAGAAGAAAAAACTTGCGGAACGAATTAATTTCGTCACCACTGTACAAAAATACTCTAGCAGAACAAAATACTCTCATCTTTCCTCGTATGCTGACCTTTGTACAACTGTTCAGTGTTTGTAGTGGTTAAAACCTCAGGCCCAAACCTCTCCCCAGACTCCATCGCTGCAGACAGTTTTTTTCCTCAGCTTGGCTCCTTTCCAGTATCAGAGCCAAGCTGAGGTAAAAAAGGGGGACGGGAAGAGGGAGGGTTTGGCTTCTCTCACTCTTGCTGTCAGTAATAATAATTTTAATGGGAAATTTGTATTGCATTTGATGTAATTTGGCACTGATTTCTTAAAAATTTGAAAAACTATTAAATATCATTTGGCAGCAACTACAACAATAATTTTTAAAGAGCCGACAGTTCCTTTGTATATGAATAAGTCTGCACCCTTGAATGGCAAACATGGCTGCCCCTGATTCACCCTCAAACATCATCACCTGGGGAGCTGTGAACTATCCCCAGAGTCCTTTAACTCTCCACAAAAATTGCTCAGAGGTTTGTCCCTACCAGGAACCTCCAAATTGCCTCAGGTTTTTCTTCAGGTAGGTACGTAGAGGTGGAGGAGCGCCCCTGAAAACGTTGTCAAAATGCTTTTAGTTCTGAAAGTTGAAATTCCTCAGGAACTCCAAATCGGCCCTTTTAGACAAATTCAGCAGCATCTTGAGGCAGAGCAGGTTATTGTTTCTCATTTCGGTTTTTACAAACTGTTCCCTGCTTTCTCCAAAGATGGCAACTGCCCATGTAATTTTTTTCTCTCGCGGGAGAGTGAGAGCAGATACTCGCATTTTTGTGAAGTTGTAGCAGCAGGGTGGGGCTGGCCGATCCTGTCACAAAATGGCGCCAGCCGAACCTTTCTTATCTATGTGTAGCGCTATAAATAAAGTAGAAGATCATCTGCCTGACCTGATCCACTTGAGGCCGAGCTGAATTTGCGGATATTCCTTGCCAGGATAGATTCTTGAAACTCTTCCTCCCTCCCAAGGACATTTTGGATAATGGTTTGAAAGACCAGAGCTGCAGAAGGCCTTCTAAACTGACAGTGGCTGAGGTCACACAGAGAGAGAGTTTCCAAAATTATTCTCTGTCCCTTAGCTGGTGGAGAAATTTAGAAGTGTGGCTAGATGCCAGACCCTGATGCTTGCCAAGATCTTAAATTCTACACTTAACATAAGGATTTTTGCATTCTTAGCAACTGCTCGCTGCAGGGTTTCTTCTCTGAAAGAGACTTGCTGCTTTCAACTCCAGCATGGCAGGCAGAAATTCAGCAGGTGAAGCTTTCCTTGACATGGCGGTGAAATGATGGAGAGTGTGTTTTTTTTTTTTAAAAAAAAAGATTTTTATTCAGAGTTTTCGACATACATATAGAAAAACCATAACCAGAAAAAACAAACACAGAAAAAAGAACATACAAAAAGAGATAAAGAAAAATATAACAACATCGTTCAGATCTTACTTTCATAACTGTTTGGACTTCCTCACATCTTTCGCTCCTGCTTTTCAAATTCAAAATGTTCCATTCAGCAATTTATTCCCTTATTTCAGATACTTATTTAAAATATTTCAATTTATTATGTTTCCCATATTAAAATTTCCTCTCTAGAACTTAAGACCTTGATTTAAACATAACAATATTCATAGATCACTTTTAGCTCGAATTTCTCTATATTTTCACATTCTCTATTTAACTGATTTACTGATGCCACCCTTGTTTTAGCTCTTTCACTTTCTTAACATTCATACAGTTTACAATGTTTTTGCAGATAGTCCTTAAATTTTTTCCAATCCTCTTCCACTGCTTCTTCTCCCAGGTTACGGATTCTGCCAGTCATTTCTGCCAGTTCCATGTAGTCTATCAGTTGCGTCTGCCATTCTTCCAGCGTGGGCAAATCATGAGTTTTCCAATATTTAGCAATCAGTATCCTTGCTGCTGTCGTTGCGTACATAAAGAATGTATAGTCCTTCTTTAACACCCTTTGGCCTACAATGCCCAAAAGCAAGGCCTCTGGTTTCTTAGGGAAAGTATACTTAAATACCTTTTTCAGCTCGTTATAAATCATTTCCCAGAAGGTCTTTACCCTAGGACAGGTCCACCAAAGGTGAAAGAATGTTCCTTCAGTTTCTTTACATTTCCAACATTTATTGTCAGGCAAATGATAGATTTTTGCAAGCTTGACTGGGGTCATGTACCACCTGTATATCATGAAATGATGGAGAGTGATGATCTTGCTGAAATGGTGATCTTGGTTGATCTTGCTGAAACCTGGTGTGCAAGTACTCCTGGTACCGCGCATGAAAATGTAAACAGGTCTCAACCCGGTTTTGCATTTGCCGTGTGACCCTGGTGGTGAAGTCAGCTGCAATGCCAGGAAGACCTTGCCACCGTCGCTTCCCCTCACCATGCGCGAAGGCAGGGCTGAACCGACCTGCAGTTACTTGCCAGCCATTTCTCAGTGCTAACTCCCCTGATGCCTTCACCGGGGAAATTGGTTAGGGAGATGTTTGACAGACTCTCATCTGCCTCAGCTTGTCTCTTCCAGGCATTGACGATGCCATGCTTGGCTGGGAGCCTGCTGGCTGTTTTGGCGTCAGGAACATGTACTTCCCTCCAATTGCCTTCTGAGCCTCGCTGGGGCTTCTTCCTGGGTGGAAAGGTATTGAGGGTCACCTGCAGAGTTTTGCAGTGCATCTTCTGCACACGTCAACAAGGCAGGTCAACTGGGCTTGGATTCAAGGGTGGCTGCTTTGCATTCATGAGATGGATGCAAAAATTGCAGTGGGGAGAGAGAGAGTTCATTAGCGTGGCATGCAAGAGTGCATCCAGATCTCTTTGCAAACAGAAGTTGCTGTGCCTTCTCTCCTCCCCTGTGCAACCATGTCAGAGTGAGCCCCTTGTCCTAATGCCAAGCACAACATTCTGCAAATCAGATGCTAATTTCAGTCAACGATCTTGAAACTCCCCTCATACTTCAGTGGGGCTGCCTGCATTTTAAATTTCATTTTTAAATGTGCAGTTAATGTTGAGTTGGCTGTACTTTTTTTTGTTTTTTAAGTCAGTGACCTTTGCAGATAACTACTAAACCCTATTTAAAACTACAGTGGTACCTCAGGTTACAGACACTTCAGGTTACAGACGCTTCAGGTTGCAGACTCCGCTAACCCAGAAATAGTACTTTGGGTTAAGAACTTTGCTTCAGGATGAGAACAGAAATCGCATGGCAGCGGCACAGCAGGAGGAGGAGGCCCCATTAGCCAAAGTGGTGCTTCAGGTTAAAAACAGTTTCAGGTTAAGAACGGACCTCCAGGATAAATTAAGTTCTTAACCCGAGGTACCACTGTACTGCAGAACCACACCATATGTTTAAAGCACATGGGTTCCCCCAAATTATCCTGGGAACTGTCTTTTCTTCTTAGCTATGTCTGTGTTTGTATGAGTTATGTGTGTTTTGTTTGCATTTGTATTGATTCTTGTGAGTCGCCTTGAGTCCCAGTTCTGGGGGAAGCAGTGGAATATAAATAATTTGCATAACGTTGACCACACTGCTATCCGTTTCTGAATCCGATGTGCCGTCTCTGACAGTCACTGTTCCCTTAGGTGCACATTCCCAACCGCTGCGAGGCAGGCGGCATTCGGCTGGCTCCAGAGGACCCCGAGGATGAGCTTCCAGGGGACCCAAACCCCAGGGACCCCGAAGAGCTGAAGAAAGACCCCAGCTCCTGCTACTTTGAAGGGCAGCACCGGCCCCATGGCTCCCGCTGGGCCCCAGAGTATGACAAGAAATGCTCCGTATGCAGCTGCCAGGTGAGTGGAAAGGCACATCCGTAAACATCCAAAAAATAATAATAACTAGGGTGCAAGTTTTGTACAAACAGGAAGGTGTCTGTGCTCACCAAGATCCCACCACAGCAGCCTTTGCCAACTTGGAGCTCCCCAGAGATAGTTGGACTCCATTCAAAACAACCTTGACAGATTAGAGAACTGGGCCAAAGCAAACAAGATGAACTTTAACAGGGGGAAATGTAAAGTATTGCACTTGGGCAAAAAAAATGAGAGGCACAAATACAAGATGGGGGACACCTGGCTTGAGAGCAGTACATGTGAAAAGGATCTAGGAGTCTTGGTTGACCACAAACTTGACATGAGCCAACAGTGTGACGCGGCAGCTAAAAAAGCCAATGCAATTCTGGGCTGCATCAATAGGAGTATAGCATCTAGATCAAGGGAAGTAATAGTGCCACTGTATTCTGCTCTGGTCAGACCTCACCTGGAGTACTGTGTCCAGTTCTGGGCACCCCAGTTCAAGAAGGACACTGACAAACTGGAACGTGTCCAGAGGAGGGCAACCAAAATGGTCAAAGGCCTGGAAACGATGCCTTATGAGGAACGGCTAAGGGAGCTGGGCATCTTTAGCCTGGAGAAGAGGAGGTTAAGGGGTGATATGATAGCCATGTTCAAATATATAAAAGGATGTCATATAGAGGAGGGAGAAAGGTTGTTTTCTGCTGCTCCAGAGAAGCGGACACTGAGCAATGGATCCAAACTACAAGAAAGAAGATTCCACCTAAACATTAGGAAGAACTTCCTGACAGTAAGAGCTGTTCGACAGTGGAATTTGCTGCCAAGGAGTGTGGTGGAGTCTCCTTCTTTGGAGGTCTTTAAGCAGAGGCTTGACAACCATAAGTCAGGAGTGCTCTGATGGTGTTTCCTGCTTGGCAGGGGGTTGGACACGATGGCCCTTGTGGTCTATTCCAACTCTATGATTCTATGATTCTATGATTTGTCATGGATGCTTTAGCTGAGATTCCTGCATTGCAGGGGGTTGGACTTTCCAACTCTACAATTCTATGATTCTGTGATTTTCATCAGCCCCAGCCTGAATGGCCAAGGGTGAGGGGTGATTGGGGTCAGGGCCAGCCTGTTGGGATGTTTCCAGGGAGACGGGGGCGTCTGGCAGGCCCCCTGTTGGCTCCAGCCCACCTGCTGGCAGCCGGGCGATCTCTGGTTCTCGGAGCAGCATCAAAACTGTGACTCAAGCCTCAGAGCCCTTTAGAGACTGAGCATGCAAGAGAAGAACTCTTTGCAACAGAAGTAGCGGACAGAGGCATATGTAAGCATATTTGCAAGCATTGATTCAGCATCAGGACAAAGGAAAAACATGTCCTCTTCCCTTCGTGTCCAAGCAAAACAGCATAAGCAGAAGCTATATACAACTGACGTTCCCAGCAGACTGTGCTGGAAGTAAACAGACATGTGACATACAACAACTCCACATGCCTGTTCTAAAGGTGGAACGGAACTATATCCTAATATCAGCCCCAGCCTGAATGGCCAAGGGTGAGGGGTGATTGGGGCCAGCCTTTCCGGAAGGTGGGAGAAGCAGCCACCTCGGGCAGCACCCTCATGGGTGCCCCACCTGTCCTCACACCTGCAGTGCCGGCATTGGCACTGATTTCTGGGAAGATTTCGTGAGATCTCACCGGAACCTCCTGGCATTGCCAGTATTTCATGCCAGCCTAGGGAAAGGATGCTTTGACGGACGTGGCAATGGAAGGCCAGACTGGCACTTCTTGTTTTGATTTGAGCGGTGAAATGGGACACACCAGCCCTGATGGGAGTTGTATTTCAGCAACATCTGGATATGTCAAGGACTGGACTTTCTACTGAGCTACGATGGTCCTTCTCCAGACCGTTGCTCCTTTGCGAAAGGAGATCAGTGCTAACACCTGCATGCTCATTCAGAGCTGCCGTTGTCTGAATAGCATCAAGGGTGGGTGCAGAATCATAGCCGCTCCTCAAAGTGTATCAATTCCAAGAAGGTAAGGGTGTAAGGATGGGCATGCAGGAACAGAACCCGGGTTGGAAAGAAGCAGATTCTCCAGAACTGTGAGAATGGGATTTGACACCTTCCTTTCTCTGCCCGCTGCTTTTCAAGTCAGGCTTCCGATGTGGAATGACTCTTCTCTTCTTGTTGCCTCCCCTCCCCTATCCTGCACCATAGAAGCGCACTGTTATCTGTGACCCTGTCCTGTGCCCGACACTCAACTGCTCCCGGCTGGTGCACCTGAGAGATCGTTGCTGTCCTGTGTGCGAAGGTAACATGGGGTTGAGCGGGGCCGGGTTAGAAAGTTGCAGAAGGAGAAGGGAGTTGGGAGGAGGGGGTTCTTAGTCTTATACATTGCAAATATCCAGAGGGATCCAGAGGTAGGGAGCATGATGCAGAGCAAGACTGAAGTCTTACTCCTGGGTTAGATATGTAAAAAGGCAGCAGTTTCCATTCTGACATATTCATCAGTCAGCACTGTTTCCATTCCACTGCAGTTCTGTTTCTGCCAAATCCTAAGTTATTTGCCTCGGTTCCACTATTCAAGTAACTAAGGTTTCCTTTACATAACTTACACTCATTTGCCCTCCACCCCTGGCCTAGATTGCCGCAGGTTTCTCACTCCTGTGGTAAGAGGATTTAGCAGTTCCAGACACAGCGACCGTTGCTGCCCCTGCCCCTATCTGTTCCCCATGAGCCTTTCATGTCTTCATGTCTCCTACCATATCTTCCTGAACAGAGGAGAAGGAAAACCCAGGAGGACCAAGAGCTGCTGAGAGAGCCCAAGACAGCAGCGAAGGTAAGGGGAAGGGAGAAGAAGATTTTCTGCAAGCAGAGGTGGATTTAAGGCAGAATGACCGGTTCCACCACCCTGGGCACCAGGCCTAGGGGTGCCACAGCATCACAACTATGACATAGCCAGCTCCCAGTTGGAGGTCCGTGGACTCCAGAGGGTTTGTGTGACCCACCCAGGGGGTCTGTGGCCCCATTCACACAGCAAATAGAGGTATCAGAATCTCCAAAAGTAGGGAGTCCATGGCCTGGCTTTTGAAAAATGGGGATCCACAATACTTAGCTAATTAGGAACTACAGACTTAGTGAATTGAGCAGAACGGAAGGCAAGAGGCAGAAGGGGTGCCAAATTGTGTCCTCGCAGAGGGTGCCACTGAAATTTGAAAGCCCGATGTCTGCCACTGCTGCAAACCTCCTGCAAACCTGATAGCCTCCAAACCTTTTCACCCACGGAGAATGAGAGGTGCAAGTGAGGCATTGCATCAGTGGGGACGGCTGGTCCACTAGGGAGAGTGGGGCACTGCCCCTCCAACCAAAGCCTGCCTTGAGCCAGCCCCATATTCCCTGCTTTCTTACTTACAGCCAGTCCCAGGGGGCGGGGGGAGTTCCTGACTATCCTCCTTAGTCTCAGTGTCTCAGTTTGAGGAGGAGGATGGGGACAAAACTAGAAGGCGTTGGCTCTGCCTGAGATTAGCTGTGGTGCCAACTCCTATTTGGGCTACCAGTTTTCTGCCAGAACCGAACCAGCCATTAGGCAGGGTGAGGCCACTTCCTCAAGTGGCAGAAGACCTCCCACCCCGGCAGCACAGTGCTCTGACATAGCTCAGTCAGTAGAGCATGAGCCTCTTAATCTCAGGGTCGTGGGTTCAAGTCCCATGTTGGGCAAAATATTCCTGCATTGCAGGGGGTTGGACTAGATGACCCTTGTGGTCCCTTCCAAATCCACAACTCTATAATTCTGTAATGCACCTCCACCAGTGGTGGAGAAGCTGCATCAGTGCCAATTTTGAGCCAGGTCGTGTCCATTTTGGGTGAGATCTAGCCCGAAATCACGTGAGATCTTGCAAACTGTGCAAGGTCTCATGCAATTTTGGGTGGGATCTCACCCCAAATCGGCATGGAGTGAATTGTCATTAAAAAGCCACACCATCTCCTTGCAAACTGATTGTAAGGAATGCTCAGTAAACAAGTCTCCATAATCCACCCTCTTAGAGCATCCCTGCTCAGTACAATGCGTCCCTCAGCTTGAAGAGCAATGCACATGCCCCTTTCAAGACTCAGGAGATGCACTCTGACCTTCCTTCTCCCACTGCAGGCTGTTACTTTGAGGGCGACAAGACGTGGCGAGGAGCAGGCACACACTGGCACCCCGTGGTCCCTCCCTTCGGCCTCATTAAATGTGCCATCTGCACCTGCAAGGTGGGCTCGTCAGCCAGGCCCTTGAGAGAAGCCTTCACAGGAAGCCAAAGCTCACGACCAAAGAAAACCCTCCTCCTCCTCTCCTTTGCTTCTCAAATGCTTTGTTTATGCTGGGGTAAACAAGAAGCTGGTCTGTGGGCTTCTTTTAAAGCTTGGTGGCCATCACTGACTCATGGACATCCAAATGAAGCTGAATTCTGGATGGATAAAATAAAGTACTTTATCATGTAGTGCGGTTAAACTATGGATCTCAATTCTGTGGTAGTGTTTTGAGAAAGGGCGAAAGAAAAACTTTTCTCTATTCCTTTTCTCCATGCCATGTATAATTTTATAAACTTCTATCATGTCACCCCTTATTAGTCATTTTCTTTATACTAAAAGTCCCTTTAAACTAAAAGTTTTATACTAAAAGTCTGTCTTTATAATAATAATAATAATATTTTTTATTTATACCCCGTCCATCTGGCTGGGTTTCCCCAGCCACTCTGGGCAGCTCCCAACAGAATATTAAAAACACAATGAAACATCAAACATTAAAAGCTTCCCTAAACAGGACTGCCTTCAGATGTCTTCTAAAAGTCAGATAGCTTTTTTATTTCCTTGACATCTGATGGGAGGGCGTTCCACAGGGTGGGTGCCATTACTGAGAAGGCCCTCTGCCTGGTTCCACGTAACCTCACTTCTCGCAGTGAGGGAACTGCCAGAAGGCCGTTGGAGCTGGACCTCAGTGTCCGGGCAGAACGATGGGGGTGGAGCCGCTCCTTCAGGTATACTGGGCCAAGGCTGTTTAGGGCTTTAAAGGTCAGCACCAACACTTTGAATTGTGCTTGGAAACATACTGGGATTGTGCTCGGAAACATACTTTGTGTACGCATGCACATGTGTGCATGTGTATACCTTAAGGTTGGTTTGCGCATGGTGCTCTGACCCTAAGGCTCACAGTCTGTACCTGCCCACACTCTTTGCACAGGGAGCCACAGGGGAAGTTCACTGCGAGAAGGTCCAGTGCCCTCACCTGACCTGCAGCAACCCCATTCGGGCCAACCCATCAGACTGCTGCAAGCAATGCCCAGGTGAGCCAAGCGTTCTGGGACAGCAAGAGGAAGCAAGCAGTACTCCACCAGCTGCAAGTCCTTTTGCTGCCACAACTCTGGTTGTTCACGTGGGGTGGGATAAAGGAAGAGACTGCCCCAGTGCTTTTTCCCAGCAGGAAAGAAGAGGTAGAGAAACCTGTGGCCCTGCAGATATTGCAGGACTCCAACTCCCAGCTCAGTTTCTGCCAAGGGCACAAATCCAATCGCCATAGAGGCAAGGTGCAGGTTACAATAAGAGTCATTGATGCATAGCTAAGTGCAAGATAAGACAATGGTCCAACAAATGACAGCTTGCTGGTCCCCCTATTCAGTCGCTGAGCTTCTGCCTCTGCCACGACAGCTCAGAAACTCAGGAGTTGTTGGAGGCCTTCAGTTCAGAGCATTCCCAACAAATAGCTGCCCAGCCTCTTGCAAGAGACTCTTGCTGAAGTTGCAAGCAAGACCACAGAAGCCTGAAAAGGCAGCTGCCAGCAACAGCAGCCCTCCTGCCTGCCTTTGCGATGACTCACTCATTTAGCGTGCTCTGGAACTCCCTGCCTAGTGACAGCAAGCAGGCGCCTTCATCATACTGCTGGAAACTTTTCAGTTTCAGTGGGTCTATTCGCAGGCAAGATTTGGCTGCATTTGTGTTTTTCAATTTTTCAAAAAATGTTCTACTGTTCATTGTTCTTGACTTTTTTTTAGATCCTTTTAATTTAATTTAACCGTCTTAAATGTGTTTTTAATTTTATTTTATTGTGATGTATCACTGGCGTGTTCACTGCCCTGGGCTCCTTTGCGAGGAAGGCTGGGATATAATTTAATGAAATAAACATAAATTAAATTGTTCTATTTTCCTTGATGGAGCAGAGCTGTGCCTGGACTGTGCCACTTCGGATGGCAGTGGGCGGCCCACACAAATGAATATTCCTCTATACACACACAAAGAAGCATCACTGCACCTAGTGTCACTGAAATTAGCATGTCAGGGAGAAGGACGTGCTAGAACGGATATTAGGTTTTTGCAGCGGGGCAAGCCTACAGTATCTGAAGTGGTTCAGCCCAGACACAGCCCCTCTGCCTCTGAGACCTTTTAAACCAGTCATAGGTGTGTCCTTAAACGCCACTGTCATGGGAGTCGACCAAGTCAGTATTGGGAAGGAAGCCTAAATCTTTCCTTTGAATTCTCTGTGTGTTTTGTTCTTGGTGACCTCATGATTTAGGCATTTCGGGATGTTTTTTTCCACCAGGGAGTGTTCTGGGGCTCATGGCCGCATCTTCCTCGCCCTTCCAAATGTTCTCTCTGTGTTCTTTCCGCAGCCCCAGAGCGGAGCCCCTCTGCCCTCTCTGACATGATGCAAGCGGACGGGCCCAGGGCCTGCAAGTTTGGGCGGCAGTGGTACATGCACAACGAGAGCTGGCACCCCACCGTGCCCCCCTTTGGGGAGATGAAATGCATCACCTGCTGGTGTCTGGTGAGTGAGGGGCAGAAGGTGGCAGAGGAGGAGGGAGTTGAGCTGCAGGGGTAGGACAACCCCAGGCCCCAGGTCAAGGTGGATTTGGGGAGCCTGGGTTCAGTGCACTTTCTGTAGACTTGCTCTGACCTCCAGCACCACCTCATACCACTCAACTGTCCCGAATTGAGCAAAACATCCCGGAATTGCAGACTCCATCCCTGTTTCCGATTGGATCCCGGAATGTCCTGTTTTTTTGATCCGGTACTCTGGTGGGAGTCAGCTGGCTCACGCCAGAGCACTGAACCAAAAGACACTCAGGTTGTTGTGCTTTTTTGTCTCGCGCTAGTCAGCCAGCTCCAGCAAGAGCTGGGGATCAAAACACGAGCGTCCCGGTTTTGATCATCAGCGGGATGTTGAAGGGTATGCCACCCCCCAAGTTTTGACTGTAGTGTAAACGCCTCTCCTTTTTCAGTCTGGGGAGACTCACTGCCAGCGCCAAGAATGCTCTCCTGCCTCTTGCTCCGGAGGGGAGAAAACAGAGGACAGCTGCTGCTCCAAATGCCACGGTCAGTAGGAGTGTAGTTCTGTGTAATATAAATATAATGTTATTATGATAATTATTATTATTATCTATGGACTTCTTCAGTGGGCAGAATATTTTAGTCCTGCCTTTTTATCAGTATGAATGTGCTCTTAGCTTTTACTCTGCTTTAGTTCTGTGTTCCTTTCTGTTTTATAAAAGTAGAGGTAATAATTGTAGAATTGTAGAGCTGGAAGGGACTACGAGGTCCACACCCAGCCACCCTGCACTGCAGGAATTTTTTGTCCAATGTGGGGATCGAACCCACGACCCTGAGATTAATAGGCTCATGCTCTGCTCACTGAGCTATCTATAATAATGAACTGATGAGGACAGCTGTCAGGTGGAAGGCCTTGCTCAACAGAAGAGGGTTAGACTGCAAATGACTAGCCTTCTTTTCCAAACTGCAGGACGAGTGATTTCATGGGGCCTCAGCTGAATCTGCTGCTGAAAACACAACTTGGAGGTTTCCAAGTTCCAGCTCCCACTAAGCAACACGTGTGCCCCTAAGATTGTGTTTCCAGTTCCCCCTGCACACACACACACATGATTTGTTAAGCCTGCCTTTTCACCTAGAGAAGTGTGGGAATGTTGTGGATAGTAGGAGAGGATATATTGCTTAAATATTATCCTTCCTTACTCATGCTAGTGAGCCATTTAGCAGAGCATATTCCCTCCCTATACAGCAGGAAGCTAGTTTGCAGATTCGTTTGAATCTCTTTAGTTAAGCAATCCAGTCTGGCACGCCCAGATTGGATTATTCCTGGTAAGACCCCTTTTGACCCCTCTTAAAAAGAAATAAAAACACAACAGTCTTCCTTAAACAGTAACAAGAAGTTTACTTACGTTCAGTTCACGGTATGATCCCTGAAGGCAGGCTTTAGCTTGTAGTTACAGAAGAAGGTGTGGATTTATCCCATAAGGGGATTCATCCCATGTGCTGCTGGCAGAGAGCCAGCAAACAGCATCAGGAAACAGGCATCAAGAGAGGAAGATGGCTACGTGACTGGCCCTTTTTGTGGGGTCTGCAAGGGTCATGCCCACCTACTGTTGGACTTCTTTGCCAACACAGAGTATGCGCAGCAACTGGAGCATAGAAATACAAGACTCATCAAAGCAATATCTTTGCTTATTTTTGTTTTCAAACACGTGACAGTCAAAAGCTGCAAGCCCATCACTCCTCACCAGCAGCATACAAAACATTTAATCAACTTAAATACAGTTTTCAAATAATCAATTATCCTATCACATTCCTTCCTGCATCCAGTGCAGAAAGTAAACTCCCCTTTTAATTAAACAGGTGTACAGCTAAGTAGGTCAAACTGCAAACATATACCTGTGAGCTTTAATTATCCAACGCTGTTCCTACCTGGTCACATGCAGGGAGAGGATGCTCCAGACCAGGTGTAACAGGAACTTCAACTGGCTGGATCAACATCCCCCTGTCTGTATCAACGCTAGGCAAACAAGGAATGTTGTATTTGACTGCTACAAGGATTACAACCAACAAGATGGTGCAGAGTCTATTGCCTTCCTTTGCTTTGGGTCCTGCTCTCTTGTTTACTTAAAACCTCCCCTCCCCCCCCCCATTGCCTTGCAGCACCAGATGACACTCAGGAGATGCCACGAGATGAAGCTAAGGATTCCTGGAGACACTAGCTGGCTGGCTGGACCAGGGAGCCCAGATGTCACGGCAGGCACTGCCAAGTGCTGGTAGAGCTGAAGAACAGGGCATTTTGCAGCTGGCGCTTTGCAAGACCTCCCCATACCCCTCCACGCTGTGTTGGCTTCCTAAGTCAACAGAGGAGAGGGGGCGACTTCTGCTCTTGCCACAGAATGAGCAGCCATCCTTTTGAGTGCCTGGCACGCTCTTGGCTCTCTGCTCCCTGGCACCAGCCTGGCTGTCGTATATATTTTGGACCGGCATCCGCGAAAGGAGATGGGGGACCCGCAAGCCTCTTGGGGACTGCAGGTGGATATCAAGCGAGGCTATAATTGCAATGGAGAGGTGTGTGGGGCATCATCTGTCATGCTAGGTAAAGCTGTTAGCCCCCTACTCAGGGTGAGGTCTTGGAGCGCAGCTGGGAACTCTTGTATAGGACTGCAACAAGTTCAAGAGTGCTGTGCCTCCATCCAACTGTTTCAGACGGCTTCGTGTCTCCAGTATGGCTTACGTGGCTCACCCCCAGACCAGCCTGTATATGGTGTAAAATTGCCACCCTCTGCTGCATCTCTTTGGGGTCTGTTGTTGGGAAGGACTTGTGTAATTTATGGTTTCCACGGGCAAGTTTCTGTTTGCTCCCCGCTCACCTCAGTGCGGGAGGATTGTTACGGGAGATGGTGTATTTATTAAAAAGAAAAAGAAAAAAGTATCAGCGGAGAAAAGCTAGTTAGCTTTGGCAAGTGTTTTTTGCAATTTCCCGCCCTATCCCAAAGGTGTTTCTGTTGACTCAGATTGATGGCTTCAAGTTACAATGAAGGAGATTCTAACTCAACATCAGGAAGAACTTTCCGGCAGTAAGAGCTGTTCAACAAGGGAACGGTCTCCCCCGGGAGGTGGTGGACTCTCCTTCCTTGGAGGTTTTCAAGCAGAGGTTGGAGGGCCATCTGTCATGGATGCTTTAGCTGAGATTCTTGCAATGCAGGGGGTTGGACTAGATGACCCCTTGGGTCCCTTCCAACACTGTAATTCCATATGATTCTTCATATTGCACTCTTGGGCACAGTCGGAGTAGAGCGCTGCCCTTCCAAGAAGAACCTGCCGGATCAGGCCATTGGTCCATCTAGTCAAGCATCTTGTTCTCATGGTAACTAACCAGACGCTTGTGGGAAACCCGCAAACAGGACCCGAGTTCAAGAGTTCTCTTTCTCGCTGTCGTTTCTAGGAACTGGTATTCATAAGCATTTGCTGCCTCTGGCCATAGAGGCAGGGAGTCAGGATGACTAGTAGCCACTGAGAGCTTTTAGCACCATGAATTTGACTTTGGAAGCCATTCAAGTTGGTGGCCCAGCCTGCCTCCTGTGGAAGGGAGTTCCAAAGGTTCTGTGCTGTATGAATAAGTCCTTTCTTTCATCTGTCTTGAATCTCCCGACGTTTGGCTTCATTTGAATGTCCATGAGTTCTCGCGTTATGAGAAAGGGAGAAAAACTCTTCCCACTTATAATGTTATAAACTCCTATCATGTCGCCTCTCAGGGCTGATCCATAATTTCCAGGAACGGGACTGAGAGGTTTTCCCTTTGTCCCACTACTTCCCTCTGGAACCCCCCTGCTGTTTACCCCCGAATCTGAACAAACGTCACCTGGGTTTTCTGCAGATCAACCTTTACAGTGGTACCTCTCGATATGAACGGGATCTGTTCCAAAGCCCCATTTGCATCCTGAAGTAAATGTAAGACATGACTGCACGTCTCCGCGTGCGCGGGTCGCGTTTTGTCGCTTCCGTGCATGCGCATGACATCATTTTGAATACCTGTGCATACGCAAGTGGTGAAACCCGGAAGTAACACGCCCCGTTACTTCTGAGTCGCCGTGGAGCGCAACCCGAAAATACTTAACTTGAAGCTACTTCAACCCGAGGTATGGCTGTATTCTGATTCAGCAGTACACAATGGGTTTTCCCAAGGACAGTGATGGGTTGGGTCATAATGTGGGGGGGGGGACTGCTGGGGCAATCGCCCTGGGAGCATTTTTCGGGGGATGCACCACTCACTCCATCCTCCCCGAACCAGCCCTGCACTGCTTTGTGAGGCTGGGATTTGATCAGAGTTGGGGAGGATGGTCTGAGAAGGACTTCCTGCACCCTTCGATTCCAGCCTCACCCTCGAGGGGCTGGGATTGAAGAGCGTGTGGCTGTTGTGCCCTTCTCATGCCGCCTTCCCCAAGCTTGACCAGATCCCAGCCTCACAAAGCGGCTCAGGGCTGGTGTCACTCCAGCGGTGCTGAACCTCTCAAACCCGTGCCTAGAAATTACAGGACAAACAGGAGTGTGGAAGAGTCCTCATATTTTTCTTGAACTAAAAAGTCCTAAGCGCTGCAACCATCATTTGGGTGGCCCTTGGCTGAACCTTTCCCAGCTCTGCAATGGGTTTTTTTAATCTACATCTGTTGTGGACAATGATAGCTTGCAATTCCGTAGCAGCAAGCCAAGCTGTGTGCCGCCCTCAGTTGCTTTGGCAGCTCCCTGATTCCTCGTCCTGAGTTGCGCTAGCTCAACTTAACACAGTGGTTCTCAAACTTTTTTCCTCTGGGCCACACTTTCATAATAAAAACGAATGATTATTGACAAGGTAGAGGGTAAAGGCAAAGGACCCCTGGATGGTTAAGTCCAGTCGAATTTGGCTGTGGGGTGCGGCGCTCATCTCCATTTTCAGGCCAAGGGAGCCGGCGTTTGTCTGCAGACAGGTTTTCCGGGTCAGGTGGCCAAAACATTGGAAATCACAACTAAGATTGTCCTTGATATCAGTTGATGCGTTTGCTCTCATTTTGAAAAGATATCTATCCATATTCTGCAAATAAAAAATAATAATATTTTGATACTGTTCTATATTACACTGAAATGTTTAAACGTTTCTTTGATGGTCCTTGAATCTTCCCACCCTGCGAGAACGGGACCAGTCTTTTGCAGTCATTGGTGGGTCTAGCAATTATGGAGTTGCTACGCCCCCTGGTGGAAGGGATGAGTTCAAATTTGCCCATAGCACTTTCTCCCTGTTTCCCATGCAACATGTGGTGTAGGGACACGGGGCACATGTTTAATATTCAGTGACTAAGGATGGTGACTATAACAAGCCAAAGCAGTGAGCTACTTCCATAGGGTTGGGTACCACAGCCTGCCAAAAGATTTGCAATAAGAACATAGGGAGTCATGCATAAAAGGTAAAGGTAAAGGTACCCCTGCCCGTACGGGCCAGTCGTGTCCGACTCTAGGGTTGTGCGCTCATCTCACTTAAGAGGCCGGGAGCCAGCGTTGTCCGCAGACACTTCCGGGTCACGTGGCCAGCGTGACGAAGCTGCTCTGGCGAGCCAGCACCAGCGCAGCACATGGAAACGCCGTTTACCTTCCCACTAGAAAGCGGTCCCTATTTATCTACTTGCACTTAGGGGTGCTTTCGAACTGCTAGGTGGGCAGGAGCTGGGACCGAAAGACAGGAGCTCACCCCGCCGCGGGGATTCGAACCGCCGACCATATGATCGGCAAGTCCTAGGCACTGAGGTTTTACCCACAGCGCCACCCGCATTGGAGTCATGCATACTCTCCAACATTTCTCTGATGAAAATAGGGGTGTCCTATTCCCTTCTTCTTCTTCTTCTTCTTCTTCTTCTTCCCTGCCCATCTTAACCGTCTGAACAGCTTCCAACATATATAAAAACATAACAAAACGTTAAACGTTAAAAAAAACTTCCCTATACATGGCTGCCTTCAGAAGTCTTCTAAATGCTGTATGCTGTATATCTCCTTGGCTCGGGGATCGCATAGCTCCATGGCCTGCAACATTTCTCCAATAAAAATAGGGACATCTTAAGGAAAAGTGGGACATTCTGGGATCAAATCAGAAACCTGGGCGGCTTCTGTAAATCCGGGACTGTCCCTGGAAAATAGGGGTGCCTGGAGGGCCTGGTCTTGGTGCATCAGACCAAAGGCCCATACAGCCGCAGCATTTTCTCTGCAATAGTTATGGAGATCAAGAGAATGCTTTGCAAAGCACATGTATGTTGAGAATCCAATACAGCGGCAGCAAACTCAGAATATGGATTCTTAGGTAGCCAAAGCAGCACACAGAAGGGAGGATGTCTCCAGGTTCAGGTGGTGGCAGGTTGTTCAGAAGTACACAAAATCTTTGGGACCAGTGGTGTAGCAAGGTCAGGTGGTACCCGAAACAGAAAATTTCTTGTCACCGCCCCCAACATTGAAATCTAGTTGGACTCCCAAGAGATTGCGATCTACTCACAGTTTAAAAAGACTGGCTGTGATCTACCTATTGACATTGCCAGGAGTTGTTCAGCTTTTTAAAGGGAGGGTTTGACCAAAGTTGTTGAGCTTTTTTGGGGGGGGTTACAGCGTTTGGGTCCTGAGTTGAGGGAGCTTCTGCTTCTCTCCTTCCCTCTACCCTCTGCTTCTTTGCTCGCCTGCCTCCTTCCCGTCCTCTCTCTGCCTGCCTGCCTGCCTCCTCCAGCATCCCAGGAGCGTGGGGCTGTCAAAACAAAGTGGCGAGGGGGGAAGGCCACCAGCAAAGCAGCGCAGCTCTGTCCCTTCCCCTGACGGATGGGGTAGACAGGAGTTGCAGGTGGGCAGCGCGCCACATGAGATGACCCCCATCGGAGATGTCACCCAGGGTGGTCCACACCCACCTTGCTTCGCCCCTGTTTAGGACAAACTTGTTAAGTAGTGGAAGAACAAATTAGCATACAAAAATGTCTCTATTGGGAGAAATGCCCACTAAAATACTGGGAATTCTAATGTCAACTTTTTCTTTAAAAATAACAAATTGATGTGAAGAACTACACATTGGAAAAACGAAGGAGAAACTGAAATTAACAGGTTCCTTCATCCCTATATAGAGGCTTTTTAAAATTTGTTTGTTTTGTTTTGTTTTGTTTTGTTTTTTGCACATGTGTTCCCCTGCCCGCTCTTGTTGCGAAGTTCCTGCATCAATAGCAGAAATCCTAATGCACCATGGCAGACCTGAAGATCATTGCCGCGTTATTACCATAGGGAAAAAAGTCACAGAATCAATTTTATTTTATCACACAACAGCCTTTGTTTCCAGAGCAACAAGGTGGCAAGTCATACAGCTCTAGAGACATAAAAACTGACAGTTCAATTGGTTTCAAAATTTGTTGCACTCACAGAAACACATTTTTTTAAAAAAAGAAGTAGTAAAAAGGGGGGGAAGGAACCCTCTGTGGCTGAATGCTTTCAGGAACCTTTCCAAACCGATGACGCCCTCTCTAGACAAACAGCTGTAGCGTGAAACAAGCTGTCTCCCTACCAGATGCCCAGCAGATGTTTTGGAAGATGAACTCCACCAGCCAAGGATGAATTCCTCCACCAACACTGGAGGGCACCAGGTTGGGGGAAGGCTGGTGTGGACTGCGCGACTTTGGACTGCGAGCGAGGGGCTGGGTGCCTTCCTTCTTGCAGAAACAAGAAATGAAATGTACAAATCTATGTTGTGACTGCACTTGGAATACAGTGGTACCTCGGGTTGAGTACTTAATTCGTTCCGGAGGTCTGTTCTTAACCTGAAGCACCACTTTATCTAATGGGGTCTCCTGCTGCTGCCGCGCTGCCAGAGCACAATTTCTGTTCTCATCCTGAAGCAAAGTTCTTAACCTGAAGCACTATTTCTGGGTTAGAGGAGGCTGTAACCTGAAGTGTATGTAACCTGAAGCGTATGTAACCTGAGGTACCACTGTACTGCGTGCAAGTCTGGATACATCACCTGAGGAAAGATGCTGTAGAGCTAGAAAGGGTTCAGAAACGGACAACCAAAATGAGCAATGGGATGGAGCAACTTCCCGATGAGCAACGGTTGCAACATTTGGTACTTTGAAATATACTCTGAGTCGAGAGTGGATTTCATGCTCTTTATTCAGCTCATAGTGGTGAGGAGGAATGAAAGTTCCCCCCAAATATCTGCTTTATATACATTATTTACACAATGGGCCCCACGTGATTGGCTAATTCCGGGATTCTCCTGTAGGCCAATCAGGTTGTGGATTCACTTCCACCTGGAGCTGGATTGGGTGGCTCCTGTGGACCAATCAGACTGCTGCATTCTGAATCCTATTGTTCTAGGAACAATGAGACTGCTGCATTTTGGATCCTATTCAACTCAGTACATAACAGACTTCCTTAGAGAAAAGACAAGAACAAGGAGACATGATAGAGGCATGTAAAATTATGAATGGTGTGGGGAAAGAAGAGTTTTTCTCGAACTCTAGGACAACCAAGGGAATTCTTTGAAGGTTTAGGAGAGATGAAAGAAAGCACATCTTTGTACAGTGCCTGGTTAAATTATGGAACTCACTTCCACAAGAGGAAGCAATGGCCACCAACTTGGACGGCTTTAAAAGAGGAATCAAACAAATTCATGGAGATAAGGCTGCCAATGGCTACGAAAAGGTTGCTTTTCATCTGACTGAAGAGCTTTTGTTAAAGCCCAACATGTGGTCAGAAGTAAGAACCACTCCCGGAAAAGCTACATGTAAAATTGAAGTTATGGCCCTAAAAGGGGGGGGGGGGTATTATTATGTACTGTTGTGCCATGTTTAGATCTGTGACTGGGGCAGCTGTCATGATGAGCTCCTGAACTTCCAGATTCACCAATTCACCACTGCAGAATTCCTGCACCCTTTGAAGAAATTTGCTCCCCGAAACCTTTTCTCCAGGGATAGTTTGGAACACACTGTCTGCTAAAGGTCTGCCAATTAGGCAGGTATTTCAGGAGCCCAAATAAAAAAAGCAGAAAGAATATAACAGCTATCAGCCCTGTTAACAGGTGATGTACAAAGCAGGGGATTGGATCTTTCACAGAGAATGTACATAGATAGAATAACAGAAATGCAGAGCTGGAAGGGACCCAAAGGTCATCTAGTCCAACCCCTGCAATGCAAGAATCAGCTAAATAATCCCTGAAAGATGGCCATCACAGCTTTTAAAAACCTTCAATGAAGGAGAGTCCACCTCCTTCTGAGGGAGTCCGTCTCACTGTCAAGCAGCTCTTACTATCAGAAAGTTCTTCCTGATGTTGAGTCGGAATTTCCTCTCCTGAATCCATAGTTTCAGGCACTGCACTCTGGAATAAGCTTGCTCCATCTTCCATGTGATATTTGAAGATGGCTGTCGTATCTCCTCTCAGTCTCTTCTTTCCCAGGCTAAACATTTCCAGCTCCTTCAACCATTCCTCATAAGGCTTGGTTTTCAGACGCTTAATCATCTTGGTTGCCCTCCTCTGCACAAGTTCCAGCTTGTCAATATCCTTCTTAAATTGTGATGCCCAGAACAGTTCTGGTCTAGGTGTGACCTGACCAAGGCAGAACAGAGCAGGGCTATTCCTTCCCCTGACTTGGACACTACACAATCTACTGTTGTGAGATTTCAAAGCTCAGTCCTTGTCCGCTGCCTCCTTCCCTGGCACAGCCTGATGCCAAGGCTGCAGCTGAATGCCTTGGCAAATGCCACCCACACTGCAAGTCTGGAGCATGAGGAAGTCTCACATGAATGGGGAGCAAGCAAGGGATCCTGCCCGCAAAGAGTCCAGCTAAAGCAGGGGTCAGCAAGCCATGGGCTGGATCACTCCCACAGAGATCTTCCGTGGGCCGGGCCAGCACAGCATGATGCCGGAAATTGCATCTGCGCATGTCCGCGGCGCTGGAAATCGCTTCTGAGCATGCCCAGATGCCGAAAATCGTGCCTGCACAGAAGCAATTTTTGGTGTCTGGGCATGCACAGAAGCAATTTCCAGCACTGCAGACATGCACAGACCCGATTTCCGGCATCTGGGCATGTGCAGAAGCGATTTCCGGAGCCGCGGAAGAGAGTCCCCACGCTGCACTGTGCCAGTTTAGCACAGTGTGTGGGGACTCGCCAAGTGGGCGGCTCAGTTCGGGGGCGGCTCGGGGGCTGGTTAAAAGGCCTCCGTGGGCCGCTTCCAGCCCATGGGCCTTAGGTTGCCGACCCCTGCAGCTAAAGCATGAACAAATCATTTTTCTCGCTAGCCAAGCAATCTCCTTCCTTTGTGACTCTCTTCCTTTTCGCCACTAGAGGGAGGCAGAAACCAGCACATCCCAGAGGGGAGACGCAGCCCCAGGCTGTAAAGGATTTTGGGTGTGTGTTGGAATCTTCCAGTGATTCCTCTGACTTCTGTACATTCCAGAGGTGCCACCTATAAGCAACAACATGTATCCCTGAACCTGCACCACCTTGCTCAGGACCACCCTCCCCTTCCAACTTCAAAGCACCTCTAGGATGTTCTTGAGAGCATGCAATTAATCTGCAACCATTTCAATCAAGGTTGACATTGTGTGAGTCAGCTCTGCAACAGAGTGCCATCGTCCTGGGGCAGCAGGTGTTTCCAATGCTGCCTGCCAGTGCTTGCTCAGGGTCCTGCTCCCCGCCCTGCTTGCACAGCTGCCGGCAGATCCAGGTCTGGAGCTTCAGTGGTGGCCACGGCAGGAGATGGGCAGCAGCTGCAGGCAGGTCCAGGTCTTGACCCCATGGCAGGCAGGCTTTGTATCTCCTAACAGACCTCTCTTCTTGTGAAATTTTGCCTAAAATACATTCACAAAAGGTGCCAGGTTCAAATTGCTTGCATTTCAAAATAGGGCTGGGAATGTCTTCCCTCTGAAACCCTGGTGAGCAGCTGCCAGTCAACTGAGAGCCAGAGCGACCAGCAGTTTCCTCTGCTCCTAATTGCACATGGGAGATCCGTGATCAGCTCCTTTTCATGCTTAAAAGGAGAGGAAGGAAGAAGGCGGTGGGGTTGCCGTGGCATGCATTGCTAATCTTCAACAAGAACAAACTCTTCAAAGTGAAGCCCATCTGGGTGGCTGCTGGGCTTGGCATAATAATTCTTATCGCAATCATTAATGGGTCCTTTATATAGCAGGGTAAATTTACATTGCAATTTCCAAAGACTGAGCGTATCATGCTTGGCTTGAGTCAGCGGACAAGCAGAGGTTGCAGAGAGGCCTCTGGCGTGTTCTGGAGGCCAGGGGTCTTGCTAAGGAGGCAGGATTTGCAGGCAAGGGTTTTTACTACACTTCATGGTGATTTGCCTCATGATGGTATTGGGGCAGTTATACACCATCCCTCTGTTTGCGCCTGAGAAATGTTTTGGGAAAGACTTGCGTCTTTGTTTCCGATCAGTATATGTGCTGCTGTTGTTGTTTCCACTGTCTTCCACTGCCTCCCGCAGTTTGGTCAAACTCATGTTTGTAACTTCGAGAACACTGTCCAACCATCTCATCCTCTGTTGTCCCCTTCTCCTTGTGCCCTCCATCTTTCCCAGCATCAGGGTCTTTTCCAGGGAGTCTTCTCTTCTCATGAGGTGGCCAAAGTATTGGAGCCTCAGCTTCGCGATCTGTCCTTCCAGTGAGCACTCAGGGCTGATTTCCTTCAGAATGGATAGGTTTGATCTTCTTGCAGTCCATGGGACTCTCAAGAGTCTCCTCCAGCACCATAATTCAAAAGCATCAATTCTTTGGCGATCAGCCTGTGCTGTAGCTTCCTGCTAAAATCCTGTAGCTTCTCACAACCCTAATATTCCAGTTTCTTTCTTTCTGTTGTCCTGCTGTGGTTGCACTGCAGCACACAAGTGCTCTTCCAGATGGCAATATAAGGCAGTTATGCCAGGAAAGCACTGCGGAAGCCAAATGATGTGTGGACAGCCCAGTATGAATCCACCACCGATGCCCTATTATTTCATCAATGGCACATGGCAGGAAACTAGTCTTGTATGCTTCCTTCCGGCAACTCCTGCAGCCCAGCTGGTGCCAAACACATTGCTCTGATTTCTTTGGACCACATCAGCGAGGACCAGAAGGAGGTATTGTCATCTAGGAAGCCCGGGACCTCCATGCCCAGAGGCTCATGCCCCAAGGAGGTCACTGATGCAGCGGTTTGACTTCACCCTCGGAGGCACACTCCATTGTCCCTCAAGACAGATGGATGCCATCAGAGATGTGGAGAAATTATGCAAGCAAAGCTTTTCCTTGAGACTGGGCCAAGGCAGGGAAAGCCTCCGCTGCTAGATTTCTTCATCTCAGGATGCTCTCCAAGGCATACAAGGCGAGAGAGCGAAGACCTGCCGCTGGAGCTGGGAAGCTCAGCATCTTCACGCTGTTGCCAGCCACTTGGTTCACTGACAGGGATAGATGCCCCAGGAAAGTCAGGGCTGTGCTTTGTTAAGGCTGCTGGGAGTTCATAGCTCCCAGGATTGTTAAGATGTCACTGGATGTGTTTTAAATGTATGGTGAGGATCTGCTCTGTGTTGGATATTTAGCAAGCATTTATTCTGGTTTGTCTGCAGGGAAATTTGATTATGTTGATTTGAGCAAGCGCTACATTCCCAGTGAATTGTCCCATCACCGTCCTTATAGAAAAATGGGTTTCATTTGGGGCAATCAACTTTAAATGCACAACCCGAATTGAGCAGTTTGTGACTGAATCCCACCTGAAAACAGGGACAGCCAGGAAGTGCCTTAAGGCTCAGCCCTGACAGGAGCCTCTTGGGTGCTTCCAGACAAGTGTCTATCATGGGATGGGTACTGCATGTAAATTTTCCCATGAGCGCATTTCAGACATTGAAATGCCATTCCATACCCCTCACCCCATTTTATTCACCATTTCAATGAAAAACCGGATCATCTATTTTTTTTTTTTACCTGTTGCCAATGAGAGGTTTCCGTTTGCGATACCTAAATGGCCCATTAGCAGTATTAAGCCCCTGGATGCACCTATTATTCGTTGTACAACGTGTACTTTTGCCCCTGCCAATCTGATCTCCTTGGCACCAGGCTGCCACCTGCAATTCTGGCAGAGAAATGACTGCAATTTCTAAGGTACAGGGAACCAGCTTTCGCATTCAAAACACATGAGATCATCAAGCCCACCTCTTTCACCTCCTTTCATCCTAGTACTTCATTAGGTGCTGATTGCTTTCATGATGGGGATTAATTATTCCAATTAGCTTGGCAGAGGGGGGGTGCCAACATCCACCCACACAACTCCTTCCCTTTCATCTCTCACGACTGCATGTATCTGAGAGTTACTTAGAGCACACCCTATGCATGAGTTTCTCTTCCTCCTCTTGTGTGGTCCAAAGGGTGGTGCCTTTAAGGAGATGAGCAATTCAGAGACTGAGGCTGTCTTCATGGCAGGCCAGTTCAGATGATGCCTCTCAGCTAATCCGACCTCAGTGCAAGTTTGGAGCAAGAATGTTGATCCTGAACTGATTCCCACCACACCTATGCAGGCCATTAAGAACACATAAAGTTAACACTGGCAGCATAAATTCAACAGTGCAAAGGAGTTTTGATGGATGCAATAATAGAATACTGAATGGTATAGTTTTTGTAAAATATGCAGGAATTTATGATATGTAAAATGAACCATGGAAAGAGAAGAAGGGAAGTCACAGATATCTTAAGGATGTAAAATGAGTATTTTAAATTGTAAAACAGAAAAATTAATAAAAATCATATTTAAATAACAACGCATAGTATTTCCACAATGGTTAATTGGTTTCTGTTTTTGACATTTTAATGCGGTTTCTACTGCATGGTTTTATGTATTTCTGCTGTAAGCCATTTGATATTTTTAATGAATTTGCGGTTTATAAACATTTGTCTATCAATAAAACTGGTGAGGAAAACAAAATTCCTTAACTGTCAAAGATGAGGGTAAGAACATAAGGAGGGCTTCCTGGATCAGGCCAAGCACCCACCCAATCCGGCATTCTGTTCTCACAGTGGCCAACCAGATGTTAGGATATGTTCCACCTTTAGAACAGGCATGTGGAGTTGTTGTATGTCACATATCTGTTTACTTCCAGCACAGTCTGCTGGGAACTTCATTTGTATATAGCTTTTGCTTATGCTGTTTTGCTTGGACACCAGGGGAACAACTTTTTTTTTACAACTTTTGTAAAAAAAGAAAAGAAAGGCAGAAGCCTTTTTATTAGGAATTATAGGTACCGATATTCCTTTTTTATTTTTTAAATATTTTATTAGGTTTTAACATATCATTTCCAACAATTATTAAACATACTTTTATATCTTATACAATTTTTTTTTACTTCCATCAATCACATCTGAAAATTTTCCAATCTTTTCACTTAATATTTCTTATTTTCACTATTACATTTAAGTCTCATAACTAATATCTCTCACCTTTCTCTTCTTTGCAATATTTCATATATTTCTCCTTACGAAACTTCTTGCAATCCTACTAGCGTAATTTGTTGATTACAGCTGCTCTTCAAATAGTTCGTATATTTCTTCCAATCTTCTGTAAATCTCTGGTCCCGCAGGTTTCGAATCCTTCCTGTCATTTTATCCAATTCTGCGTAGTCCATGGTACCGACATTCCACAGGAACTGAAAAAAACTTTTTATATATGTGACAACAGCAGCACGGATGCTACTAACCCAGGGAAAGGATTCTTGATAAGGCAAGATTGCCTGCCAAACAGACAGGATGGTTGGAAGTGGAAGGGTTGACGCTCAACCATCCCCATCCCATTCCCCTGCTTATCATGGAAGTTGCCATTAGCCCCTAGGGAAAGGGTATGCTTCTGTGTCTGGGAAAACCCAAGAGTACATGTAAGAGATTTTTGTTTCTCGTTATTTCTTTCTTATTAAATTTCTATACCACTCACCCCTTTGCCTCCAGCATTTGCCAGGGTGCCTCGACCTTGACCGGCGTTTTCTGTGATGCAAGCATGCCTGGTGATCGCCTTTGATGCCTGAATCACAAGCCCCCTCTTTGTAGGATGCTGAGCTGTGGAGCGCTGTGGATGAGAGATGCTCCCAGAGATAAGGGCCATGAACACAGAGGCTGTTTGTGCACAGGGAGGGAGATGCAGAGGTGGCAGCCGGAACGGGCCAAGGCAGGACTGCGGAGGAGTCAGGAAAAAATTCCAGGCTCCTGTGGGAGGCCATTTGGATTCTGCTGGCCTCAACTGCTTCCAGGGGTGGAGGGGAGGGTGCAGGGAGGAGAAGAAGAAGAACAACAAAGCTCCGGTGGGGGAGGCGAAGTTGCCAGCAGGGTGGGGGCACAGCTGGGATGGCCATCTGTCATGGATGATTTAGCTGAGATTCCTGCATTGCAGGGGGTTGGACTAGATGACCCTCAGGGTCCCTTCCAACTTTACAACTCTGAGAGCATTCACCCATCTAGTTCAGTCTTGGCAACGCTGACTAGTAGCTGCTCTCCAGCGTTTCAGACAGGAAATCTTTCCCAGCCTTGGAGGTGGTTAGGATTGAACCTAAAAATTTTTAGGGGTTCTCTCATTTTGACTCAAGAAAACCACCATTTTATAGTTCAAATTGGGAGAAATAAATACAGTAGGACAAAAGGCTGCCATCGGGGTAGTAATAGAACTGATGATTCACCGTGCTAGAGAAGAAACTAAAAAAATTAAAATTTTAAGTTTCTTCTCCCATTAGATTCACAAACTGTTTAGGGTTATGTGTATCCCTACATCCCCCCAGAAGAAAAGCACTGGTCCTGCTGCAAGTTGAGTCACCAAGCTGAAAGCAGCAAGAGACGGACGGATCTGTCCACTGAGGTTTCTCTCAAGTCGCTGGTTGGTTTGTCTCAGCCAGACAGTCTGTTTATTGAGCATTCACCCTGCATTGATTCCATTTTATTGGTTGTTCCGTGGCATTTCACCCCGTGTTATGCCACATTATTGCTGCCCAGACGACCAAAGTGGAAACAAAGAAAGCCCGTGGTATGAAAATCTGCAAGATTTCAGTGGGAAGTGACAGGTTATGCACTGAAGCACCCCCCCCCCCCAAAAAAAAAATTATGCCGGCACAAAAAGTATGGAAAGCAGGATTGCGTGTGACTGCCCTGATGACCTCATGAGCACAAGTCATCAATGAAACGGAAGCCTGAAGGAGCCCACTCTGATGGTGAAAACTTTGGAATTAATGCCAGTTGGGTGGATATTAAAGACATAGGAACCCTTCCAGAAGAAAACTTGGCCATTCTAATCCTGATGCTAAAATTCCAGAACCAAACAGTAACTATATTGATTAGTTTATTTATCCGGTGTACGTCAGGTAGAGATACCCACATGCTTGGCCAGAATGAGTGGAGAGAAAAGAGGACTAATAGGGGGGGAAAGGACTGTAGCTCAATGGGTAGAGCATCAGCTTTGCATGCCAAAAGTTCCCTGTTCAATCCCTGGCATCTGCAGGAAGTGCTGGGAATGTCCCTTCTGAAACCCCGAAATGGTTTCAGCATTGATGATTTTACGCTAAGTGGACCAATGGTCTTTCTCTATCTAAGGCAACTTCCTATGTTCCTGTGATTGAGAGGGGAGGGGACAGGTCCTGTCAAACTCCGCCCACAAGTGCAGACAACAAGCGGTGGAATAACAATGAACACCCATGGGTGGAAAAACAGGAATGTGTGGACGCTTAACATGCCAAACCCACACGCAGAAAAGCTTGATCTGTGTGGCTTGTTTCAGATCTAATGTCCCTGTCTGGAAGCACCCAAGGTTAATTTTTTTATATGCTGCCCTGGGCTTTCTCTCGACTTCTGTCCAGGAATCTTCCCAGTCAATTGAATGCACATGGCAGAGAGTTAGCGCTTCCTTGTCTTAGGTGACACAGTTGCTTCAACACAGTGCTGTTTTTCTGGAAAAAGAGGTGCCAGAAGAATTCACTATTAATGCCTCCCTTGTTCTCTTATAATGGCAATGGCGCCCACCTGAGAGGTGCTGGAACTGAGTTCAGGCTGGGGAAAAAGCCCTGCTTCTCCATCTCTGGAGACCTATGCACACAAATTGAGGGTCTAGGGCAGGGGTAGGCAAACTAAGGCTCGGGGGCTGGATGTGGCCCAATTGCCTTCTCAATCCGGCCCACGGATGGTCCAGGAATCAGTGTGTTTTGACATGAGTAGAATGTGTGCTTTTATTTAAAATGCGTCTCTGGGTTATTTGTGGGGCATAGGAATTTGTTCATTTTTTCCTTCAAAATACAGTCCGGCCCCCCACATGGTCTGAGGGACGGTGGACCGGCCCATGGCTGGAAAAGGTTGCTGACCCCTGGTCTAGGTATCTATTCCTAGGTCTGAGCTATATGGAGCAGTTGCAGCAACTGGGCACACCACTCGTCCCCCCCCCCCGGGGGGGGGATTTTGCTTCCTATGGATGCCACACCAGTGCTAGAGACCTTGTAATATTGGCTTTATGTACAAATAAAGAAGCAGGGCAATAGCCGAGGCCAACAGGCAGCGTATTTCCTGTCCTCTGCATCAGATTGCCAGGGAGCCATTTGTGCAGCTCCTTCCTGCAAGGCTGCACCCCAGTTTACAACAAATGATGGCCACCAAGTTGGATGGTATTTAAAAGGAGTTTAGACAAATGCACCAGTGATAATGGTATACTATGCCTCTGAATGGTGGGATGTGGGTGTCGCTGTGGGTTAAACCACAGAGCCTAGGACTTGCTGATCTGGTCGGCAGTTCGAATCCCTGTGACGGTGTGAGCTCCCGTTCCTCGGTCCCTGCTCCTTCCAACCTAGCAGTTCGAAAGCACATCAAAGTGCAAGTAGATAAATAGGTACCACTCCAGCAGGAAGGTAAACAGTGTTTCCATGTGCTGCTCTGGTTTGCCAGAAGCGGCTTAGTCATGCTGGCCACATGACCCAGAAGCTGTACGCCGGCTCCCTCTGCCAATAAAGCAAGATGAGCGCCGCAACTCCAGAGTCGGCCACGACTGGACCTAATGGTCAGGGGTCTCTTTACCTTTACCTATGCCTCTGAATACCAGTTGCTGCAGAGCGAGAGGACTGCTGTGCTCAGGTCCTGCTTTCAGTGTGTCCATAGGCATCTGGTTAGCTCCTGTGAGAACAGAATGCCAGACTAGATAGGACATTGATAAGTGTGGTATAGTGGTTAGAGTGTTGGGCTAGGGCCTGGGAGTCCTGGGTTCTAATCCCCACTCGGCCATGAAGCTCACGGGGTTACCTTGGGCCAGTCACTGCCTCTCAACCTAAACTTCCACACAGCTGCTGTGAGGGTTAAAGGAGGAAAGGGGAACAGTGTACACCACCTTGTGTACACCATATTTTCCCCCTTTAAAAATATATGTTTAGGGGTGCGCTCATTTTGACTCAAGAAAATCACCATTTTATAGTTCAAATCAGAGGGAATAAATACAGTAAATGGACAAAAGTACAAAGATTCACAAAAAGTTTAGGGGTATTGTTGTTGTTGTTGTTGTTTAGTCGTTTAGTCGTGTCCGACTCTTCGTGACCCCATGGACCAGAGCATGCCAGGTCTTCCACTGTCTTCCACTACCTCCCGCAGTTTGGTCAAACTCATGCTGGTAACCTCGAAAACACTATCCAACCATCTTTAGGGGTATGCATACCCCTATGTTCCTCCAGAAAAGCACTGAATGCAACAATGATGATGATGATGATGATGATGATGATGATGATACTCATCTGACTGGGTTGCCCCACTCTGGGTGGCTCCCAACAAAAATAGTAAAAATACAATACAACATCAAACACGAAAATCTTCCCTAATAAATTAACTCTGCCTGGAAGAACTCAACATTCAGTCTGCCTTTCCCTTTGCCAATCTCCAAGGGGGGGGGGCGTGTTGTCAGTTCCCCTCTGCCTCCTCCCTTTCAGCTGGAAATGCATCTTCTCCAAATTCTGATGGGCATCTCTCAAAACATTCAGGCGAGATCCCCAGCTATCACAAGGCCATCTCTTGGCATTTAGCTCCTGTTGATGAAGCATCAGCCACCCACTCGCTCCTATTAGCCTGCAATCAGCCCTGACAAAGGCATGTTTTGGAGGTCCTGCTGTTCTCTCAGATATATCTAGAGATCTCCACCAGTTACTGCCAGGGCCCATTGAGAGCAGAGGTGTCCATGACGCATGAATGAAGGTGTCGCTTTACACATCCAGGTCCCCCGGGAGAGCAATCTAGGGAACGGCCCATTCACAAAAGCAGCAGGAGGCCTTCACACTCCCTCTCCCTTCCTCATGCCACAAGCTGTGCCAAGAATGCGAGTTCTTCAGCAGCATTTATTCTTGTGTGCATTGGCAAGAATGGGCCTGGCAGTTGTGTAAGATCTTAGAAGGGCAGAAGAAAGCTCTGTATCTAGAACACACTGTTCACAGGACCTGGGTATATTAGGTTAAGAAAGATCTCGATAAAAATTGATCCTGAGGGGTTAAAAAAAGGACAAACCAAACCACTAAGGGCTTTGGGTCACATGCTGAACAGATCTGGCCTGGCCAAACAATAGCTGGGGGTTGGGAGTGTCCATAGTTGGTAAGTCAAGGAAGGGGGCATTTCAAACAGCTGCAGTTCAGGAATCCGTACTGGTGGAAACAAAACTAAGAAATTTTAAAGGCTAACCCCTTCTAAATCTGCAGATGTTTAAAGTACTACAACGCTCTGGCTGCTTACACGTGAGATTTTATTCCAGAATCAACAGAGCCCTCAGTTCTTGTTCTTTCTACAGAGTCCTCACACAAGCTAGATCTACTGTGTAATTTATTTTTTGGCCCCCATAAGCGCTTCTTGAGCAATTGGCTTCATTGGGGGGGGGGGGCTCATTGCAGATTGATTATGCATTGCCTCTTGGTGTGCCCATTTGAAAACAGATGGAAACAGGCATAGGCCGTCCCAGCAATGTTGTGTATCCACACCTGTACAATGACATTGATCACAATCATCGCCTCCTACTTCATTCACCTGAGGCATGTGCAGAGAGGGAAAGGGATGGATAGCCTGACCAAGGGGAGGGTTTTCAAATGCATATCAAGTAACTAGTTTGTTAAGTCTGCTTGTTAAGTGTTTGTTAAGTTGTTAAGTGTGCTGGGAACAGGTGGTTCTGTGATGGAAATAGAGACCTCCTAATAACACCTTGTCACCTTGACACCTTGTCACCTTGCCTACAAAGGTCCGTATAGTTAAGGCTATGGTTTTCCCAGTAGTGATGTATGGAAGTGAGAGCTGGACCATAAAGAAGGCTGATCGCCGAAGAATTGATGCTTTTAATAATAATAATAATAATAATAATAATAATAATAATAATAATACCCCGTCCTCCCCAGCCAAGACCGGGCTCAGGGCGGCTGAATTATGGTGCTGGAGAAGACTCTTGAGAGTCCCATAGACTGCAAGAAGATCAAACCTCTCCATTCTGAAGGAAATCAGCCCTGAGTGCTCACTGGAAGGACAGATCGTGAAGCTGAGGCTCCAATACTTTGGCCACCTCATGAGAAGAGAAGACTCCCTGGAAAAGACGCTGATGTTGGGAAAGATGGAGGGCACAAGGAGAAGGGGGTGACAGAGGACGAGATGGTTGGACAGTGTTCTCAAAGCTACGAACTTAAGTTTGACCAAACTGTGGGAGGCAGTGGAAGACAGGACTGCCTGGTGTGCTCTGGTCCATGGGGTCATGAAGAGTCAGCCACCACTAAATGACTAAACAACATCTCTCACCCCCTTTAGCAAACTACAGTTCCCAGGATCCTTTGGAGGGAAGCCCTGGCTGTTAAAGTATTGTAAGAGATTATCTTGGGAAATTTTTACTTGTGACACCATACCCTACAGCTGGAGTCAGCAAACTTACCATGCCTCGGGCCGGTGTCTCCAGCGCCAATCACGTGCTGGGCCGGAGGGCAGGGAGCGCGTGCCCATATGTGTGCGCACACACTATTTCCGGAGCACTTCCAGGTCGGAGGAGCACCGCAAATAGCTTGTGCTCATGTGCATGGGCCTCCTCCCACCCAGATGTGCACCGAAAATAATGCTTGCGCATACGCGCAAGCTATTTCTGGTGTTCCTCTGACCCGGAAGTGGGCAGCCGCACAGCGCAGTGCCGGTAAGAGTGGGCGGTGGCAGCGGGCAGAAGTGGTCACCGTGGGCCAGATAAACGAGTCCCTCCGGCCTTATCCGGCCCACAGACCTTAGTTTGGGGACCCTTGCCCTACAGAATATCACAGGGTGGTGATCTGAAAACGGGCATTTTCTGCCATTTCCCCTGAACGATCATCCATCAGTTGCTTCAGATATCTTGTGAAGACGTATCATTTGATTAGGGTTTTCCTGATCCATGAAACTTGATCCTATTATTGAGGAATTCCTATTTTTAATAATATGGCTTGTTTTTATTTAGGAGCCGTTTTGGGATACTGATCTGCTTGTTTTATTTTGTAATTTTGTATTAATATATTTTTAAAATATTAAGCACTTTGGACTTGCCTTTAAATAAACAAACAAGAAAACAAAGCAGGCAGATTTGGATTTGGTGCTCTTGTGCAACAAGCCTGTTTCGCCTCCCCCCCCCCCAAAAAAAATCAGGCTTTGCAATAAGGAAGGATAGTGACAGGCAAATGCACTGGGAAGCAGGAGATAACAACTGCTTGATGAAACACCAGCTCTGTATACATTACTGCCTTAAAATGCAACAAGGTTATTCTTTTTCTCAATTAGGATCAAAACTGGGTTGCGAGGGAAACACAGCACTTCTTAATAAACAGCAGACTAGATGTGGTTAACCTTGTGTGAGCTCTGCTTCCCAAACCAGTGGTGGGAACATACTGGATGTGGAGTAAACAAGACTGTGTCCACAGCCATCATATAATCTCTCCACAAATAGTGGTAGCTGGTACCCATTGGGAGCGATAGGGTGAAAGGACGGGAGCCGGAGCCAAGGACAGACCAGATGGAACTGGCAAATTCTACTTTTGAACTGGCAAATTCTACTTTTGTTTTTTTAAAAAATAAAATAAAATATTTATTAAAGTTTCAAACAAAATTACAGTAATACAAGAAAAACAAAAATAAAAAAGAGGAAATAAAATACAAAAACCAGACAAAATAGAATAACAATTAAAAACAAATCAGTCTTTCCATATCTTATCTTTCGTTCACTTGTTTCCCGGACCTCCTCACACCTCCCTTTTCTGCATCCCAGATCAGTTAATTAATTCAGCGAATCCTTTCCCTTTTTGTTCTTATCTTAATCCTTAATCTTAGTATATTATTACTTCAAGTTCCCATCTATTAACAATCCATTTTTACATAAACCTTAATAACATTGCTGCTAAAACCACTTAACTTCATTCCAACATCATTCTAACATTCATTAATTTTACAATATTTCTGTAAATAGTCTTTAAACTTTTTCCAGTCTTCTTCCACCGACTCTTCTCCCTGGTCTCGGATTCTGCCGGTCATCTCCGCCAGTTCCATATAGTCCATCACCTTCATCTGCCATTCTTCCAGTGTGGGTAAATCTTGTGTCTTCCAATACTTTGCAATAAGTATTCTCGCTGCTGTTGTAGCATACATAAAGAAAGTTCTATCCTTCTTTGGCACCAATTGGCCGACAATGCCCAGGAGAAAGGCCTCTGGTTTCTTCAGGAAGGTATATTTAAATACCTTTTTCATTTCATTATAAATCATCTCCCAGAAAGCCTTAATCCTTGGGCACGTCCACCAAAGGTGAAAGAATGTACCTTCATGGCAAATTCTACTTTTGTCCCCATCCTTTCCCCTCCTGAATTTTGCAAGGACAGTGATGGGATTGAGCCGTGTTAAAGTTATAAATTTAATATACATAAAATAATGTGCTCAAATGCATTGTCTTTAAAAAGTTGTAATGGAAAGTTTGCCTTGGGTAAAAAGGTTCCACTCTGGCAAAAGTGTCAGAGAAGGCTGGAATTTTCCCATTAGATTGAGATCAGCTACTTTTGATGACTCATTTCTGGAAACACAAGCTGCAGAGTTCTCACAGCAGGGAGGTGAAACTTGAGAAGGCAGCTTGTGCCTTTTGTAGATGGCTGGTGGCTGCAAGTTCTGCAATGATGAACAAGCTTAGGCTCTAGTTCTGGGACCAGAGAGAGGAAAGTTTACTGAACCACATAAAGGACTGAAACTTATTGCTTGTTTGCTACGTGTTACTTTGTTATTTTGCAACATTTATCTTATTGCAGCTAGTATTTAAGAAAAGCTTTGAAGCACATTCTTGTGGTGGAGAGAATTCCTTTTTACACAAAGGTCCAGATCAAGGATTGTGCTGAAATACCGGTACTCTGGCAAGGAGGAGGGATTACTGAAGCAGTATATTTGATGCACTTTAGAGCATGTAAAAGTGCTATAAAAATTAAGCCTTATTCTCAGCCCTGAGAACGCGGGTCTCCGGCTGTACTGGTGTATTCCGTTTGCAAATTCCCTTTCTTCCTTGGTGAACCTCAAGGTGGCATATATGGGCTTCTCAGGGTGCCTTGCATCCAGGAGGACCTGAATTCCAGGTGCTGTCCAGGCTCAGATCTGCTTAGCTTCAGAGAGGTGTGTACGCCTTGCACCTTTGAGACACATTCTTTGTCCCAGTTGAGAAACCACCAAGTATCATTAAAGGGAAGGGGGAGAGGAAGGTTACCAAGGTGGGTCAAGGTTTGTAGGAAAGAGACAAGAACCAGATCCAGCAGGTCGGATACAGGCTGGATGTTGCTTCTCTGCCATAAATCCATTATATTTGTGATGCTATAGTGGGAAGAGGTAAAGTCCACATGAAGAATGGGGTGGTGCATTTCAGGTCCCAGCCAGCAGCAGGCAGGACACGGGTCCACTCTGCGTGCGTGTGTGTGTGTGTGTGTGTGTGTGAGTGAGTGAGAGAGAGAGAGAGAAGGAGGGAGGGAGGAAAAGTAAGGCAGGCTTGAAAATCAAGGCATCCACGTGCACTAAGTTACCTCTCCACTACTGGGCCAAATGGCTCACATTTTTAAAAATTAAAAATAAAACTGAATACAGTGGTAAAGGTAAAGGTAAAGGTAAAGGTACCCCTGCCCGTACGGGCCAGTCTTGACAGACTCTAGTAATAATAATAATAATAATAATTTATTATTTATACCCCGCCCATCTGGCTGGGCCTCCCCAGCCACTCTGGGCGGCTTCCATAAAAACCAAAAATACAGTAAAATATCACACGTTAAAAACTTCCCTGAACAGGGCTGCCTTAAGATGTCTTCTGAATGTCAGGTAGTTGTTTATCGCTTTGACATCTGCTGGAAGGGCGTTCCATAGGGTGGGCGCCACTACCGAGAAGGCCCTCTGCCTGGTTCCCTGTAGCTTTGCTTCTCGCAATGAGGGAACCGCCAGAAGGCCCTCGGCGCTGGACCTCAGTGTCCGGGCAGAATGATGGGGGTGGAGACACTCCTTCAGGTATACTGGACCGAGGCCGTTTAGGGCTTTAAAGGTCAGCACCAACACTTTGAATTGTGCTCGGAAACGTACTGGGAGCCAATGTAGGTCTTTCAAGACCGGTGTTATATGGTCTCGGCGGCCGCCCCCAGTCACCAGTCTAGCTGCCGCATTCTGGATTAGTTGTAGTTTCCGAGTCATCTTCAAAGGTAGCCCCACGTAGAGTGCATTGCAGTAGTCCAAGCGGGAGATAACCAGAGCATGCACCACTCTGGCGAGACAGTCCGCAGGCAGATAGGGTCTCAGCCTATGTACCAGATGGAGCTGGTAAACAGCTGCCCTGGACACAGATTTGACCTGTGCCTCCATGGACAGCTGTGAGTCCAAAATGACTCCCAGGCTGCGCAGCTGGTCCTTCAGGGGCACAGTTACCCCATTCAGGACCAGGGAATCCTCCACACCTGCCCGCCTCCTGTCCCCCAAAAACAGTACTTCTGTCTTGTCAGGATTCAACCTCAATCTGTTAGCCGCCATCCATCCTCCAACCGCCTCCAGACACTTACACAGGACCTTCACCGCCCTCACTGGTTCTGATTTAAAAGAGAGGTAGAGCTGGGTATCATCCGCATACTGATGAACACCCAGCCCAAACCTCCTGATGATCTCTCCCAGCAGCTGCATGTAAATGTTGAAAAGCATGGGGGAGATGACAGAACCCTGAGGCACCCCACAAGTGAGAGCCCAGGGGTCTGAACACTCATCCCCCACCACCACTTTCTGAACACAGCCCAGGAGGAAGGAGCGGAACCACTGTATGACAGTGCCTCCAGCTCCCAGCCCCTGAAGATGGTCCAGAAGGATGTTATGGTCGATGGTATCAAACGCCACTGAGAGATCCAGCAGAACTAGGAAACAGCTCTCACCTTTGTCCCTAGCCCGCCGGAGATCATCAACCAGTGCGACCAAGGCAGTTTCAGTCCCATGATGAGGCCTGAATCCCGACTGGAAGGGATCCAAATGGTCCGCTTCTTCCAGGCGTGCCTGGAGTTGTTCGGCAACTGCTCGCTCAATCACCTTGCCCAAGAATGGAAGATTTGAGACTGGGCGATAGTTGGCCATCGTGGCCGCATCTAAAGATGGTTTTTTAAGAAGCGGTTTAATAACCGCCTCTTTCAGCGGGTCTGGGAAGGCTCCCTCATGGAGGGAAGCATTCACCACCCCACGAAGCCCATCGCCCAGTCCTTCCCGGCTAGCTTTTATAAGCCAGGATGGGCAAGGATCCAGGAGACAGGTGGTTGGTTTCACTCGTCCAAGCAGCCTGTCCACATCCTCGGAGGTAACAGATTGGAATTGATCCCACTCAACTTGACTAGACAGAACTCTAGCACTCTCCCGCCCCGGCCCTGCTCCCACGGTGGAGTCTACTTCTTCCCGAATCTGAGCGATTTTATCTGCCCCGATGTTGCAGGTGGTTCCGCTAAATTGTGAACCACCTGAAAAAGTCTCCTGCTGCTGTTTTCTGCAGATGCAATAGAGGCGGTGAAGAAATTCTTCTTCGCCGTCGCTATCGCCACTTGGTAGGCTCTTGGTAGGCTCGACGTTGAGCTCTAACCTGTGTCCGGTCAGATTCGGAATGAGTTATCCGCCACCGGCGCTCTAGCCGTCTCAACGATTGTTTCATTGCCCTCAGCTCCGTGGAAAACCACGGGGCTGTCCGGGCTCCATGCAATCGGAGAGGGCGCTTCGGAGCCAAACAGTCAATAGCCCTGGTTAACTCCACATTCCAGCGGGCCACCAGGGAATCAGCTGAAAGGCCATCAACATGGGATAAAGCATCCCCTACCACTCTCTGGAAACCAGTTGGATCCATTAAGTGGCGGGGGCGGACCATCCGAATTGGTCCCACCTCCCTGCAGAGGGGATGGGTCGCAGAGAAGTCCAGTTGCAGCAGGAAGTGATCTGACCATGGCACTTCTTTCGTTTCGCTTTTACTTAGTGTCAGATCACCAACATCCATAGAGGGAAACACCAGGTCCAAGGCATGTCAGTGGCTATGGGTTGGGCCAGACTTATTCAGGGACAGCCCCATGGAGGCCATGCTTTCCACGAAGTCCCGAGCGGCCCCTTGTAAGGTCGTGTCGGCATGGATGTTAAAATCCCCTAGGACGACCAAGCTAGGTGTCTCCAGGAGAACATCCGCCACGACCTGAAGCAGCTCAGGCAGGGAATCCTTGGTGCAGCGGGGAGGTCGGTACACCAAAAGGAATCCTGTACTGCCCCTATTGCCCAACTTCCAGAACATGCACTCGGAAAACTGGGTCTTCCCAATAGGACACCTGGTGCAAACTAATGACTTCCTAAAAATCACTGCAACCCCCCCTCCCCACCCACATGACTTGGGTTGCTGTGCGTAAGAGAAACCTGGTGGACAAGCAGCGGCAAGGACAGGCCCATCTGCTTCATCCAACCAAGTCTCTGTTACACATGCCAGGTCAAGTCCTCCATCCATGATCAAGTCATGGATGGCAGTGGTCTTATGAATCATTGACCTGGCATTGCACAGCAGCACCTTCAGGTCATGTGGGTATCCCTTGCTGATTCTAGTATCCATCCGGTCAGGACCAGACCCGGAGGCAGGAATAGTCCTCAGACAACGACTAAACCTAGGGTTGTGTGCCCATCTCACTCAAAAGGCCGGGGGCCAGCGCTGTCCGGAGACACTTCCGGGTCACGTGGCCAGCGTGACATCGCTGCTCTGGCAAGCCAGAGCCGCACACGGAAACGCCATTTACCTTCCCGCTAGTAAGCGGCCCCTATTTATCTACTTGCACCCGGGAGTGCTTTCGAACTGCTAGGTTGGCAGGCGCTGGGACCGAGCAGCGGCAGCGCACCCCGCCGCGGGGATTCGAACCGCCAACCTTTCGATCGGCAAGCCCTAGGCGCTGAGGCTTTTACCCACAGTGCCACCCGTGTCCTGAATACAGTGGTACCTCGGGTTAAGTACTTAATTCGTTCCGGAGGTCCGTACTTAACCTGAAACTGTTCTTAACCTGAAACACCACTTTAGCTAATGGGGCCTCCTGCTGCTGCCGCGCCGCCGAAGCCCGATTTCTGTTCTTATCCTGAAGCAAAGTTCTTAACCTGAAGCACTATTTGTAGGTTAGCGGAGTCTGTAACCTGAAGCGTATGTAACCTGAAGCGTATGTAACCCGAGTTACCACTGTATTTGGATGGAGAACATGAAAGCTTTTCTCTCTAAAGACCTTTTTACATGCATGATAGCTGCAGCTAGGATTTCAATAGCCCAGCAATGGAAAACCTTGAAAAACATACATTTGTCTTTGCGGTAGAGGAACTTATGGACTAGGGCTATGGTGGAAAAAACAACAACACATAAACTGCATGTTTCAAGGGGGTGGAGGATCCAGGTCACTCGTCTGTCATCTGATGGGATTTTCATTTCGCTTTGAACTGATGCAAAAGAAAAAGAAGAAGCCATAATAAAAACATAACTTTAAAACAAACAACTTATAATCAAAGAAAGTAATATTCAATAATCCATTAGCATGTAATAGTACATAATAAAATTAAATACCAGCAAACAGCAATTAAAGAGAAATTCACTCTTAACAATGACAGCATATGATTGCTAAACTATAATCAATAAAAATGACAGCAAGACGCAATGCATAAAATACCACCGGATGTACAAAACCATGTAAAAGAATCAAATTGAGAAACAAAGGCAGGTTTGCTTGGTCTAAGTTATGATGTAATACCCTGCTACTGCGCTTTTGGGTTGTTCATAATAGCAATAAAGGAAATTTCAAAAGCCCCAATTTTGTTTTTCAGTGACAACCCGCCTTCCTTTCCACCAAATGCTACAAGGGGGCACGCTTTCTCCTTCTTTCCAAATTGCCATTTGTCTTGTTTCAAGGCGCCAGCCTCAGGAGCAACAGTTGAGGGGCTGCTACTGCTGCCCCTCATAATCTGCAGCCTGAGGTTGTTGCTTCACACTACCTAATGGTAGGGATGGTTCCGCCTATGATCACAGGGAGAAATTCAAGAAGCAGGAAGCTATCTACGTCAAGGCCAGCTTTTGCAAAATATCCTGATATTTCATAATTCAGATTATGCAGCTCAAGTGCATATGCCTTTCCTTGGTTGCAGGATTCCAGGCTCCCCGGCTGCAGTCAGAGTGATGGCTTCCTTATCGATGGAAGAAAAAGGGGACAATTAGAACCCAGCCCCACCCTTTCGTACCAACCAAGACGGCCGCCATGACCTTGGCTCGAGATGGAAATCCATGGAAACAGACACACTAGATGTGTCATAAAGCAGAGCTTATTTACAAAGAAAACAGGAACTGGTGAGACCTGAATTTAAGTAAGAAGCTGTTAAGACATACTGCGTAGGTTTCATCTAGAAACAAAAGCTGGAAAAGCAAACAAATCTCTTTAAACTTCTGCTTTATTGATGTGGGCTTGAAAAGTCTAGTCTAGTCTATGCATGGGGTTTATTTTGCCTCTCCCCAGAGACTCCCAAGGCCCAAATGTGTCCTTTCTCCAGGGATTAGCCTGCGTCTCATTGTCACCTGGGGTAAGAGGTTAAAGCACATCCCATGACTGCATCCGCCCTGCCCATCTCCCCCCCTCCCTCCCTTCACTTGCCTACGCTGGACTAGGGATGGGCAAGAATGTCAATCACAGTTTCTCATTTTTGCAACTCTCACATTCAGTTCTCCACATTTCCTCATGCCTGGTTTTGTTATGCTTAGGATGGTGACAATTTCAAAACTTCTCGTGAAAGTTCACCAGCATTTTGATGCGAATCTCTCCCACCAAGCACATCTTCGCACAAACACTTTGCCTCCTATACAAATTTCCAACGTCTTTTTTGGGTATGTTACTTTCAGCAAGATGTGCGCTATGTTTATTTATTGCGTTCCTATCCCACCTGTTTCTCTAAGAGCCCCAAGGTACAACAGCCCTGTGATAGAATTGTAGAGCTGGGACGGGACACAAAGGAATCTCAGGTCAAGCATCCTTGACAGATGTCTCCTGGGATTTTGTGGGACTCCAGATCCCATCAGCTCCAGCCAGGATGGCCAATGGTCAGGAATGATGGTGTCTGGAGGGTCAACTGTTCTAGAGAAAAAGAATTAAATGCTTCCACCCTGCCGACTCCATGGTCCTCCTCCTCCTCTAGGAATGCTGCCCGGCTTCTCCATATCAGTGACACAACAGTGGAGTACCTGTAGGTCTCATGGACACTAAGCCGAGGAGGCGACATCTCAAAGCCAGGTAAGCAAGGCACTGGACTTTGGGAAGGAGACATTAGACTCTGACAGGGTCCTAGAGTCTCCCTGTGTACTGGGCCCGGGGGTAACCCGAGAACCGCGGTCCAGGTCCAGTCCAGAATCCGAAGTTTCCACTAGAAGCCAGTCTGACAGGGTCAAGGCAGGAAGCCAGGCAAGGACAGGTACAGGATCTCAGACAGGATCTGGCACACAGCAATGTTGCTCCCACAACCTGGGGCAGGGTCCGACAGCCTTTTATCTTTGTCAGGGTAACGGGTGGTCCTGATCCCCCGGCGACTCACCCCCCTGTTTTGCTTGGAGGCGAGCACTCCCCCATGCGAGTACTCAGGTCTCTCCTTCTCTCAGACCTCAGTCTCTGCAGCGCGGGAGACGTCGGTGGGTTACTAGACCCAGAGGCCACCTCAGCCTCCCCTGACCAAACCGGTAGTGGAGCAGCTGTAAGTGAAGGCCCAGCTGAAGGCAACGAGGTAATCCTCGCATCTGGAGCCAGTGCAGACTGAGACTCCTCTGGTTCCGAGTCTGAGCCCGAGTCCCAGGCCATCACACCCTGCCTCTTCCCCAAAGCCTACATAGTGCTTTCCAGCTTTGCATAGGAGGTGAGGGAGCTATAGGACCCTGCTGGAGGCCCCCCCACCTCCTTCCCAAAGCTCAGGGCCTCCTTACCCACCTTTGGGAAGGCTGCACAAGGGCTGGAGGCAGGCATATTTTGGCCTCGCACAGGGTGCCATAGTACCAAAGTCTGCCACTGCTCTGCAGCCCTCCCCCAAGCTACATCCACCTGTCTCACCCCAGATGTCATGTTTGATGCCAAGTGTGGGGCAGGTAAACATGTAGTTCCCACCAGGTTTGCAGCCACCTGGCGAAACCTCGCGTATTTGCAAGTGGATGGTGCTGGTGAAAGGTTGTGCAAGAGACCGTGATCAGGTGATTGGTGCCGCCTGCAAACTTGGGGCTCAGCTACATTAGTTTTAAAAAAGTTTTGAATTTGTTATAAACATGCAACACCACATGGCGCTAAAGAGCAAACAAATTTTCTCTGTGATTTTTACATAGCGTTTCCCCCCCCCCCTTTTCTTATAGCGATTTAATTTCTGACTTATTTATAGCAGTTTCCCCCCTGTGTGTAGATCCACCCTCGGTCAAAAAAGAAGGGAGGGGGAGGTAAGGATTCCACAAACGAAACCATAACAAAGATGTGTGTGTTAATTACACCCACTCCATTAACATCAGTTTGGCCTACGGTCTTGAGTAGCTGTCTAGGCTAGGCTCCAGCCTCAGGGCCAAAGTACATGTGGAGCTATTACGGATCTGTGTGACCCTGCAGAGCTGGCTCTTATCAGGGGAAGAGGCTGGCAAGATGCTGGCTGACTGACTGACTTGCTGCTGAAACACACATCTCTGTGTTATCCAGGAAGTGGTAATTGCCTCCCTGGAAGCCATAGCAGCTGAGAGGAGGAAGAGACTAAGGCTGTGTTCTCACACTCCTGTTTCCTGTGCCCTCTTTGCACATCCAGTGCTGGGTTTTTAAACCCGTGTTCACACGACATTATCCCAAATGCGCATGTATCTTGTACTTTCTATTGTAATAAAATACTGTAGCACTGCTTGATGTGTCGTTTCTCAAACTGTCCTCACATGGATTGTGCTCTTTTCAATTCACCTCTAGACCAAGGTAGCATTCAACCACACATTAAAAACACATGGCTAGGGATCCCCAGCACCCTTAACAAGCCACAGTTCCCGGGATTCTCCCATGTGCTTTAAATGCTCTTTTAGATATATGGTGTGGGTGAGACCAAAAGTATGGACGCCTTTGCATGGGGTAAATACATTCCTGGCCATCAATAACTCCCCTCCCCCCCATGTGTACACAGAAACAAATCAGAGACAACTGAAGGTGAAATCCTAACCCTGTCTACTCGGAAGTAAGGGGGTTAGGACTGGAGCAGCTTTAATCCTGTAGAGAGGGGGGAGAAGAGATATGAATGCATCCATGCTCTCTGTTCAGCTATAGCAGGACTTGCTTTGGGCTTGGCCCCTATTGCTGTTGTCAGGTTTCTCCTGCAAATATTCATATGGTTTTAATTGAGGAAATGCAATAAAGCAGATTTCTCAACTGCAATTTTTGGTTCAATTATGACTCCAACGTAACTTCAGGCCATCAGCCACAGCATCTCCTGACACCTTATTTTCTTTTTTAAAGACAGCTATTGTGGAAGGGTTAACCCTTTCTCCACACTATTTTTCTCAATGGAAATTTACCCTCTCTTTTCCCTTTCTTTATTTTTCATTCATGATAGGGATATGAGGCTCACGTTGCAAGGCGGGCATAATTTTACACCAGACCTGTAGACCTGTAGCCAAGCAGGAAGGCAGTATAAGAATGAATGAATGAATCTTTATTTGCGTCAGCCACTGGCCATAGCAATAAAACAACAATATGATATACTGTACAAAGAATAGAAATAAAAAGTCAATTACCTGTATATAAAATACATTTTAGGGTTTTGAATCAATAGGAGGGCAGTGTAAAAAGCTCACGAGTCTGGGGTTTCCCTGGGCCTCGAGGCTGCAAGCAAAGGCATACCCCTTTCCATTCTGCTTTCTCAGATGAGCCATAACCAATCGGCATGTACAATGGACACCTCTCAAGTAGGCCATGGTTCACGGCCAGGCTCCTGCAGTAGAACATTTTGTTTCTTTATGTTATTGTTCCCAATTGTCCCACCTACAACCATACTTTGTTAGCTTTGTGAATTGCAGGCCATTCACAGGGCAGATATGGGCTGTTTTCTCACCAAAGGATCAGCTTTCACCTTCCTTCTGAGTTGCTGCATTAGCAACCTCCCTGGGACGTGAGCCTGGGCAGCACGTATGGAAGTCCTGGGCTGCCCAGACAATAAGATCTCCCCGTCAACCACACTGATGGGGTCCAAAGGAAAGCAGAGCAATACATTTGGCACCAGCTTGGCTGCAGGAGTTGCTGGAAGGAAGTGACAAGGTGCCATCTTAAGAGACTCCAAACCAGATTTGCATAGGAATGCCCCAAGTGTCAATACTTGTCATGTTAATGGTTGATCTCCTTACTCTCTTAAGAACATAAGAAGATCCTACTGTATCAGGCCAATGACCCATCAAGTCCAGCATCCTGTTCCCACAATGACCAACCAGATACCTCTGAGAAACCACCGCAAGCAGGATCCAAGCGCAAGAGTCCTCTCCTCTCCTGTGGTTTCCAACAACTGGTATTCAGAAGCACTGCTGCCTCTGACTATGGAGGGAGAATCACCATCATGGATAGCCAACACCCCTGCTTTTTTAAATTTAGCTTTTACTTATGTTTTTGTTTTTTTTTTAGGGACGCGGGTGGCGCTGTGGGTAAAAGCCTCAGCGCCTAGGGCTTGCCGATCGAAAGGTCGGCAGTTCGAATCCCCACGGCGGGGTGCGCTCCCGTTGTGCGGTCCCAGTGCCTGCCAACCTAGCAGTTTGAAAGCACCCCCGGGTGCAAGTAGATAAATAGGGACCGCTTACTAGTGGGAAGGTAAACGGCGTTTCCGTGTGCTGTGCTGGCTCGCCAGATGCAGCTTGTCATGCTGGCCACGTGACCCGGAAGTGTCTCCGGACAGCGCTGGCCCCCGGCCTCTTGAGTGAGATGGGCGCACAACCCTAGAGTCTGTCAAGACTGGCCCGTACGGGCAGGGGTACCTTTACCTTTACCTATGATTTTTTCTGTGACACAAAACAAACAAATAAACAAGGAGAAGTACATTTAGTGTCTCCACTTTCAATTCATAGAGTCTTTTTTACCGTTCTTTTATAATAATAATAATAATAATAATAATAATAATAATAATAATAATAATAATAATTTATTATTTATACCCCGCCCATCTGGCTGGGTTTCCCCAGCCACTCTGGGCGGCTTCCAAAAGAATATTAAAATACTGTGATACATCAAACATTAAAAGCTTCCCTAAACAGGGCTGCCTTCAGATGTCTTCTAAAAGTCTGGTAGTTGTTGTTCTCTTTGACATCTGGTGGGAGGGCGTTCCACAGGGAGGGCGCCACTACCGAGAAGGCCCTCTGCCTGGTTCCCTGTAACTTGGCTTCTCGCAGTGAGGGAACCGCCAGAAGGCCCTCGGTGCTGGACCTCAGTGTCCGGGTAGAACGATGGGGGTGGAGACGCTCCTTCAGGTATACTGGACCGAGGCCGTTTAGGGCTTTAAAGGTCAGCACCAACACTTTGAATTGTGCTCGGAAACGTACTGGGAGCCAATGTAGGTCTTTGTATGGTCTCGGCGGCCGTTCCCAGTCACCAGTCTGGCTGCTGCATTCTGGATTAGTTGTAGTTTCCGGGTCACCTTCAAAGGTAGCCCCACGTAGAGCGCATTGCAGTAGTCCAAGCGGGAGATAACCAGAGCATGCACCACTCTGGCGAGGCAGTCCGCGGGCAGATAGGGTCTCAGCCTACGTACCAGATGGAGCTGGTACACAGCTGCCCTGGACACGGATTTAACCTGTGCCTCCATGGACAGCTGTGAGTCCAAAATGACTCCCAGGCTGCGCACCTGGTCCTTCAGGGGCACGGTTACCCCATTCAGGACCAGGGAATCCTCCACACCTGCCCGCCTCCTGTCCCCCAGAAACAGTACTTCTGTCTTGTCAGGATTCAATCTCAATCTGTTTGCCGCCATCCATCCTCCAACCGCCTCCAGACACTCACACAGGACCGTCACCGCCTTCACTGGTTCTGATTTGAAAGAAAGGTAGAGCTGGGTATCATCTGCATACTGATGAACACCCAGCCCAAACCCCCTGATGATCTCTCCCAGCGGCTGCATGTAGATGTTGAAAAGCATAGGGGAGAGGACAGAACCCTGAGGCACCCCACAAGTGAGAGCCCAGGGGTCTGAACACTCATCCCCCACCACCACTTTCTGAACACGGCCCAGGAGGAACATTTGGCACCTTCTTCTTCTTCTTTGGCGTTAACTCATAGCTGAGTAAGATTGTCTTCCATAAACCCTGTTTTAACAGTGAATCCGTAAGTGACTGTGGAGGCCAGTTCTGGATCCACAAGTCCTTCCACAGTGGGGACATAGGTTTCCGGGTGGGAGATGATCAGGGTGAGGATTTGCTAAATGTGCCTTCCTCTTAGCACGTTTCTCCCTTTCGTCCTGAGTTTGAGCGTCTTCAAAGCCCATGACACCTTTGGTAAAGGCTGTTCTCCAACTGGAGCGCTCACAGGCCAGTGTTTCCCAGTTGTTGGTGTTTATACTACATTTTTTTAGATTTGCCTTGAAAGAGTCTTTAAACCTCTTTTGTTGACCACCAGCATCACACTTTCCATTCCTAAGTTGGAAATAGAGTAGCTGCTTTGGAAGACAATAATCAGGCATCCACACAACATGACCAAATCCAACGAAGTTGAGGTTGAAGAATCATTGCTTTGACACTGGTGATCTTTGCTTCTTCCAATACACTGGCATTAGTTTGCCTGTCTTCCTGAGTGATGTGTAAAACTTTTCAGAGACACTACTGATGGAATCTTTCAAGGAATTGGAGATGGCATTTATAAGTGGTCCATGCTCCACAAGCATACAGTAAGGTTGGTACTGCAGTTTGGTATGAGACGCTATTGTCATAGATTTTGCGGGGAGAGATGAGAGAGAGGGAGAGGGTTGGGGGCATGGAGGTGATGAACTTTTCATTCTCTTGCATAGTGTTTGCGCAGAGTTTTTGTGTCAGAATCTCGTGATTAGGTCCTTTATTTATATGGTCCTTTGTTTTTATTGGCGTTGTGAGAGATTGGAGTGTCCAATCCCTTTTAAAGCCCTCTAGGTTGGAGGCCATTGCTGCCTTCTATGGGAGTGAGTGCCATAGTTTTAACTATCCACTATGTGAGGAAGTAGGGATGCAGGTGGTGCTGTGGGTTAAACCACAGAGCCTAGGACTAGCCAATCAGAAGGTCGGTGGTTCGAATCCCCGCGATGGGGTGAGCTCCCGTCGCTTGGTCCCTGCTCCTGCCAACCTAGCAGTTCGAAAGCACGTCAAAGTGAAAGTAGATGAATAGGTACCACTCTGGTGGGAAGGTAAACGGCATTTCCGTACGCTGCTCTGGTTCGCCAGAAGTGGCTTAGTCATGTTGGCCACATGACCCGGAAGCTGTACGCCGGCTCCCTCAGCCAATAAAACGAGATGAGCGCCGCAACCCCAGAGTCGGCCACAACTGGACCTAATGGTCGGGGGTCCCTTTACCTTTACCTTATGTGAGGAAGTACTTTCCTTTAGGCTCTTCTAGCCTTTGGACATAGTCATCTTTCTGTTTTAATGAGCAGGTAGTCTGAGCTGCATCTTCTGGTGTGCTTTTATTGACTATTGCTCCTGCGTTACAGGCCACGGCTGAAATTGCCTTGACTGGCTTTGCGTTTTGAAGTTTATGGTTTTATTGTGTTCTCGGGAAGAGCGAGCAGCACCCTTAAGGAGTCAGGCAGGCGAGAAGTCAAGGGAACAAATTTGGGGAGTTTCTCGGAATGCCAGCAGACCTGACTTCCCCCTTTTACACATTAACAGCCCAGCCATCTGTCTGCCACCAGTGCAAATTGCTGACGAAGTCATTTCCAAAATACTGGAGCTGTGTGTGGAAGCAGAGTCAAGTAAGGCAGAGACAGAAGGTGAAACGTAGTGGGATGGGCAGGATCCGGAACATGCTGGATTGTAAGAAACCTACAACTTATCAGATTCCCTGAAACCATGGGTGTAGCCAAGGGTGGTGCCCGTGCCAGAAGCCCCTCCAACTATGACCCTCATCACAATTTGTTTTGATTTGCTGTATTTTATTTTATTTTATTTATTTTATTTCATGCACCGAATATGTTAGTGGCAAAGTGGGACATTAGTAAGGTCAGAAAACATAACATGGCTGGTTGGAAGGTGTTATGTACTGAGTTGAATAGGATCCAAAATGCAGCAATCTGATTGGTCCTAGAACAATAGGATTCAGAATGCAGCAGTCTGATTGGCCTTAGAACAATAGGATCCAGAATGAAGCAGTCTGATTGGTCCACTGGAGCCACCCAATCCAGCTCCAGGTAGAAGTGAATCCACAACCTGATTGGCCTACGGGTGAATCCCGGAATTAGCCAATCACGTGGGACCCATTGTGTAAATAATGTATATAAAGCAGGCATTCTGGGGGAACCTTCATTCCTCCTCACCACTATGAGATGAATAAAGAGCATGAAATCCACTCTCGACTCCGAGTATATTTCACAAGCAATGCAGGGAAGGATAAATTATTTTGTTTTGTAAAGAGTCAAGAAATAAGCAGCCATTTGCAAAAAACAAAACAAAACCCCCAAAAGCGGGCAGTGCCAATTCTATTAAAGATCTGACCATTCTCCAGATCCTGTACTGCTGCCTGAATCCCCGAATTCAGAATTTGACCATTCCTGGCCTAGAAGAGCTTGAAGGTTCAACAACTTTTGAAGGGAGGGGAAACATTCCCAGGGCATCAGTTTGTAGCTCTTCCCCTAAACCTCCATGTAGAAAAGGACAGGAGAGGAACCTACAGGAAGAGGCCAATGGCATCCTATTCTCACAGTGGCCAGCCAGCTAGATGCCTGTGGGAAACTTGCATGCAGCCTCTGAGCACAAGAGCCCTCTCCCCTCCCATGATTTTCAGCAACTGGGATTTGGAAGCATTTCTGCCCCCAACTTTCCTTTTTCTGTTCCCAAATCTTCCAACGTTCAGCTTCACTGAATGTTAAACGGCCTCGCCCCAGTATACCTGAAGGAGCGTCTCCTCCCCCATCGTTCTGCCCGGACGCTGAGGTCCAGTGCCGAGGGCCTTCTGGCTGTTCCCTCATTGCGAGAAGCAAAGCTACAGGGAACCAGGCAGAGGGCCTTCTTGGTAGTGGCGCCCGCCCTGTGGAACGCCCTCCCATCAGATGTCAAAGCGATAAATAACTACCTGACATTCAGAAGACATCTTAAGGCAGCCCTGTTCAGGGAAGTTTTAAATCTGTGATATTTTAGTGTATTTTTGGTTTCTATGGAAGCCGCCCAGAGTGGCTGGGGAAACCCAGCCAGATGGGCGGGGTACAAATAATAAATTATTATTATTATTATTATTATTATTATTATTATTATTATTATTATTATTCACTGGATGTCTACGAGTTCCAGTGTTGTGATGGAGAAAAACTTCTCTATTTGCTTTCTCTGTGCCGTACATAACACTATAAACTTATGACTTGCCTTTTCTCTATATTTAAGAGATGCAAACACTGCAACCCTTTTCACAGGGGGTAGGAAATGACCTTGGTCATTTCCCCAGAGCGGCTGGGGAAACCCAACAATAATAATAATAATCTCCAGGGAATTGTGCGACAATAGAAAGCTGCAATTTACCAAGCCTACCTCACTGAACTAAGGAGTTCCACCAACGACAGGTCACGTTCCAGGAGCAACCTGGTAGACCTGCTTCTGAAATAGTTTCTGGTGATTAAGATCAGATTAAAGCAGGCATGTGGCAGCTCCTTAGAGATCCATCATGCTTCCACCCAGTGGCACATGCAAGAAGAGAAAACAGCTCTCCAGGGGCTGCCACCCCCTCCCTACACTGCTCTCTGCTTCTGTAATGTAGCCTGTAACTGGGAAAGGCTGTGAATAAGGAAGACACATCCTTGCTTGTTCTGCAGGGCACCTCCTGCCAAGCAGCTGTGCCCATTTCCAGGAATTACGCCTCTTGCAAAGGCTGGCAGCCATTGTTGACATTTCCACTTTACCCGAGCGGCTCCAAACCGGTGCAACGATGTGCTGCGTCCCAGTAAGCAAGAGTAGAGGAGGGAGACGGCATGGGTGCACCAACCCAGTGCGAGAGATCTACTGCCACCCTCCATAATTTGCCCACACAGTTAAGCTATGGAACTTGCTCTCGCGAGAGGCAGCGCCAGCTACCAGCTTAGACGGCTTTGATAGAGCGTTGGAAATATTCATGGGGGAGATGGCTGCCAATGGCTACTAGACCCTGATAGCTATGAATCCAGAATACGGAATGTGGCAGCTAGACTGGTGACTGGGAGTGGTCGCCGAGACCATATAACACCGGTCCTGAAAGATCTTCATTGGCTCCCAGTACGTTTCCGAGCACAATTCACAGTGTTGGTGCTGACCTTGAAAGCCCCAAATGGCCTCGGTCCTGTATACCTGAAGAAGCGTCTCCATCCCCATTATCCAGCCCGGACACTGAGGTCCAGTGCTGAGGGCCTTCTTCCGGTTCCCTCCCTGTGAGAAGTGAGGTTACAGGGAACCAGGCAGAGGGCCTTCTTGGTAGTGGCACCCGCCCTGTGGAACACCCTCCCACCAGATGTCAAGGCAATAAACAACTATTTTACTTTTAAAAGACAACTGGAGGCGGCCCTGTTTAGGGAAGTTCTGAATGTCTGACGCTGTATTGTTTTTAATATTCGGTTGGAAGCAGCCCAGAGTGTCTGGGGAAACCCAGCCTAATGGGCAGGTTATAAATGATAAATTATTATTATTATTATTATTATTATTATTATTCTCTGTCTCCACAGTTGGAGGCAGTGATGCTTCTGAATCCCAGTTGCTGGAAACCACAGGAAGGGAGAGTTGCTCTTCTGCTCAGATCCTGCCCGCTGGCTTCCCACAGCCATCTATCTGGTTGGCCAGTGTGAGAACAGGATGCTGGACAGGATCAGACCATTGGCCTGATCCAGCAGATGCTCTTCTTATGTTTTTACGTCTTACCCTTTCATAATAAACATTTAAGATATTGTTTATATATTTATTGCACTTGATAGTGTTGTAGATTTGGGAGGGGGGCCGCCTTCCTAAGCCCTAGAAATTAATGCATGACCATGCTGTAAGATCTGGACTCCCTCCATGCAGCAACGACAGTCTCTGCTGTGTCTCAGTTCTCCAAAGGACCACAGACCTTGGGTGAGCGCCTGGGACCCCATGGGTTCTTGCCACTGCTCCAGCAGAGTGGGATGGGTAGGCACCCAAGTTCTGAAACAATATTTTCAACAAAATGGGTTAGGAAGGGGCAACCCATTCACAATGTACACCACACGTGCAGAAGATGGAGAGGCACAACATGCAAATTATAATATATATTTTTTAATGGGGAGGGCCTTTTTCCAACCTAAGGGCCGCATTCCCTTGCAAGCAGCCTTCCAAGGGGCCACAGGCCACTGGCAGACAGGCCAGAAGTAAAAGTGTGTGTGAACTCAACAGTGCTTAGCCGGGTTTTGGTTGTTAAGTTGCCAATATTTTTGCTAATAATTGTTTTGTTGCTAATATTGTTTTGTGGATTATGAACGCTGTGAAGCTTTGTGAATCTTATAAAATGACTTTTGTTGCGGCTGCGCCTATTTTTTTTAGTTGCTTTGTTAGCAAGTGTGTTATAGGAGGTGGTAGTTTTACTGGTAATTTGCAATTGTTTTACTGATGATGCCTTAAACCATCCTGTATGATTTATGTTGCAGTTGTGATATTCTATTCTGTTATTGTTATTTATTGTTTGTAACCAGCTCCGTGACTCGTGTGAGTGAAAAGCGGCATAGAAATAAAATAAACGACTCTCTCGGCGACCCCCCCCCCCTTTATGCAATTAACCTCAGCTCCCTCCGGCATCGGCTGGGAGGGGTGGGGGCACGAAAGGCCAGAGAAAAGTGATTACCGCAGGAAGCCACTGGATCCTGCTGCAACAGGATCGGGTGCGCGCGTGGGGAGGAGGGTCAACTTGGTCCTCCTGACCCCCCGCAGCGTTATACTGAGAATAAAGACGACATGGTGCGTGGGGGGAGAGAGAGGATAGGGTCCCATTGCTCAATCCTCCCCGCTGCAACCTCGATGGCTGCGCAGTCCTCTGCATTTCTCCTTGGGAGGTAACCTCTGCTGATTCAAAGTGGCTTCCTCGCGAGTAATCCCGCCCGGCTGCGAACTTCCGCGCGCCTAACCCGAGAGGAAGTGCCATCTCGGACCTCAAGGGAGGCTTTGTCCCGTGTAAACGAGCCCGGGATGGGACCGTCCCACCTACGCGCGCTCCCGGCTTGCAGGTCTTCGCCCCTTCGCTCCATCCCGGGCCGGTGGGCGTCGGGTTGCCCCGCCACGACGCGCCTCTTGCGGCCCCTCCCCAAGCGTCCACCGGTCCGCCTCCTCCTCCTCCTCCGCAGCGACGGCGCCTTTCCCGGTGGAGGCGGAGCGGCTGCCCCGGGACCTCCCTCGGGCCTGCCCCTGCCAGCCAGTCCGGTCCCGCCCCGTGCTGGGGGCGTGGGGAGAAGCGAGGAGAGGAGCCAGGCGTCCGGGCGCAGGGCGCAGCGAGTGCTGCCGGGGCTGCTCGTAGGAGCCTGCTGGCGGGAGAGGGGCGCCCGGAGCCGGCCACCATGGCGGCGGACAGCGGCCTGGAGCAGCGGGCGCTGCAGTACGAGCAGACCTTGGTGAGTGGGGCGGGCTCTGGGCGGGGGGCTCTGCCTCGGCGCTCAGCCTCGGGGTTTCTTTGCACCGCAGGAGAGGGGAGAGAGTGCCTTTGAGCGCGTGCAGAGCGCCGTTCGCTGCGCGCGGGTTCCCAAGGCTGCCTTCAAGCCAGCACCTTTTCACGGTCAAGTCCTGGGAATTTGGGGGAAGAGGCGGAGGAAAACAGGGCTGCTGCATTCAGAGGAGGGGAATCGCGGGACCGGTTTGCCAAAAAAAGAGAAGAGTGCTTCTGAGCATGCGGGGAGTGTCGCGTGGCGCCTCAAAAGACCACCACATTAGTGCCGCTTGGCGGAGCGGGCGCTAAGAAGCTTGCGCTCTTGTGCGCTGTTCCCTGGGAGCAAGTCCCATTGAACTCAGCCGGACTTGCTTCCTCCAAAGATACGCTTAGGTTTGCACCGTGGAGTTAGCGGCAGGAATGAGCTGTCTTGTGGAAAGCCAGGCCACTAGCCCATTCATGTTCAGTGATGTCTGCACTGACAGGCAGCTGCTCTTCAAAGGGATCGTCCCCAGTTCTACCTGTGCGCTGAACCCGGGACGTTCTGCATGCGGAGCATGTGTTCTGCTGCTTAGTTGTTGCCCTTTCTCTCCAAGTTCCCATCCCTGTTTCTCCAAGCCCGTTCCTACGCATCTGGGTTTATGGGGCATGGCTCAAGGCATTCATGAGCTGCAAATCACCCCCACCCTCAAAAGACCCCAACAGGAATGGCATGGTTGTGGGGCTGTTGGTTAATGCCCTTGGCTTCCTTCTCAACAGGATGCTAAATGTGGGGAGAAAGCCATTTTCCAAAGGATTTTAAGGTGGTGGGCACCACCAGGGGTTGGTGCAGATCAGGGTGGCAAGAGGGACACAGAAGGCGATGCTTCGGAGGCGGGGGGGGGGGAGGGATTAATAAGGCCACTTGTGGGTCCCTGGTTAGAAGTGGGTAGCAGGGCATCTTGAACGGGCATTGCCAAAGGGGATCTAAAAAGGTAAAGGGACACCTGACCATTAGGTCCAGTCGTGGCCGATTCTGGGGTTTCGACGCTCATCTCGCTCTATAGGCCGAGGGAGCCGGCATTTGTCCGCAAACAGCTTCTGGATCATGTGGCCAGCATGACTAAGTCGCTTCTGGCGAACCAGAGCAGCGCACGGAAACGCCGTTTACCTTCCCACCGGAGCGGTACCTATTTATCTACTTGCACTTTGATGTGCTTTCGAACTGCTAGGTTGGCAGGAGCTGGGACCGAGCAACGGGACCCCACCCCGTCGCGGGGATTTGAACCGCCGACCTTCTGATTGACAAGCCCTAGGCTCTGTGGTTTAAACCACAGCGCCACCCACATCCCGTAAAGGGGATCTAGCAATGTACATTCAAGCTGCCTTAAGATTTTTGACCAGGACTTGTGTTTAGGGAGGGAGCATATGAATCCTGTTTGGGATTAAATATATTAAACAAAATAAGCAATAAGGTGGATATCTCAGTTGGGGGGGGGGGCTGGCGTCTTTCCCCTAATATCACAGGTGTTGTATGGGGTTTGGAAAGAGGTCGTTTCAACTTTGGTCTTGCAGTGTCATTGCAAACTTTTTTTTTATTTAAAAAAAAACATGCTGCCTGCCTGCCTGAGTTTGGCTTTAGTTTCCTTCTCAGAAAAGTATCCTTGCGGTAGAAGGACATGTGAGACAGGTTAAAAATAAAATTCTTTTTTTTGGTATATGGTCTTGGTTTGTTTCGAAAGAAAAAAAAAGATGGGTATCACAGGAGCATGGAATGAGAGCAGGCAGGGGGATTTCTCATCCTGGAAGGATCAGTTGCAGCCGGCAGGACTTTCTGCAAGAGAGGAGCACTCAGGAACTGGTTTCACATTGGCATGGGAAAAATTGCCTGGAGTAAAGCGTGGTTTTGCCATGGGGAACTGAGGAAGGCAAAGCTGCGGTCGAGTGTATTGGGGGACAATTCCTGGAGCAGAGGTGTCCATGAGAGCCCCCTGTCAGGGACTTGGACATTTGCTAGTGCCAGTTTGGAAAGAGTCAAGACTGTCTGCCGCTGGCAGGGGAGGTGGCAGCGCAGTCATGCAAAGAAAGCTTCAGCTTTCTGTCTCAAGGGAAGGGAGTCTTACTTGAATACGTGCTATGAAGATGACTTGTGTTTGCTTCTTCTTTTAAGGGCAAAAAATAGAGCACTTAAAAAACCCAAAGGAATCTACCTCAAACAATATAAAACCAATAACGAATAAAAACCAGCAAATAGTAAAAACAATGGTTCATTTCTAAATTATGTGTTTGGATAGGCTTGCTATCAGGTTAGCTTCTTCTTGAAGCTGTGGGAAAGACAAATGCCTATGCGTGTTCTGCTTTCACATCTGCAGCCCTCCAGATATTGGGCTCCAACTCCCATCAGCCCCAGCCAGCTAGCCAATGATCCGGGATGATGGGAGTTGTAGTCCATTAAGACCTGGAGTTTTCGTAGCTTTATGTACAAAATGGATAATAATAATAATTTATTTATACCCTGCCCTTCCCAGTTCAGAAAACTGGGCTCAGGGCAGCTAACAACAGATTTAAAATACTTAATGGTGATACAACAAAAAACAGCATAAAATACAGTACAAAAGCGTGAATAACAATAAATTCAAAGCTCTAAAATCAATTTAGGGGAAAATCCATCCCATAAACATTAGATGATCACCAGGACTAGCTGGCTAAATTAGTCCTATTTGGGCCAGCAAGGAGGCCAGGGTAGAATTAGCTGTGGGATCCCAGAGTGGGTAATCTTCATAAAAGGGGAGGGGGAGGGAAGGAAGGGGAATAAAAGATCAAGCTAAGTTCAAATTGAAAGCCAGGCGGAATAGCTCTGTCTTACAGGCCCTACGGAAGGAAGTTAAATCCTGCAGGGCCCTGGTCTCATGGGACAGAGCATTCCACCAGGTCGGACGCATCACCGAGGAGGCCCTGGCCCTGGTGGAGGATAATCTGACTTCCTTAGGGCCCGGGACCTCTAAACTATGGTAATTCATGGACCTTAAGGTCCTCTGCGGGGCATACCAGGAAAGGTGGTCCCGTAAATACGAGGGCCCTAAGCAGCTTGTTCTAGAGGCAGCTTGTGAGGAAGGAGACAGAGAGCGTGCTGAATTTTCAATGAAGGTCCCTGGGATATTGCTGGAAAAGACGGGCTCCCAACAACCTTTAGATGACCTATCCAGGACAGTAGTGAAATACTACTCCACCTCTGAGATGAAAACTAAAACATAAAAAAAAGATTTATTAAAGTGCCCAAACACTTAGGTTATTCAAATAATATTTGCAAACTATTTTGCATGAGTTGAGTGGTCCAGAAAAAATGATATACATCAATAGGCTTTCCAGAAGAAGGCCTTCTCTGTGGCGGCCCCTAAGTTGTGGAATTCCCTCCCTACAGAGTGCACCTAGCAAATGCTGAATACTTGCCTCTTTGCTCTGGCCTTTCAGTTGTCGTAACCCACCCTGGGACCTGCTGGTTAAGAGCAAATTGCTGTTGTTGTTGATGTGGGGAATATTAAAAAAGTTAGTGATGGGTAGACATTCATACTTTCAGCTGAACGTCACACTGCCCCAAATTCTACCACCTCATTATGCCTCCTTCTTAGAGCCGCTGTTGAATCCATCTTTCCGCTGGGACCAAAACAGATTCCTGGCATCTTTTTACATGGGCCTTGATCCTCCAGCTGGGGTTCCTCCTTCTGCCGCTGCATCTGGCATGTGCTGTTGACCACAAACAAAACTTTCCAAATTGCTTACTGATCTGCGCCCCCCCCCGCCCCCTTTCTACTTTCTGCTCCCATCGCCTTTCCGCCTAATCTCATGTTAACACCACTCAAATGCTTGCCACTGGCACCGGCCCCTGGCTAGACTTATTTAGCTCCTTTAATCTTCCCTTGTAGTCGGCTCTCCCAGCTCCGTAATTGTGTAGCTGTGGGCATGTCCAATTTCTTGCTGTCATGCATTCGTCCTCTGTTCTTCCATGTATCACACACACACACACACACACACACACACACACACAGCCTCAGCAGGGCATGACGACCGCTGATTCTGGCTTTTGCATCTCCGCTCATTTCCTGGCTTCCACTACTTATTGCCTAATAATCATTGCCATCAAGTCATTGCAGCCAGTTTTCTATGGGTCCCTTTGATCAGGTTGTAAAGCTGCCCTTACTTCAGGGCTGCATGGGGAGCCTGCATGGTATACCACAAGGGTGGGGAACCTGTGGCCCACCACATGATCGGGGAGGGGCCTTAGCTCAGTTGCAGAAGGTCACAGGTTCAGTTGCTGGCATCTCCAGGTGAGGCTGGGAAAGGAATCCTGCCTTGAAGTCCTGAAGTGATACTGCCAGTCAGTACTTAGCTACCTAGACACGGGTGGTCTAAACCACAGAGCCTAGGGCTTGCTGATTGGAAGGTCACCAGTTCGAATCCCCAAAACAGAGTGAGCTCCCGTTGCTCTGTCCCAGCTCCTGCCAACCTAGCAGTTTGAGAGCACACCAGTGCAAGTAGATGAATAGGTACTGCTGCAGTGGGAAGGTAAACAGTATTTCCATGCGCTCTGGTTTCCGTCATGGTGTTCTGTTGCACCAGAAGCGATTTAGTCCTGCTGGCCACATGACCCGGAAAAGCTGTCTGTGGACAAACGCCGGCTCCCTTGGCCTGTAAGCGAGGTGAGCGCCGCAACCCCATAGTCGCCTTTGACCGGACTTAACCATCCAGGGGTCATTTACCTTTACCTTTTTACACAGACCAATGGCCTGACTTGGTATCAATGTTAGAAACTCAGATATATAACCTAGGTGCCAAATGGCTCCTTAAACCAAGGTTACAGTCGCCAAAACGGAATGTGTAGTTGCAAGACTTATTTTTCAAACAATGGACTGGCTGTGATTGATTCTTAGTTAAAAATTGGACTGGTTCATATGACAACCTTGAGCTAGGTTAAGAGTTTTGAGAACTTAAAGGACAGTCCACATATATATTGGCCTATTCTGACCTCTTTTTCTTAATGGTGACTGCTCCTGCTCAGGCTTCACAGAAAAAGCATTTTGGTTCCTGAAATTCATTCTGATTGTGCAGATAAAATGTAACTGATAGAATAATACAGGATAGGGTAAAGGTAAAGGTAAAGGTACCCCCGCCCATACAGGCCAGTCTTGACAGACTCTAGGGTTGTGCGCCCATCTCACTCAAGAGGCCGGGGGCCAGCGCTGTCCGGAGACACTTCCGGGTCACGTGGTCAGCGTGACAAAGCTGCATCTGGCGAGCTAGCGCAGCACACGGAAACGCCGTTTACCTTCCCGCCAGTAAGCGGTCCCTATTTATCTACTTGCACCCGGGGGTGCTTTCGAACTGCTAGGTTGGCAGGCACTGGGACTGAGCAACGGGAGTGCACCCCGCTGCGGGGATTCGAACCGCGACCTTTCGATCGGCAAGCCCTAGGCGCTGAGGCTTTTACCCACAGCGCCACCCGCGTCCCTACAGGATAGGGTATTGGTGTGTAAAAACTGTCAGGATCCAATGATCCCCAGGCATGTACCTCCCGATGGCACCTAGGCATCTTCACTTCGTTGCAAGTGTTTGATGGCCAGGTACAAAATGCACCTGGCTAATTTCGAACACAGTTTGGTATAAGGGACCTTCCTCTGCGCTGTCCCAAATGGCTGGACTAAGTTCCCCTCACCCCTGGCCATTGGGCATGTTTGCTATAGTTGGTGGGAGTTGGAATTCAGCATCTGTAGGCTTGCAGGTTTCCCACACCTGGTGTAGTGGTGAGAGTGTTGCACCAGGGCTGGGGAGGCCCAGGTTCAAAGCTCCAGTCACCCGTGAAGTGCACTGGGTGACTTTGAGCCAGTCAACAACTCTGAGCCTGGTCTGCCTCACAGGATTTCGGGGAGAGTTGAACCGTGATACAGTATACACAACCTTGGATTTCTGGTTAAAGGCAGCCAATAATTGTGAGTCTTGTAGAAGACTGCCTGTTAAAAACTTGTATTCTGGGAGGAAGGTTAGGCTGAGCACTTGAGTCCATTCACAGATGCAAGCTGTTGCTTGACTGGGTGAATCGGCCTTAGATACTGGGAAAAGGAGACTTCAGGAACAGAAACAGTTCCTTCATGCATCTCATTTTCTGAACGCTTAAGTTTGGTTCACCCTATGAATAGTTGTTGTTTGATGACTACATCACCATCAGGAGACAAACCTGCCGGTGTGTCAAAGCTACATACGTCTTCCCACGCCACCTGAAATTCAAGACTTTTCAACCACCCATTCAGCTGCCAGAGCCTCATTCATAAGCCTTCAGTTACCATGCACGCTGCAACTTGCAACCAAATTGACTTCCCTGTGAAGTGTTACGTATGAAACATCACACGCAGGCGAGTGTTCTGTGGGTGTTGCATTCTCTGTGATGACCCTGTCCCATGGGGAAATTAATCACCGGCCTTGTTAGCCTGTTCAGTCATCTGTCCCTGGTCACAATGGCCTTTGTCATAAGGTGTCTGTTACATACATATGTATGAATGTAAAAATGGTAAAGGTAAAGCATGTATAATAATAATAATAATAATAATAATAATTTTTTATTTATATTCCGCCCTCCCCAGCTGAAGCCGGGCTCAGAGCGGCTAACAACAATAAAAGTAACACAGCATTCTAAAATCAATTCATTCTAAAATCAATTCAAAATCAAATTAATGGCGACCATTGGGCTAGAGTTCTGTGAGGATTACCAAAGGAGGGGGTCAGACTGTGCCTTGGCCAAAGGCCTGGTGGAACAGCTGTCTTACAGGCCATGTGGAAAGATGTCAAGTCCCGCAGGGCCCTAGTCTCTTGTGACAGAGCGTTCCACCAGATCGGGGCCACAGCCGAAAAAGCCCTGGCTCTGATTGAGGCCAGCCTAACCTCCCTGTGGCCCAGGACCTCCAAGATGTTTTTGTTTGAAGACCGTAAGGTCCTCCGTGGGACATACCAGGAGAGGTGGTCCCGTAGGTACGAGGGTCCTAGGCCGTATAGGGCTTTAAAGGTTAAAACCAGCACCCTAAACCTGATCCTGTACTCCACCGGGAGCCAGTTCAGTTGGCATAGCACTGGGTGAATGTGATCCCGTGACGAGGACCCCGTAAGGAGTCTTGCCACGGCATTCTGCACCCGCTGGAGTATCTGGGTCAGTCTCAAGGGCAGCCCCATGTAGAGTGAGTTACAAGAGTATGCACACAGGGCCAAGTATAGATGCTGTAGACCGCTTTTGCAATCTTTCTGTTGGCTACCTGAAAGTCTAGATATGCATGTGGAGAAAGTGGGCAGGAAGACATCTTTCTCCCTCCCTCATAATATTCTCTCCCATGGGCATCCAATGACTCTGAATTTTGGCATCTTAGGACTGGCAAAAGAAAGCACACCATACAAAACATACACTATGCAGTTTGTTTTTGGATTATATGCCTCAAGAAGATTGTGTTTATAACCCCCTGAGATTTCATGGTAATATCCTAGAATCGTAGGGTTGGAGGGGACCCTGAGGGTCATCTAGTCCAACCCCCTGCAATGCAGGAATCCCAGCTAAAGCATCCATGACAGACGGCCATTCCAAACTCTGTTTATGCGTAAAGGTTTTTTGGAGTCCCCTGAGAGAATTTGAACTGATACAGTGGTGCCCCGCAAGACGAATGCCTCGCAAGACGGAAAACCCGCTAGACGAAAGGGTTTTCCGTTTTGGAGGTGCTTCGCAAAACGGATTTCCTATGGGCTTGCTTCGCAAGACGAAAATGTCTTGCGAGTTCCTGCAGGTTTTTTTTCCTCCCCCCCCCTTTCCCCAAGCCGCTAAGCCGCTTATCAGCTGATCCGCTAAGCCGCTTAACAGCTGATCCGCTAAGCCGCTTAACAGCTGACCGCTAAGCTGCTTATCAGCTGATCCGCTAAGCCGCTTAACAGCTGATCCGCTAAGCCGCTAAGCCGCTTAACAGCTGATCACTAAGCCGCTTAACAGCTGATCGCTAAACCGCTTATCAGCTGATCCGCTAAGCCGCTTAACAGCTGATCCGCTAAGCCCACTAAGCCGCTAATAGCGCTAATCCGCTAAACCGCTAATGGGCTTGCTTTGCAAGACGAAAAAACCGCAAGACGAAGAGACTCGCGGAACGGATTCTTTTCGTCTTGCGAGGCACCACTGTATTTTTAAGCAAAGTGGTTGATGTGTTGTGAGTTGTGCTTTTTTTTATGCGTGGCGTGAAAAATGAAAATCAATAAAAATATTTAAACGAAGACAAAACTATTCCGTTTGCTCCCCCGAGAGTCAGCGGTGGTCACCAGCTTGGATGGCTCCAAAAAGAGGATTAGGCAAGTTCGTGGACTGTCATGGGCTGCTAGCCCTGCTGGCATTGTCATGCCTCCACTGTCGGAGGAAATGTGCCTCTGAATGCGAGTTCCTGGGAGTCACAAGTTGGGATACTGTGGTGGCGCCCAGATTCTGCTTGCGGGTTCCCGCAGGCATCTGATTGGCCACTGTGAGAGGAGAATGCTTGACTAATGGTCATTTGGCCTGATCTAGCAGATCTCTTCTTATGAAACCTTGTTTAACTGAAACTTCTGGGACTGAGGAGCTGCAGAAGGGAGGCAAAAGTCCGGGGTCCTGATCCAGGTCTGCGAAAATCTCTCTTTAAACTTGTTGCATAGTCTCTGTTTGCTGTTCCTGAAGGTCTAAAGCTAGGGAAGTGTTTCAGATTCTTAGAATCTGCAGAGGTACTTACTGATAAAAAATGTACCTGTCTAGGCCAAAGTCTGTCATGGAGAAGAAAAAGTTCAGCCTGCGTCTGTTGTCTTTTCCTAGGAAAGAAGGTCAGAAACAATGGTTGAAGTGCCACTTCAGAAACATAGGAATCTTCCTTATACATTGCTCCATCTAGCACATTGTTTTCCAAACTTGGGTCTCTAGCTGTTTTTGGACTACAACTCCCATCTTCCTTAGCTAGCAGGACCAGTGGTCAGGGATGATGGGAATTGTAGTTCCAAAGCAGCTGGAGCCCTAGTTTGGGAAACGCTGATCTAGCTCAATAATTCCTGCAGCTCTCCAAAGGTTTCAGATGGGGAACACTCCCAGGGACCTTCTCCAGCCAAAGCAGATGCTCTGCCACTGAGTTCAAGCCGTTCCCTAAATATTCTTCCTCTCCTCCCTCTGGCCTTGCCTGTGTTCCTTTTGCATTTTTAACAAAGTTGTGAGCTGACAATGGTGCCACTTCTAGCCTTCTGGGGAAAACAGAGTCTCCGGCAATATCACACTTGCACCATTCAGGATTGTGTAACTGGAGAGGAGTCGTAGCTCAGGGGTAGAGCATCTGATCTGAGTTCCTTTCCTGGTATCTCCAGGTGAAGAGCAGAGGCAGTGCCTTGCATTGGGGTAGGGGGTTGTGGGGGGAGAATCCCCCTTGAGACTGCAGAGAGTCACTGCCAGCCGCAGCCCCAGGTTGGATGAACAAATGGTTTGTCTCTGTGTAGGACATCTTCATCTGTTTATGTTCCTTGGCCTCTGCGGTTATGTTCCAAAAAACCCAGGGCATTTGTTGCTGGGCACCTGATTTCGCATTAGGTGGATCTCAGCCAGGGATGAAACTGGAGTCTCTCTTTTGCCAGAACTCTTGCAGCGCTGTCACAGAAGCAAAAAGGAATCTCAGGGCAGATTAAAGATTTACCAGATTGATCGTGGCATAGGTTTTTGTGGGACCAAATGTTTAAGGGGTTGTATACACACCTCTGTACATTTGCAAGCCAATCTCAGCCCATCAGCCATCCCCACCCCCCTTCTGAGTAATACCCCTGCCCACCCTCTCACTATATATAAGGGTCTGGTGACTTCTGTTTCAGTGTATCTGAGGAAGTGTGCATGCACACGAGAGCTCGTACCAAGAACAAACTTAGTTGGTCTCTAAGGTGCTACTGGAAGGAATCTTTTTATTTTCCTTGATCTACTACAGATCACCTTGAGATGTGCCAGAACAGATCTTGAATTCCGTTTTGCCCATCCCTGTTATAAATATATTCCTTATGAAACACTCCATCTTTCCAAGAATTTCCATTGCCCTTTTGCAATATCTCCTATCTGCCTATCTGTCTTGTATCTGCTTGTAATATGATGGAACCACCTTTCCTGTCTGGGGTTCTTGGCAGGCAAAGATATTGGGAAATGGAACTGTTGCTTAGATGGCCGCGGGGCGACACATTTTGCCAGCTGTTGTGAAACTTCTTTCTCTCTCCCTCTCTGCCCCTGCTGCCCAGTGTCTGGATTTGCAACCTCTGCAGTTGCCTCTCTCCTGTCCATCAGTCATGGTGTCTGGCTTTGGAAAACTTCAAAGGGGACCAGCGGATAGGCATTTGTGATGGTTATCTAGACAGGGCTGGGGATGGAAAGGAGACCACATACTGCCCAATGTGTTCCCCGTCCCACACTAGTCTGTCTTGCAGAGATGATGCCTTGATGGAGCTTGATCAAGCTGGTTTGAGCAGAAAGCCAGTGGGAACTGATCTCCCCGCCCCTCGCCCCACTTCCTTGCTCCTTTGTAGTCAATTGGATGCATCCTGTTCTCCCTGGGGGGTGGCTGGTGGACAAATAGCTCAGTGTGAGAACAGGCTTATTTGATTCTTTGAACATTTATGATTATGCACGTGCATACGATAAATCAAGGCAGCTCACATCATAAAATACAACAAAATCAATTTGTAAATATCTATAAAGCATAATTGAAAACAGCAAACAAACAGCAATAAGTCCTGGTTGGCTAAAAGGAGAAATCCATATTGTGAAGGCAATATGTATTGTTTAAAAAGTACAGCTTTCAAGAAGCATCCGAAAGAAGGCAGGGACAGTTCCCGCTGAATCTCCAAAGGTAGGATTGAGGTTGAATCATGACAAGGCAGAGGTACTGCTTGGGGGGACAGGGGGAGGGCAGGTGTGGCGGATTCCCTGTTCCCAAATGGGGCAACTGTGCCCCTGAAGGACCAGGTGCACAGCCTGGGAGTCATTCTGGGCTCACAGCTATCCATGGAGGTGCAGGTCACGACGGCTGAGACCCTACCTGCCTGCACAATGTCTCGCCAGAGTGGTGCATGCTCTAGTTATCTCCCACTTGGACTACTGCAACACGCTCTACGTGGGGCTACCTTAAAAGGTGACCCAGAAACTGCAATTAATCCAGAATGCGGCTGCCAGACTGGTGACTGGGAGTGGCTGCCGGGACCATATAACATCGGTCATAAAGGATCTTCACTGGCTCCCAAAACATTTCTGAGCATAATTCAAAGTGTTGGTGCTGACCTTTAAAGCCCTAAATGGCATCTCCATCCCCATCATTTATCCCAGACATTGAGACCCTGTGCCGAGAGCCTTCTGATGGTTCCATTGCTGCGAGAAGAGAGCTTACAGGGAACCAGGCAGAGGGCCTTCTCGGTAGTGGCACCCTCCCTGTGGAACACCCTCCTATCAGATGTCAAGGAAATAAACAACTATCTGACTAGAGAACTTTTTAGTGTTTGATTTTTTATATTGTGCTGGTAGCTGCCCAGAGTGGCTGGGGCAACTCAGTCAGGTGGGCAGCATATAAATAATAAAATTATTATTATTAATATTAGTAGTAGTAGTAGTATTAATAGAGAGTTAATTCACAGGGCAGAGCCTGCAATGCTGATATGTATCTAAATCCTGGAGGGCTCCTATCTTCAGAGGCCTCTGAATTCTCCTTGCTGGAAATTGCAGGAAGAGAGTGTGCTCTTTCACAAAAGTCTTAATGGTCCAGGATGCTGGACTAGATGGGGCCTTGGCCTCATCCAGCAGGATCCTCTTACGTCCTTAAGATTTCTTGTTGCTTCACGCCTTAAGAGATGCCGTTCCCTTCCTTTAGAGGCACAGTTTCGAAAAGCCTATTTACACTCTCACTGAGTAACTAGCTATTAAAAAGCCAGGCATTTAATCAATTAGAAATTTGTCGAGTGGCAGATAGCCCTGATATTTACAAGTAAGTTTGTTTTTTAAACCATTGTAACCTGACCTTTGGATGGGCTGGAACACATTGGAATACATCAATGCGCTCTTTGCAAGCTCCAGATGGGGACTGTGTTGCTGTTGTCGCCGTGGGGAGCAGCTTAAAAGAACTTTTGGCCCATATCTGGATGTAAGGGGGGGGAGGAGAAGAGAAAGTGGACGACGTGTTCAATACTAGGAGCGTCCTTGGAAATTGGGGCTCAGTTTGGAAGCCCCCCTGCCCTTACTCTCCTGGCCCTCCTGTAGCATGAAAGTATATACTTCATATACTTCCAGTGATAATCTGGTGTTCGAGTCCTTGTGCCAGTGGGACAGCTTGGTTGGAGTCAATCCTAAATAAAGAAATGCACGTGCTGCCTTTTTTTAAAAGAAGGATAAAGAAAACCTTAATCGACAGGCCCTCTCTCCCTTTCTAACCACAAGCTTCAGTTCCCTTGTTTTGTGCAGTGTTTGCTTTTCTGAGCTGGGGGCTCTCTCTCCTTCTTTCTCCCCTCCCCGCTTCCTTCACCCACCCCGCAAAAGTTTGCCCGACTCTTTGGCCATTCCAGTTTTGCTTCTTGCTGACCTTGATCTTTCCCCTGGTGGCTGCCTTATCGCCAGCGAGCTATCTGCCGCCTAATCCCATTTTATGACGGGCTTTTATGCTCTCCCTAGTCAATACACTTGCCCCAATTGCCAGCGCAAACGTTGCACAACTTTTTCCAGGGAATGGTGATACGGAGTTCTCTTCCTCTCTCTCCTCCGTCCCTGCAGCTCATCTTCTCCTGGCTTGTTTCCTGTCGGGCAGGGATGCCACAGAGTCATGGGTGTAGTCAAGGAGGGCAGCTGTCCCCCCATCCAGTAAAACAATAGAAATACTTAACTAACTGACCAGTCACATTGGTTGATGGATCTGTGGCCTGGCTCAGTGTAAAGGCAGGATCCCCTTTTCCTGTGAGGCAGAGTGGCAAAACAGCAGCTATCTAACACTTGAATGCAGGGCATTTTGCAACACCTGTCCTCATTTCAAGGGTTGCGTGCTGCTCAACACTCCCTTTCCCCAGTCTGGTGCCTTCCAGATGTTCATAGAATCATAGAGTAGCGTCATCTAGTTCAACCCCTCACAATGCAGGAATCTTTTGCCCAACGTGGGGCTTGAACCCGTGACCCTGAGTCTCATCCTCTGCTGACTGAGCCCTGCCAGCAGTAATTGGGGGCGAATGGGAATCATAGCACAAAACATCTGGAGGGCAGCAGGTTTGGGGAAGGCTGCCTTAAGGTTTTGCTCTGCCCTGATTTTTGCCATAGCGTACCTTCCTACATTCATTCCTTATTCCCCCCCCTCTCTCTCCCTCTCCCCCACAGTGTTTAATATAGTGTGGTACCTTGGGTTAAGTACGTAATTCGTTCTGGAGGTCCGTTCTTAACCTGAAGCACCACTTTAGCTAATGGGGCCTCCTGCTGCCGCTGCACGATTTCTGTTCTCATCCTGAAGCAAAGTTCTTAACCCAAGGTACTATTTCTGGGTTAGCAGAGTCTGTAACCTGAAGCGTATGTAACCTGAAGCATATGTAACACGAGGTACCCTCTGTACTGATTTATCTCCCAGTGCAGCCAGCTGTGCTTATTGCAGAATAGCTGCAACTCCAACCATACTCCGCAGTACAGTGGTGCCTCGGGTTACATACGCTTCAGGTTGCATACGCTTCAGGTTACAGACTCCGCTAACCCAGAAATACTACCTCGGGTTAAGAACTTTGCTTCAGGATGAGAACAGAAATTGTGCTCCAGCAGCGCGGCGGCAGCCAGAGGCCCCATTAGCTAAAGTGGTTCTTCAGGTTAAGAACAGTTTCAGGTTAAGAACGGACCTCCAGAACGAATTAAGTTCTTAACTCGAGGTACCACTGTACTTATTTGCTAACTGGATTGGATGTTTTTTTCTGGGGGTAGAGGGGAATGGAATAGAAGCAGGGATCTATTTTATTCTTTTGTTGTTGTTCTTGTGCATGCTTAGCCACAAGAGGCTCAGGAAGCACTTTGCATCAGCATTCTCAAATGGTGGGGGGAATGAAGTATAAATGATGATGATGATGATGATTTTATTTATTTGTATAGCATCCTTCGTCCGAAGAGCTCAGGGAAGATCACAGCATAAAAATACATGATAAAAACACAAGATACATAATAAAAAGAGGAACAAAAACAAAACAAAGCAGTAACTCCCCCTCTTCTTTCTGCACCTGTGTACACATACAGACTAATTTTTGCAATGGCACCTGGATAGCTCTCCCTATAATGTAGGGCTGTGTAAACTGGGGCCCTCCCGATGTTTCTGAACTCCAACTCCCATCACCCCAGGGGCCTTTGGCTGTGCTTGCTGAGGCTGATGGGAGTTGTAGTCCAATAAACCTGGAGGATGGCGTGTTGGCTATCCCAGGGAGAGTGAGTTAGAAAACAGGCATTCCCTCTGCCAAATAGGGATTGTTGCTGTGTATGGCCATCAAAGCACTAAGTAGCCCGGTCCTGGGCATGTTTGGGGGTTTCTGCCTTCAGTTTGCAAAGCCTGTGTGGCTGTGATCAGCTTTCATGGCAACCTACATTCAAGGGAGACAAACGGATCTGTTCTTTTAGCTGCTGTTCATTTTGTTAAGAAGAGAACAAGGGACGGATAGTCTGACAGCAACTTGGGGTCATAGTAGGCTTGACCCTTACTAACGTGGGTGCCATTAGCATATCTGTTTTTACCGTTTCTGTAAGCAAAAGCTCTTGTTGTCGTTGTCTACAGCAGTTCCAGTAAGTGGGACCTGCAACAAGCGCGGCATAGACAGCTCCTGTTCACTGTTCCAGCCGCACAGCCCATGCCCGCCTCCAGGAAACTCCATTTCATCCCTCCTCCCTCCCATCTGGTTTTCCATTCCCTGCCCGAACAGCCAGTCTGCATTCCTCAGAACACTGAGCATGCTCATAAATTTATTTATTGTACTTCTGCAAGTCTTGGGGTTCCCTTCCCCACAAAGTGCTGACATCTCCCTCTTGTCTTACTGCTTTGGATCCACAAGCATTGCTGCTTGCAGCAGAAAGGAAAGAGAGCAATTATGCTGTGCCATTGATGCACCTGACATTTTGCAGCATGTGAACAGGTCCTTTCTCCTCCTAAAGAGGTAGAATCAATCCTAGAATTGTAGAGTTGGAAGGGGCCATGAGGGCCATCTAGTCAAACCCGCTGCAATGCAGGAACCTTTCCCCTAACGTGGGGCTCAAACCCATGACCCCAAGATTGAGAATCTCATGCTCTACCAACTAAGCTGCCATCGGATCTTGCAGTCTATGGCAGAGGAAGGGGAGGTGGGGCTGTAGGAGCAAACAGGGAAAGAAAATGAGTATTTCAGTTGCCAAAGGCTTAATGGAAAAAGTGAGGGGTTTTTTTGGGGTGGGGTGGAGGAGGGATCTGTAGGAATGAGAGTGAAACCCACGGGTTTGCGCATATTGCAGAATAATAATAATAATAATAATAATAATAATAATAATAATAATAATAATAATAATACTCCGCCCATCTGACTGTTTCCCCAGTCACTCTAGGCAGCTCCCAACAGAATAATAATAATAATAATAATAATAATAATAAAGCAATAAAACATCAAACATTAAAATCTTCCCTAAGCAGGGCTGCCTTCAGATGCCTTCTAAAAGTCAAATAGTTGTTGATTTCCTTGACATCTGATGGTTTGTGGGTCTTGCTGCTTTCCCATTAGCCATAGCCAGCTGGAGTCCAAAGTGTCTGGAGGGCAGGGGGCAAGGGCTGAAATCTTTTTTTGTCCACAATTGCACTTGGTGGCCATAGGCAAGGCACTATCTCTCAGCCTTGGCTTTTCCTCTCTCCCTCCCCCCCCCCCCCGCATCCCCCGGCAATAAGGGATTGATAATGATCCTGAATGGTTACAAAGATTACCGAGATAAAATATGTGTGAATCACTTTGAACCTTCTAAAGCATAATATGAGAATGACTGGTGCTAGCTATCCAGGACGTTTCATGCCAATTCCTTTGCCAGCAATTTTTACACGGTGCAGATAAAGAAGTCTGTGTTGGACATTCTGAGAATCAAACGCTGCTTGTGGTGTAGTGGACTGTGGCCAGCAATGCAATGCCGTTGCAGTTTCCTTCTGACTCGCCTGCTTATTTGGGGTTCCGATCCACGGGTTCATCATTGATGGCTGGCCTTGGTAGCCGAGCTAAAAATCGTGGTTGCCAGGCCCCTGTAGTGGTCTCTGACTTGTTAGCACCTCCTCATACTGAATTCAAGGTACAAGAAGGGGCATTCTGACCCAACTTCAGGAAGAACCTCCAGACACTGAGAGCTGTTTGACAGTGGAACAGACTCCCAGTAGAGGCGGTGGACTCTCCTTCCTTTTAGGTTTGCAAGCAGAGTCTGGCTGACCATCCGCAGTGGATGCTTTAGTTGAGTTTCCTGCATTGCAGGGGGCTGGACTAGATGACCCTTGGTGGTCCCTTCCAACTCGACAATTCCATGATTGTGTGACTTCCAGCCTCTGTACCTGGAGGTTCCATTCCATTCCCTTCCATACAGTCATGTATTACATTTCTGGCCTGCCTTTCTTCCAGAGAGCAAAAGAATGTATGCAAGGTCTTTCAACCTTCTACTTTTTATTATCACAACAACCCCGTGGGGTTGGCCAGGTTGAAGATTGATGACTACTGGCCTAAGGCAGATTTTTGAGCTTCATGGCCCAGCAGGGTGGATTTGAACCCGTGTCTCCCCAGTCTGATACGACTAGTGGCCATTGAGAGACCTCTTCCATCCATTTGTCTAACCTCGTTTCAAAACTTTTTGAGCTACTGGCACATCACCATAACTCATGGAAGTGAATTACATGAAACAGTTGGGAAGAATTCTCAACAGCGGATGTAGAGAAACACAGAGTAGACTCCTTTTGGGTGGGTGGGGGGGGTACAAGCTTTAACATTAGGAAGAGTTTGCACTTATGACAGCAGCAGACAGACTTCAGGCTTGTAGGAACCACAACTGGGTCCAGGTGTAAAAGACACATTTTGAACTAAAAAATAAATAAGAATCTCTGAGCAGCTGCTGAGCCCAGGGGTACTTCATCCACACTGTCACAATTTGGGCATGACATTCAATCACATGCTGAAAAATTCAGGTTGCAGAATTGAAGTTGGTTAGCGCTCTTATGCAACAATTGGACTTCTTGCTATAAGAGAAAATGCACTGAAAAGCGTGGGAAAAGAATGGCTTGGCACAACGCTGTATAATCTGCCCGCAAAGAAATCAGGACGAATGTTCAGTAAATAGCCAATGTGGTTTAAGCTCCCTGCAAACTTTGCGCAAAAAAATAAATAAAAATCTGGGTGAAAGCTCGAGCGATGGGTTATCTGGAAGCTGAGAGGGGTTTGTTTTGAGTGCCAGAATGGAGCTGAGCTCTCAATCCTTCCACACATCGATCCTATGTCTGGTTACCCTCAAGGGTTATTCCTTTTATCAGCCTAATTCTGGAGTGGGGAAGAGTCCTATTGTTGTTAATACTGTTAAACAGAGGGAATGTGGAAAGCCATGCTGATCTACTGCAAAATCACCCACAGTCTACCAGTTGGTTCCATTCTGTCTTCTGCCCACCCCTGATTTGGAACATTCAAAGCTGATGGCCAAAGCACGGCAGAAGATCTGCATTGTGGGTCTCCTGGTTTTCTGTTTCTGTGATAGCGGTAACATCTCTGCTGCCATTTTCCTAGTCTAAATGCCTTCTTTCCCCAACCCCAAGCTACTACATGCCCTGAATCTGTTGTCTGGTATCTTCCTGAAGTAGTGCCTATTAATCCACTTATCAGAAATTTCGCACATGCTGACCTCCAGTGCAGGAATGTTGCTTCCTGTCCTTGGTGACCAAGGTTTGTTAAGAATCAAGTTGGCTCCCAGTGCATAGCCTAGCCTTGGGCCTTTCTCTGCACCAGGGTCTGTTTCTTGGTCACTCCAGAGGTCCCTGTGGAGTGCTGGGAATGGGCTTTCCTTGTGCTACTCAGGTGAAAGGGCAATGATGGCTGGCTCGGTCCTGGCATCACTGCATGCCAAGCAACCATTGAGCATGGACATTCACATACTTCCACACTTTATTGAGCCCTCTGCACTTGAGGGCCCAGAGGGGCCATGTTTGCTGGGGCTGACGGGAGTTGTTGCTGGCACCCGCCTGTCTTGGGAGACAATGGAGGAGTGCGCCTTTTGCAGGTGAAGTCAAACTGTTGATGGTTACAGTGCCTGCTGTGGCTGTAGAGACCAATACAGGAGAGACATGTTTTGTTGCAGCTGGGGCTGAGGAAGGTGCCCGATTGTACTACTGCAGATGCACCATGGCGTTTCGTTCTGACACAGCGCATGTGGAAGGCATTGAGCCGTCCTTCCTGGCAGTTGCCCATGGCTCACTTCCATAAAGCAGTAGTAGTCTGCAACATCTGGAAGACCAGAGTTCCGCAGATCTGGTCTACACTGGCTAGGGGTTGCTCTCCGGATTTCAGAGAAGGAACACGCCCAGCCCCACCTGGTCATGATGAGGACTGACCTTACAAAGCTGGTGGTCTATGTCTGAGCTGCCCCCCTTCCTTCTGTGTGTGTGATAGCCATCTTCACATATCTTAAGGACTGTTACGTGGAAAAGGGAACGTGCTTGTTTTCTCCTGCTCTGGAGGGTCGGACTCGAGGCAATGGCTTCATGCTACAAGAAAGGAGATTCCGACTAAACTTCAGGAAAAGCTTTCTGACAGTAAGAGCTGTTCGGCAGTGGAACAGACCCCCTCAGAAGGTTGTGGACTCTCCTTCCTTGGAGGTTTTGAAGCAGAGGTTGGATGGCCATCTGTCATGGATGCTGTAGCTGATATTCCTCCATTGCAGGGGGCTGGATGAGATGATTCTATATATCAGCTTCCCTCTAGCAGATGTCCAAGCTCAACAGTCCCTTCATGTGTTAAGAAATCTACCTTCAGTTGAGCAGGGCTCCATGCATTGATGGGGCTGTGCCTCTAGCCCCTCTCCTGACATCACAACTAGCCCAGGCCCCAGGATGGAGATAGTGATGATCATAATCAGTGCAATAATCTCAGCTAAACCATCCATGGCAGATGGCCATCCAACCTCTGCTTAAAAACCTCCAAGGAAGGGAGTCAGTTCCACTGTCAAACAGCCCTTACTCTCAGAAAGTTCTTCCTGATGTTTAGTCAGAATCTCATTTACAGTGGTGCCTCGCAAGACGAAAAGAATCCGTTCCGCGAGTCTCTTCGTCTTGCGGATTTTTTGTCTTGCGAAGCAAGCCCATTAGCGGCTTAGCGGCTTAGCGCTATTAGCGGCTTAGCGGGCTTAGCGGATCAGCTGATAAGCGGCTTAGCGGATCAGCGGCTTAGCGGATCAGCTGATAAGCGGCTTAGCGATCAGCTGTTAAGCGGCTTAGCGATCAGCTGCTTAGCGGCTTAGCGGATCAGCTGTTTAGCGGCTTAGCGGCTTAGCGGATCAGTAGCGGCTTAGTGGCTTAGCGGATCAGCTGATAAGCGGCTTAGCGGCTTGGGAAAAAGGGGGGGGGGAGGGAAAAAACCCTGCAGGAACTCGCAAGACATTTTCGTCTTGCGAAGCAAGCCCATAGGAAATTCGTTTTGCGAAGCACCTCCAAAACGGAAAACCCTTTCGTCTAGCGGGTTTTCCATCTTGCGAGGCACCACTGTATTGTAACTTGGAATCCATTGGTCCGGGTCCTATCCTCCAGAGCAGGAGAAAACAAGTTTCCTTCACTTTCCATGTGATGCTGTTAGGAGCAGTGTTAGTGGAGTGGTCCCACAGCTCTGTCAGTAAATGGAACGCCTCTCCATTGAATAAGTAACATGATTAGAGCCTGCTGGATCAGGCCAGCTGTCCATCAGTCCAGCATCCTGTTCTCACAGTGGCCAGCAGGATGCCTTTGGGAAACCCACAAGCAGGACCCAGGGGCAGGAGCACTCTCCCCTCCTGCCTCCAGCTAGTAGCCATTGATAACCTTACCATCTATGAATTTGCCCAGTCCTCTTTTAAAGCTACCCAAGTTGGTGGCCGTCACAGTCTCCTGCGGCAGCGAGTTCCACAGATAAACTATGTGCTGTGTGAACCAATGCAAGAATTCAACAATGGGGAATTAATATTATTATCCCTGCGTAGCAGATGGCTAGTTTGTGGGTGGGTGCCCACACACTGAGTTGGAACACTTATCTTGCCACCTAGAAAGTTTGTGTCGCGGGAGAGATTCAAACCAAGGATGTGCTTCTTTGTACTGTTCCTTCTCTGGACGTCTCGTCCTGTTCCAGCGTCTGCCCGAGACTCTATGAGTGAAGCCTTTGTGTGATGGCCCACAAAAATGGGGCCAAATGCTAAAGCGACATGAAACCATGCTGTACCTAAAGGCAGCTTAATTCTTGGCAGAGTTGGAAACATGAAAAAGCCCCAGTTATTTTAAGATCTGTCAAGAATTTGATTTGCATATTGTCTCCCTGAATCTGACTGATGCAAAGATGCAATTGATGGATACTGCGGCGGCTGCTTAGCATTCGCTTAGCGCTGTGTGCTTGGGGACAGAGGCCTTGCTCCAGACTCCTGTTTGGAAATTAATGATTATTTTTTGGTTAACTTTTTATCCTGCTCTTCCTCTAGTCAAGGTAGCATGCTTGGTGTCTCTGTGTGTTTTCACCACAGCCCTAGCGATAGGAAAGATTGATTGATTGATTGATTGATCGATAGATAGATAGATAGATAGATAGGAAGAAGAGGTTTGGTTAAGGGTGCTGGGAACTGTATCTTTCCAAAGGAATGAAAAAGGTGCATTGAATGCAGTTGCGGTCTTGACATGACTCTGCAGCCCGGTCCTGAGTTGTACACCTTAGGAAACCTCCCAGAGTCCTTTGCAGTGTGCCAGGGTTCCATAGCTGGCAGGCAGGTTCGCTGGCAAGTCACTTTGGCACGGGAACTTTGCCACAAGAAGCAAAAGTTGTGTGTCGGGGGAAACCGCAGGCTTCTGTGCGGAGAAAATTCTTCTGAGCAAGAATTGCCTCCACCTTAGCCGTTCCTGGGCCCAGCAGGGCAGAGGGTCCTTTGGGATTAAACTTCACAAGCTCCCGTTGTTCCGCGTGCAGCCGATCGGGACTGATTAGAGCGGCCTGGGAGAGATTTGCTGAATAAATTCAGCATGACACAGATTTTCAGCCGCTGTTCCCTTTGTATCCAGCGCTCTTGGCACTCTGTGGCAGGGGCAGACCAGGAAATTGTGCCAGAGAGAATAAAGGCTGGCAGGTTTTCTCTTCTTTCTTTCTTTCTTTCTTTCTTTCTTTCTTTCTTTCTTTCTTTCTTTCTTTCCTTCCTTCTTTCTTTCTTTCTTTCTTTCTTTCTTTCTTTCTTTCTTTCTTTCTTTCTTTCTTTCTTTCTTTTTTTCTCAGTGAGCAGTTGAATCTAGTGACATGGAAAGAGGGCAGCCACCTTCCCCTCAACGTTCCTGAACATTATATCTTTTTGAAACCGAGCTTGCTGACGATTCAATCCACAATTGAGCCTCTTCAACTCTGCCCTCCTCCTGGGCTGGAATTGTCTCTGGAGTATTCTGGAGTATCCCTTCTTAGCATTAGAGTTCCTTTACCTAAGTGTCACGTTGTGGGGTGGCGGGGGGAGAGGAGAGGAGGTTTTCCTCCATCTCACAACATCAGACCTCACGGACAGAAGCTGAACATTGAAATAAGATTGAGTGCAGGCAAAAGAATGTACTTTTTTGCACAGTGCATTGCTGAACTGTGGAATTCGCACCCAGAAGACGTAATGGCGACCACCAAGTTGAATGGGTTTTGCATTTGTTTTGTCTTAAAGGATTTGTTTTTTTGGGGGGAGGCACTCCCGTGGCATCATTGACTTGCCTGCCCTGGGCACTGGCAATCCACGCTACACTGCTGCCATGTTAGGTGCATTTGAGCTACTTGTTAAGGTTCTGTACAACATTAAACGCCCACAGCCACCCATTTTCCGACAGAGGGAGTAAGGGTGCACCAGGATTCCTTGTCTCAGGCTGGGCTGCAGCCCACAAAAGTGGAGGGATCCTGGAAGCATTGCAGTCTCCCATAAATCACTGGACAATTTGATGTGTCGGATGGTGGGACACAAAGAAATTACTCACCTCATTTTACCCACAGCGTTTCTTCACCACCCGTTCTTAACAGCAGCCCAAATTTCTTGGCAGTCCACGGACAAGAGGTTAAAACCCATGAACTGTGAAAGCAGAATGTCAAATCATAACACAACAATTAAAACAGGTGATCCGCAATCAGAATAAAACCAGCAGCAGGGAAAATCGCCATGGGTGGCGCTCAGCTAAACAGTTCTGCTAGTACAAGAACTTTTAGCTATGAAGTGGAAATTCATTGCCTTGTCCTCTCTCTGCGTGCCCCACGACACAACTCCTAAATGTGCTCCAGAGGGTGGAAGGAACCGCACAGCTAAAAGTTATTGTGCTAGCAGAACTGTTTTAGCTGCATGCTGCCCAGGAATGGTAACTGATCATGTGAGTCTGGGAAGACAAAAAGGTCTTTACCTGGCAGCCAATATAGGTGCAAGAAATGCAATAGAAATGGACATAATATTGACTAAGTATGCTTTCAGTCTTAAATCTAGAACAAACTTTACCATTGTTACCTAAACAATGAGCAGGCAGGAATTCCAAAAATGCGGAGCACGGCCTCTCTATGTACCCTTGAAGCTTTTGAGTTCTATGGATGTAGCTGTTTTCAGGGTGTGTCATGATCTCGCCGTTAATTTTTGCACATTGTTCCAAAGGCAAAGGGAGCCCTAGGGCAATTTCAGTTGGTTTTCCCCCTAGGTGGATTTCCATCACACGCTGGCAAATTCAAATTGTGGTGTTATAGTCAGTCTGGGGGTCTGGTGCAACAAACCTGCTTCCACAGAAGATAAAGAAGGTGCCGGGAAATGCAGAGGAAAGTGTGGCATAACCCTTGCTTTGATGCAATGTCATCTAAAATCTCTGCAAACAAATCACAATAAGCACTCATTAAATAGCCCACGTCATCTAATCCCTCTGCAAATAAACCAGATTCTTCAATAAGCAGGTTGATGGCATTCCCAGATAACCATCATTTTCTGATGTGATTGAATCACATACTGGCAAATTCAGGTTGCATAATTAAAACTCTTGCAAGAAACTCATTTCCTCCCCAAACTGGACTTCTTCTTTTTTTGCAGTAAGGGGCAGAAAATGCACTGGGTAGTTCTGGATGCAATATCATATGACCTGCAGACAAATCAGAGTGAAGGTTCAGTAAATGGTCATTCCCCTTCCTGCCCACCAGTGTGAAAACCAATCAAGGGGGTTGCTCAGCAAACAGGGTCACCTGGAAGTGACTCCAGAAAAACAATATTTTCATTAGAGGGTGTTTGATTACAAATCAGTACACAGGTAGTAAAGCAGTATATATAATTCCTGTGGAAATTGGGTGCATGCAGGAGATGTTTTGGCAAGTAGTAGTTGGAAGCGGCATATAATAAGGCCTGCAAGTCCTTTTTAGGGAAGGTGGATGGCAGGTCAGAATCCCAAACCAATTAATGTATGTCAAGACAGGGAGATCAGGGCACAGCCAGCCTTGCCTGGGGCTGCTGGGCTGAGCTGGTGGTCCTCTGTGGGGCTGCTGCACAGGGAGCAATGACTTGTTGTGCAAGGGACAGGGAAGAGCCCAGAGGGTACGGGGAGAAACACCTGTCTGGAAGGACCCAGTTCTATCACTTCCTCCTTCAGGGTTCCCCTCCTCGACATTTGTAACGATGCCCACATGATGGATGTGCTCACAACTCTGCAATCTGTTAACGTGAGTCAGCAGTGTGATGCAGCAGCAAAAAAAAGCTAACTCTATTCTAGGCTACATCAACAGAATTTTAATGTCCTGATCAAGGGAAGTCATGGTACCACTCTGTTCTGCCTTGGTCAGACCACACCTGGAATGCTGTGTCCAACTCTGAAGGATGCTGACAAACTGGAAGGTGTGCAGAGTAGGGCGACCAAAATGATCAAGGGCCTGGAAACCAAGCCTTATGAGGAATGGTTGAAGGAGCTGGATATGTTTAGCTTGGAAAAGAGGAGAGTGAGAGGAGATAGGATAGCCATCTTCAAATATTTCAAGGGCTGTCACATGGAAGATGGAGCAAGCCTGTTCTCTCTTGCTCTGGAGGGTAAGACCCCAACCAATCCCTTCAATTTATGAGAAAGGAGATTCCAGCTAAACACCAGGAAAAACTTTCTGACAGTAAGAGCTGTTCGGCAGTGGAACTGCCTCCCTCGGAAGGTGGTGGACTCTCCTTCCTTGGAGGTTTTCAAGCAGAGGTTGGGTGGCCATCTGTCATGGATGCTTTAGTTGAGATCCCTACATTGCAGGGGGTTGGACTAGATGACCCTCAGGTCCCTCCCAACTCTGCAATTCTGTGATTCACGATGTGCAAAATTCTGCAAGTCTAAGTGTATTTTATTTGAAGAAACAAAGTCATGTTGAAAGTGGGCTTGTGTGTAACTGCCCTCGTGTGCACCAATAATCAGGAGTGTGCAATAAAAATGACTTTTTGGAAGGGCCCTACATCTCTCTCTCTCCTAGCTGAAGCAGTCATCCACCCTGCCTGCCCTGCTAACTTCTCCTGGCTCTTTGGTATTCCTGGCTCAGGGCAGAGGGGAGGGAAGCCAGGCAGTTAAATCCTTGGCAGGGCCTGAACGGACAAGCTGAATGCAACCACTGACCCCTCAATGATAATTTCCTGGTTGGAAGACTCCTTTTGGGTGATCCTAGAAGCTGGGAAGGGACTTCTAGAGCTCAGCAGAGCCACCCCCTTTCCGTGAATGGCTTCTCTGTACACAACCATATTTTCGTGCCCATGTTACAGGTGGCAGAGCTGAGGCCGAGAGAGCAGGGGGCTTCCTTCAGGCTACCTAGATTGGGTTGTAGCTACCTCTTTGCTGGTGCTCAGTCTGGCCTGGCCTGACCCCCACCGCCCTTGCCCAGGCCCACGTGGCTATTCGTGAAATCGGGCTGGCTGGGCGGTGCTGTTCGCCAGTGCCAGCTGGGAACGCCAGCCCGTTTCCGGCCTCAGTGCTGGGAGTAGCATTGCACTGGGGAACAATGGCTATTGATCCGCACGGCAGCCTCCTTATCTGCCTGCCATTGTTCTGGAAGCGGCCTCCTTGGAGAGGGAAGAGGCCTCTGTGTTTGCTTTGCCTAGACCCTTCCCTCTGCCTGGTCCGCACCATTGGCAGAACTGCCAGGCTGCCAGCGAGCCAAGAGGATGGGAAACGTGGCGAGAGAGGAAGGGGAAGCACCATAGGTCGGGGTAGAAGCATCTGTTTTGTATGCAGAAGGCTGGCTCCATCTGAAAACCTTGGAGAGCTGCTGCCAGCCAGTGTTGATGGACCTTCCTGTGTTCCAGCGAGAGGCAAACCTGCAGCTAGGAAGGGGCTGTGTTGGGATGTTCATGGCCTTTTCTGCAGAACGCTGTTTGTTTTATTTTCTGAATCAAAGCTGGAAGCTTCTATTGCTTCTATTTATGCTGAGATAAGGGGAAATGCGCAAGCAGGAGTCCACCCCACTGAGCGAGAAGGAAGTTTGTTCCCACTTTCTGATGTCTCCCCAGCAAGAGAAAAACCACTAGAAATGCCAAACAACTTTTGAACAACTTTCCACCTCGCGGGCTGCTACTTTGGAGCAGTGGTGGTGAATTACTATTTTCCTGGTCATCGATTGCATGATAGCAAACATGCTCACACACATAGGGGCATAGGAAGGTGCCTTATACTGAACCAGGCCATTGGTGCATCTAGTTCAGTATTGTCTACACTGACTGGCAGCAGCTTCCCAGGGTTTCAGGCAGGATGCTCTCCCAGCCCTAGCTGGAAATGATGATAATGGTGATTTGTTTTAAAAAGAGACAGAGGTGCCGGGGATTGAACCAGGGACCTGCCACATGCAAGGCAGATGTTTTACCCTGGGAGCCATCCCCCCCCCAAAGCAGGATATTAATGGATTCTGCTCCATCCATCCTCACAAGACTTTTGGCTATAGTACCAAAGGGTAAGGGACGCAGGTGGCGCTGTGGGTTAAACCACAGAGCCTAGGACTTGCCGATCAGAAGGTTGGCGGTTCGAATCCCTGCAACGGGGTGAGCTCCTGCTGCTCAGTCCCTGCTCCTGCCAACCTAGCAGTTCGAAAGCACGTCAAAGTGCAAGTAGATAAATAGGTACCACTCCGGTGGGAAGGTAAACGGCGTTTCCATGTGCTGCTCTGGTTTGCCAGAAGCGGCTTAGTCATGCTGGCCACATGACCCGGAAGCTGTATGCCGGCTCCCTCGGCCAGTAAAGCGAGATGAGCGCCGCAACCCCAGAGTCGGTCACGACTGGACCTAATGGTCAGGGGGGCCCGTTACCCGTTACGTTACCAAAGGGTAGGGATGCGGGTGGCGATGTGTGTTAAACCACAGAGCCTAGGACTTGCCGATCAGAAGGTCGGCTGTTCGAATTCCCGTGACGGGGTGAGCAGTTTGAAAGCACGTCGAAGTACAAATAGATAAATAGGTACCGCTCCGGCGGGAAGGTAAACGGTGTTTCTGTGCGCTGCTCTGGTTCTCCAGAAGCGGCTTAGTCATGCTGGCCACATGACCCGGAAGCTGTATGCCAGCTCCCTCGCCCAATAAAGCAAGATGAGCGCCGCAACCCCAGAGTCGGTCACGACTGGACCTAATGGCCAGGGGTCCCTTTACCTTTACCAAAGGGTAGTGATGTCAGCTTTTTGTTTCTGGGTCTCTAGGCCAGACAGGAGAGGTGCAGAGAGCCTGGCCAGCTTTGCTCAGAGCAAAGGACTTTGTGTATGTTGTGTCAGCAGAGAGAGCGGGGCTGAGCCTATTCTAGGCTCCTAGGACAAGGTGAAGGAGCTGCACCCGGAAGTGCAGGGTCTGTAAGAGGTGATGTAATAAGGTGGCCACAGTGCCAGCTCAACTCCTAGGACATAAGAGCATGGAATCATAGAATACAGGGCCATCTTGTCCAACCCCCAGCAGTGCAGGGATCTTGACCAAAGCATCCATGACAGATGACTATTTAGCCCAGTTTTGTCTAGGCTGAAAGGCAGAAGCCCTCTGAGCTTTCAAACAGCCTTGCCTGGAGCCTGGCTCCACCACTGAGCTACAGCCCTAAACCTGGAGTAGCAGTCGGGGGATGCAGGTCAGAGAGACAGGATGGAGCCCGGACACCTCTCTTTAGAAACAAGTTAAGGGTTGCTTGAGGGCTTAACCTTGAGATTTGCTTTTCGTTCCAAGATCTCCTCAACCCTGGAACATTTTAGACGAGATAAGCTAGTGCTTCGCACAGTGCATAGCTAACTTGAGGAATTTACTGCTGTGGGAGGGAGGACGAGGCTGGGCAGCAGTTTCTGGACATCATTATGGCTATATGCTGCCTCCAGGATCCGAACTCCAGTCCCTGAGAGACAACAGCCAGAGAGTGCTGCTGCATTAATACCCTGCATGTGCGTCTGTGGGAACAAAATGCAGAATTTGATCGATGTTATGGCCTGATTCAGGAGGACTCTTCTTACATTCTCAAGGAAAGGAGGAGAGCACCACCGAACATGTGCTGAGGGCATTTTGTGTACCTCCAAATAACCACAGTCCTCTGGGATAAAGGGGGAAATTCCATAGTTTCCGGTCTCTCTCCTTCCACTTGCATTATGCGTTATTCTCCTGAGCATTGCAGGGTCAGTACTTTGGGCAACTTGTATGCATAGCAGGAAGGCCTCCTCCATCCATGGGGGATTGACCCTTGACCTCCAAGGACAGGGAGGTGCCTTCCTCCTGACCACCCGAATTGCTCCGTCTTCTCCTTCACGTGCCCGGCTGTGCCCTTGACCCTTCGCTGTGTGTTCCATCCCCAGATGTATGGCCGCTACACGCAGGACCTGGGAGCCTACGCCAAGGATGAAGCCGCCCGCATCCGACTGCAGCAAGAGCGCTGGAAGCCATCCCCAAAGGACCGCCTGCGCCCCTCTGAGCTGCTGGAGTATGACCAGAGCCGATGCGCCCGCTGCCGCAGTAAGGAGCCTGCCGTGTCCTGGGGAGCGGGGAAAGAACTGGGGGTGGGAATGCGTCTTTATAAGTCCTTGCAGCCACTGGTGGGGGGAGAGGAAGGGGAGGGGCATCCTGCCATTCAGCTCGTCAAAAATGTGACACCAGAGGGCTCTGCAGAGCAATGGAAAATCACATTGAGAGGTATATAACTTTTTTAATAGCGTTTTTAGAGATCAGTGTAGATCCAGCCCCTGTCAGAGCTGGTGTACGTAGTCCAAAACCTATGTTCAGAGACTCGCTTGGCTTTGCACAATTGTGCTCTCGGCCTTCCATGCTCCCTTGGAGGTCACTAGCTAGTGTTTTTTGTTACATGCTGATAAAACTTCTGCCTTGCTGTGCTTTTACGTATTATTTCATTCTGTAAATGCAAGCAGGCCACATCAGATTTTGGGAGGCCTTGGGACGCATTGTTCTTTTCTCACTTTGCAGTTGTCTCCGTCCGAAGATGGAGAACGTCTCAGCAGCATGAAATTGGCTGGGAACAGCGTAAACTCTGCTTCTGCCTCCAGGCGATCACCTGGGGGTTGAGGGTGGTGGTCCTGGGAAAAGATGTATTGGCCTTTCCCCAGGTCACTCCCCATGCTCCCCCTTCATTTCCCATGCTCCCGCTTGTTTACCACAGCACTGAACAAGTAGTAGAGGGTTCATCTCTTGGACAATCTCTTACTGCAGCCACTTAGAATCATAGAATCATAGAGTTGGAAGAGACCACAAGGGCCATCGAGTCCAACCCCCTGCAAAGCAGGAAACACCATCAGAGCACTCCTGACATATGGTTGTCAAGCCTCTGCTTAAAGACCTCCAAAGAAAGAGACGCCACCACACTCCTTGGCAGCAAATTCCACTGTCGAACAGCTCTTACTGTCAGGAAGTTCTTCCTAATGTTTAGGTGGAATCTTCTTTCTTGTAGTTTGGATCCATTGCTCCGTGTCCGCTTCTCTGGAGCAGCAGAAAACAACCTTTCTCCCTCCTCTATGTGACATCCTTTTATATATTTGAACATGGCTATCATATCACCCCTTAACCTCCTCTTCTCCAGGCTAAACATGCCCAGCTCCCTTAGCCGTTCCTCATAAGGCATCGTTTCCAGGCCTTTGACCATTTTGGTTGCCCTCCTCTGGACACGTTCCAGTTTGTCAGTGTCCTTCTTGAACTGTGGTGCCCAGAACTGGACACAGTACTCCAGGTGAGGTCTGACCAGAGCAGAATACAGTGGCACTATTACTTCCCTTGATCTAGATGCTATACTCCTATTGATGCAGCCCAGAATTGCATTGGCTTTTTTAGCTGCCGCGTCACACTGTTGGCTCATGTCAAGTTTGTGGTCAACCAAGACTCCTAGATCCTTTTCACATGTACTGCTCTCAAGCCAAGTGTCCCCCATCTTGTATTTGTGCCTCTCATTTTTTTTGCCCAAGTGTAATACTTTACATTTCTCCCTGTTAAAGTTCATCTTGTTTGTTTTGGCCCAGTTCTCTAATCTGTCAAGGTCGTTTTGAAGTGTGATCCTGTCCTCTGGGGTGTTAGCCACCCCTCCCACTTGGTGCATCCTGATCCCTTTCTCATGCCTGTTCATAAATGGTACATGCATACTTTTTAAGAATCGGCATGGAACTTTGCTTTCAGTCTTTATTTTGTGTGAACCAGGCTAGACTTTACCTGTTGCATACATCACTCTCTGTATTCATGAATCGCTGTGTACTTGACAGTTCTAGTACACCTGCTCCTGTGCACAGTTTCTTGGGCTGCAGGAAAGTTGTACTTATGCACCCCAGGCTTTCTTTGCACATGCAACTGTGCAGGGAGTCCTCTTGCTACCGACTGACTTCTCCTTTCTGTCGCTTCTCTTGCTTCTGCCTTCCTTTCTTGCTCAGCCTGTCTCTGTCTGTCTTCTCGGACTGAGCGCTCTCAGCATCCTCTAACAATAGGCAGAGTATTCATGACCTCAGCCTGACAGGCCTCCGGATGAATCCTTGGCATAAACCGGGCATGCGAGTGCACTGAGCCAGCGGGAGATACAATTTCGCACGACTATTTGTTGGGCTCTCGGAGGGACAGGGTCAGAGAGCTTTCACAACATCTCCTGTGTTGTAAGCTTCCCCAACAAAATTGCCAGAGGTCCTGGGCGCCCTTGCTTGAAGGGCTGCTTCCCCCCATCTCCTGCAAGGTCACCCAGCAAGCTTCGTGGCTGAGCGGGGATTTGAACCCTGGTCCCTTGCGGGATCTTAGTCCAACACTCTCTTTGATACCAGGTTCACAAAAGCTCAGAGCGAGGGGATGGAGGAAAAAGACAGAGAACATTCTTTCAACTAAATAAATAAGTAGCACTTTTGATGTCCCTGCTCCTGCCAACCTAGCAGTTCGAAAGCACATCAAAAGTGCAAGTAGATAAATTGGTACTGCTCCGGCGGGAAGGTAAACAGCGTTTCCGTGCGCTGCTCTGGTTTGCCAGAAGCGGTTTAGTCATGCTGGCCACATGACCCGGAAGCTGTAAGCTGGCTCCCTTGGCCAATAAAGCGAGATGAGCGCCACAACCCCGGAGTCGGTCACGACTGGACCTAATGGTCAGGGGTCCTTTACCTTTACCTATTGCTCTCTTCCATGGGTAGGCAAACTAAGGCCCATGGGCTGGATCCAGCACAATCATCTTCTAAATCTGGCCCGCGGACAGTCCGGGAATCAGCGTGTTTTTACACGAGTAAAATGTGTACTTTTATTTAAAATGCATCTCTGGGTTATTTGTGGGGCATAGGAATTCGTTCATCCCCCCCCCCAAAAAAATATAGTCTGCTCCCCCACCAGGTCAGAGGGCAGTGGACTGGCCCCCTGCTGAAAAAGTTTGCTGACCCCTGCTCTCTTCCTTTATATCTTGACTTTAAATATATATATATATATTGCAAAGCGCCAGCAGATGAGGAGCAACTTTTAAACAGCCTTCCTTCCAGCTCAAAAATCCTAAGACCCCTGGATAATCCAGACCCTCTTTCCCTCCCTCTTTCCACCCCAGGGCCCAGATACCCTGGCCAAAGGTCTCCCGTCGTCATTACTGGGATCTGCTTGTTCCCGCTGCCTTAAAATAGTTCCCTTAGCAACTGCTGAGGCCGAGGCCTGCATTGTTCTTGAGGCAAATTCTCTTGTTAAATGTCGCCGGCTCCCTGGGGCCGCAGCGTGAGCCAGAGAGCCGCTCAGAGCCGGCCTGTCCCGGCATGGCCCCGGGCGTGGCCGCCCTTTCCCCACCCCGCTCCCAGTTGCCGCGTTGTGTTGACCGATGCGTTGTGTTGCTCTAGTGTGACGGCATGTTTTGCTAACTCGGCGTGGGGCTCCTCCATCCTTGCCACCCTCTGGGCCCATCTGCCGGCTGCCCGTGGCTAGCATAGCAACCGAGTTGGGGGGGTGGCAGGCCCCAGCCCCCCTCACAAAGCCAGAGGGGGAAGGCCGTCCCCTCTGCAAACCCCAGGTGTTGTGGGCAAGGGGGCTGTGGCGCAGGCGGGGTGCGCCGGTGGGGTGGCGGCAGCAGCCTTGTTCTTACAGCTGCCTGAGTGTCGCAAAACAAGTGAGCTGGCTTGTGCCTGGAAACATCTCTCTTTTGCCCGCCCCAAAACAACCCCAACACCGTGCTTATTTGTGGTATACACCGTCGTGTTTGCAGAGGCTTGGCACGTCTCCGTCACTGTGTGTTCACGAATTGTACATGTGGCAAAGATCAGTAGCTGAGCACGTGCACTGCGATTAATGTTTGAAAGCCACTTAACGTGTACAGTGGATTGGTTTTACTGAGAATCTTGTTTTAAAAAAGTTTTTTATTTATACGTTTCAAATTTATACATTTCATTAATTTTACAATCCATCTAACATTTCAAAATTTGACTTCCTTCCCCCTCTTTCTCCGGTTCCTTAAATTCATTTTTTCATAACTTCTGCATATCCAAATTAATTTAGTTTACTCATTTAATTACCTTCTGTAAACATATACTCTTATAAAACTGCAGGTTATTACAATAATCCTGCTAATGTTTTAATCTGTTTACGATTTATCTGTAAATATTCAATAAACCATTTCAAAATGTTTTTATGATTCCGGTGCTCGGTGGAGCAGCTCAGTCGATCCTGTTACGCAATGAAGAAATGTCCGTGGTGGAGCCACAGCGGCGGAAGCTGGCTTAAGCATGTATGAAAAGCCTGCAGGATCAGGCCAGTGGCCCATTTGGTCCAGCATCCTGTTCCCACAGCAGCCAACCAGATTCCTGAGGGGAACCCACAGGCAGGATCTGAGCACAAAGCAACTCTCCCCTCCGACAGTTTCCAGAAACTAGTACCGTAGATTCCAGCATATAAGACGACTTTTTAACCTCGGGAAATCCTCTAAAAATACGGGGGTCGTCTTATATGCCGGGTATGGGTTCGCTGGGCAGCGGCAGTGGGTGGCGGGCTCCGCGCCGGGAGGAAGCTGCCCGGCAAAGCTGCCCAGCGATGCTAAGCCGGCTTCACCGGGCGGCTTCCTCCCAGTGTGGAGCGGAGCCCGCCGCCCACTGCTGTTGCCCAGCGAAGCTGCCGCGTATAAGACTGGGTGTATAAGTCGAACCCCCAAATTGGCAGCTGCCAATCTGAGAGCTCGTCTTATACGCCCAGTCGCCTAATATGCTGGAATCTACGGTATTCAGAAGCATGGCTGCCTCCAACCGTGGAAGGCAGAGTGTAGCCATTGTGGCTCGTAGCCGTCAATAGCCCTCTCCTCCTCCATGAATTGGCCAAATCCTCTTTCAAAGCCAACTAGGTGGGGGGGCCATCATTGCCTCCCCTGGCAGAGAGTGCCATAGGTTAACAACGCGCTCCGTGAAGCATTATTTTCTTTGGGCTGTCCTGAATCTTCCAGCGTTCAGCTTCATTGGTTGCCCAGAAGTTCTAGGGTTCGTCTAGTGCTTGTCAGGCTGGCTTGGCAAAATACCTTCTCTCTCTCTTTCTCTCTCTGGTCCCACAAAGAGTCTGTCATTTTTTTATATATACATTTTTATTGGTTTTTTAAACATATCATTTCCAACAATCATATAACATAACTTCTTATCTTATACAATGCTTTAGACTTCTGTCAACACGTCTGATGATTTTTCGTTCTTTACCACTTATTCTGCATTTCTTAATTTCTCTATTACTCGTAATTACCATTAACTAATTATTCTCTGCATAGTCTTTCTTGCAATACCTTCTTGCAGTACCTCGGGTTAAGTACTTAATTCGTTCCGGAGGTCCATACTTAACCTGAAACTGTTCTTAACCTGAAGCACCACTTTAGCTAATGGGGGCCTCCTGCTGCCGCCGCACCGCCGGAGCACGATTTCTGTTCTCATCCTTAAGCAAAGTTCTTAACCTGAAGCACTATTTCTGGGTTAGCGGAGTCTGTAACCTGAAGCATATGTAACCCGAGGTACCGCTGTATTTCAAATAGTCCTCCTTACAAAACTTCTTGCAGTCCTACTAGCGTAATCTGTTCATTACAGTTACTTTTCAAATAGTTCATACATTTACTCCAGTCTTCTAAGAATCTCTGGTCCCGCAGGTTTCGAATCCTTCCTGTTAATTTATCTAATTCTGCATCGTCCATCAATTTCATCTGCCATTCTTCTTTCATCGGTAATTCTTCTTGCTTCCATTTTTGTGCCAATAATATTCTTGCTGCTTTCATTGCATATAAAAACAACTTATAATTCTGTCTATTAATATCATCTCTTACAATGCCAAGTAAAAATGCTTCTGGTATCTTAATAAATAAGAGTCTGTCATTTTAGCATGCTGATGATGGCACTAACTCTTGCTTCTATCCCTGATTCTCTTTCTCTCTCTTTCTGGTCCCACGAAGGGTCTGTCATTTTATTCTGCCCAGATGGGTTTATGTCACTTCCTGTGGGCTAGAGGCTGCCTGCACTCACCCTTTCCATGGTCTCATTGGTCCTCCATGTTGGACATCTACTGCCAAAATATTGGCTGAGGGTCACCAGGTTATTTCTTGCCTCCAGCAGTGACCTGAGCCTAAGGAGAGAGATCAGCCAGAGGTTTGGGGTCAACTTTCATTAGCAAGCTGATAATAGCACCATCTCTTGCTTCTATCCCTTGATCGTGATACGGAAGCGATAGAGGTGGTAAATTGGTGTCACTCACTTGGGAGAGATCCGCTGGAGCTTCTTGCACTACTGGCGGGTGTAAGTTGCCCACGACTCACTACCATAAAGCAGCATGCTCAACACATTATTATTATTATTATTATTATTATTATTATTATTATTATTATTAATATACTGCCCTATACCTGGGGATCTCAGGGTGGTTCACAGAATAAAATCAAGATATAAAACCACAAAATACATATTCCAATTAAAAACAACAATCCAATAACATCCCCCCCCCAAAATTTTTTTTTTAAGGGCATAGGATGTAAATCAGATCAACCAAAGGCCTGGTTAAAAAGGAACGTTTTTGCCTGGCGCCTTAAGGTGCATAATGAAGGCGCCAGGCAGACTTCCCCGGGGGAAAGCATTCCACAGACGGGGAGCCACTGCAGAGAAGGCCCCGTTCTCGTGCTGCCACCTTCTGGACCTCTTGAGGAGGAGGCACCCAAAGGAGGGCCTCAGAAGATGATCTCAGGGTCCTGGTAGATTCATATGGAAAGAGGCAGTCCTTGAGGTATTGTGGTCCAAGCCTGTGGTGCAAATTATGTACCCTTGGTTTCAACCCCTTTTTTCATAGCTCTCTTCCCCCTCAACCTCTTGCTTTGAGAGCAGTGAAATCTGAATGATGCATTGAGAAACAATCCGCTCCTTTATCTGCAGATAAGACTGAAAGCAAAGGGGAGTGTTGATGGGGAGTCCTAACCATGTCCCAAAGGTACAGAGTGCTTAATGGTTCTTGTCTCCTTTACAGTGGTGCCTCGCAAGACGAAAAGAATCCGTTCCGCGATTCTCTTCGTCTAGCGGTTTTTTCGTCTTGCGAAGCAACCCTATTAGCGGCTAAGCGGATTAGCACTATAAGCGGTTTAGCGGCTTAGCGGCTATTAAAGGCTTAGCGGCTTAGCTGCTAAAAGGCTATTAAAGGCTTAGCGGCTTAGAAAAGGGGGGGGGGGAGCGGAAAAAAATCGCAAGACTAGCAAGACGTTTCATCTTGCGAAGCAAGCCCATAGGGAAAATCGTCTTGCGAAGCAACTCAGAAACGGAAAACCCTTTCGTCTAGCGGGTTTTCCGTCTTGCGAGGCAATCGTCTTGCGGGGCACCACTGTATTGTTCCAACAACCTTGTTGAGCTGTGCTAGGCACAGACACCAAGAGAGCCAGAACCTACTCAGTAAGTTGTTCAGTGTGAGGCTCCCCTTAATTCCCAACTGGGGAAATGTTGAATGAGTTTAAAGCCTACAGCCGTTTTACAGCAGATTGGTCAAGCAGCTGTTCCGATTAGTTTTAGTGAGCTGAGACTTATTCGGTCTTATGACTATAGTTTTTGTGTTGAAGGGAACTTCAAACACTTCCTTAACGCTTCAAAGTCTGCCCTGCTAATAAAAGCTTGTTAGGGGCTTTTGGGGTGGGGGAGTAAAAATAATTACAATAATAATTTTATTATTTATACCCCGCCCATCTGGCTGGGGTGCCCCAGCCACTCTGGGTGGCTTCCAACACATAATAAAACACATAATAAAACATCAAACATAAAAAACTTCCCAACTTCAGATGTCTTCTAAAAGTTGTGTAGTTATTTATCTCCTTGACATCTGACGGGAGGGCGTTCCATGGGGTGAGTGCCACTGCCAAGAAGGCCCTCTGCCTGGTTCCCTATAACTTCACTTCTCTCATTGAGGGTTGTATATGAGCTCCTTTTAACTCCTGGATCCAGCAAGTGTTAAAATATAAGCCAGGCTAAGCCAGCCAGTGTCAAGGTGATAGCCTGGGTGATGAGCCATTAAGGGGGAACAAAGGAAAGGGGCTCTTCGTGAGATGGGCAATGGGTGGGGACTGTTGTTGTTGTTGTTTAGTTGTTTAGTCGTGTCCGACTCTTTGTGACCCCGTGGACCAGAGCACGCCAGGCACTCCTGTCTTCCACTGCCTCCCGCAGTTTGTTCAAACTCATGCTGGTAGCTTTGAGAACACTGTCCCACCATCTCGCCCTCTGTAGTCCCCTTCTCCCTGTGCCCTCCATCTTTCCCGACATCAGGGTCTTTTCCCTGACAACAGAGGACGAGATGGTTGGATAGTGTTCTCGAAGCTACCAGCATGAGTTTGACCAAACTGCAGGAGGCAGTGGAAGACAGAAGTGCCTGGCGTGCTCTGGTCCATAGGGTCACGAAGAGTCGGACATGACTAAACGACTAAACAACAACAACAACCCCCCCAATGATTTAGCCCTTTGCGTTCCCCAAGATGGCCTTGTGCAGTGGGGACCAGTCTCTATACTGGGTGCAGCCCTTAAGCAGGCCCCAGCAGGAAGGGACACCCAGGGTCCCGTGAGTTTGGTGGGCAAGAGCCACTGGGATGGCTACCTGCCCATGAGGAGACGTTGGGAGTAAGCAGAGAGGGGCATTCTTGGCAACGGACTTGCATGGACTAGGTTGGCTGATCCTGAAGATGCTGCCCTTTGATAGAGACTTGTGGTAGGACTTTGATTTACAGTTTGGGCAGGGGATAAAGTGGACCAACCCAGGGGCAGCAAATGGGAAGTTTTTAATGTCTGACATTTCACTATATTTTTTATGTGTGGCGCTGTGGGTAAAACCGCAGCGCCTAGGACTTGCCGATCACATGGTCGGCGGTTCGAATCCCCACGGCGGGGTGCGCTCCCATCATTCGGTGCCAGCGCCTGCCAACCTAGCAGTTCGAAAGCACCCTCGGGTGCAAGTAGATAAATAGGGACTGCTTACCAGCGGGAAGGTAAACGGCGTTCCGCGTGCTGCGCTGGCTCGCCAGATGCAGCTTCGTCATGCTGGCCACGTGACCCGGAAGTGTCTGCGGACAGCGCTGGCTCCCGGCCTATAGAGTGAGATGAGCGGACAACCCTAGAGTCTGGCAAGACTGGCCCGTACGGGCAGGGGTACCTTTACCTTTACCTTTTTAAGCTGCCCAAAGTGGCTGGGGAAACCCAATAGCGTGTGGCTACTGAAACTGTTTTGGGACTAGAGTGTGAATTTGGGGGTCTGATCCACAACCAGAGGAGAGGCCAAGGAGAAATCGGCTCCAGAAGACTGAGCCTGTGAGCCCCAAAGTAGCTGTTGATCTGCATGGACTGAGAAGTTTGTAAAATCCCAAGCCAAAGAGTCATGCAGGCAACCCAATAGTGATCCTCCCTAAAATGCTTTTTGCATGTCTGCAACGATGGGAACTCTTTGAAGATTTTAAGGAATTGTTTTGATAGCTGTGTGTGCACCCAGATAACTGCTTTGCGCTGCAGTAGCCCAAGGCAAAGGATGAGCAAGGTTTTGGGGTACAGTCATACCTTGGTTCTTGAATGGCTTAGTTGCAGAACAAATCGGCTCCCAAATGCTGCAAACCTGGAAGTGTTCCAGTTTTCAAACGTTTTTCGGAAGCCGAACGCCCGATGCGGTTTCCACTTGAGTGCGGGAAGCTTCAGCAGCCAATCGGAAGCCGTGCCTTGGTTTTCGAACAGTTTTGGGTGTTGAATGGACTCTCGGAATGGATTAAGTTCGAGAACCAAGGTACCACTGTACTAAGTTCTGATACTGAGGCTTGCATCCTGGGTTCAACATGTCAGAACTCCCTATTTGAGGCTGCCAAATATGTAAGCTGCTCTGGGATGCAGAACTGGGACTGGGACTGTGCAACAAGGAGAAAGAAGAAGGCTTGAAGAGCTCTTGTTGGGCTGGAACTTTCCTGAAAGGAAGAAGCTGTTACCATTCTGGTGTTGGGTTAAAATAGTAATTGTGTTTTATTATCAGTTTTTGGCTCTAATGCCTTTGCTAAGTTGTCTGTTGTTGATTTTTTTACAAGGAAGCTGTTTTTTGCTGTTTGTTTGTACAAATGGGGACAGATGTCTTGTTCTTCCCAATGTTATGGGTTTTGGGTGTGGAGGAACAAGCTGTTTCTTTTAGCAAAGCAAAAAAAGAGAATATTGGCGGGGGGTGGGCAAGGAACTGCATTTAGGACAGCTCTCAAGCCTCCACTGGAGGGAGCTACCGGTCCGCACTGATGCTAATTGTGATTGCTTCTAGAGAAAGCAAGCACTGTGGCTGACTCCAAAAGTAATGTATTGATGAAGCTCTTTATGTGAGCATTAGGGGACACACGGGTGCATGTTTGTGTGGTTATGTAACAAGCTTTCGCGTAGAGTTCCAAATTGGCGGCAGAGTCTTGTGTTCCAGTTGGCCGAGGCAAGTTTGCCAATCATTGTTCAGGCTGACCCAAAGCTTTTATTTGCGGTTCTTAAAATGCAACTCCTTATTCAAACTCATTCATGGATTCCACCCCCCCACCCCCCCGTACGGGCTGTTGGCTCTGCTGAGACAAGAGGTCCCTTTTCAGATCTTGAATGTGTGTCGTTACTCGAATCAAAACAATTTAGTTTCACGGAAACGTCTAAAAATATAAATGTTTTCCTTCCCTCCCCCCCCTCCTGCCAGCTTGAAAAGTAACCAGAGATTTTAAAAGAGTAAGGAAAGGAAAGGAAAGGGAGCCAACTTTGGGTTGCTGAGTTTGCACAACACCCCAGCAAGCTGCAATCTAAGGATTACGCGCGAACACCGTGCTTATTTGTGGTATACACCGTCGTGTTTGCAGAGGCTTGGCACGTCTCCGTCACTGTGTGTTCACGAATTGTACATGTGGCAAAGATCAGTAGCTGAGCACGTGTACTGTGATTAATGTTTGAAAGCCACTTAACGTGTACAGTGGATTGGTTTTACTGAGAATCTTGTTTTTAAAAAAGTTTTTTATTTATACTTTTCAAATTTATACATTTCATTAATTTTACGATCCATCTAACATTTCAAAATTTGACTTCCTTCCCCCTCTTTCTACAGTTCGTTAAATTCGTTTTTTTCATATCTTCTGCATATCCAAATTAATTTAGTTTACTCATTTAATTACCTTCTGTAAACATATACTCTTATAAAACTGCAGGTTATTACAATAATCCTGCTAATGTTTTAATCTGTTTATGATTTATCTGTAAATATTCAATAAACCATTTCCGTTCTTTTATAAAGAGTTTGTTATCTTGATATCTTATTCTTCTGGTAAGTTTTGCCATTTCTGCATATTCCACAAGTTTTTCCCTTTGCTGGGGCTTCTGCTTCTTTCCATTTTTGAGCAAGTAGCATTCTTGCTGCTGTAGTAGCATACATGAATAAATTTCTATACAAGTTAGGTAGTTCCGTCCCTATGATTCCCAAAAGAAAAGCTTCTGGGTTTTTTAAAATAAAAGTTACAGTGGTGCCCCGCAAGACGAATGCCTCGCAAGACGGAAAACCCGCTAGACCAATTTCCCTATGGGCTTGCTTCGCAAGACGAAAATGTCTTGCGAGTCTTGTGATTTTTTTCCGCTCCCCCCCCCTTTTTCTAAGCCGCTAATAGCCTTTTAGCCGCTAAGCCTTTAATAGCCGCTAAACCGCTAAACCGCTAATAGTGCTAATCCGCTAAGCCGCTAATAGGGTTGCTTCGCAAGACGAAAAAACCGCTAGACGAAGAGACTCGCGGAACGGATTAATTTCGTCTTGCGAGGCACCACTGTATTTTGAACATCTTTTTCAATTCATTATATATCATTTCCCAGTAAGCTTGAACCTTACCACAAGAATCAAGGTGGGGAAAGGTGCTCTCTGTGCCTCATGACCAAGGGGGGAGTGCTTGGGAGAGGGTGCGCAAGGCCCCCCCCCTGCACCAGCTGACGCCATGTTGGTAGCCCCAATATATACAGAAAGCATTTCATTTGTTTATTTATTTATACAGTGGTACCTCGGGATGCGAACAGGATCCGTTCTGGAGCCCCGTTCGCATCCAGAAGCAAACGTAACTAGCGATGGCACGTCTGCGCACGCCGCTTTTTGCCGCTTCTGCGCATGCGCGTGACGTCATTTTGAGCGTATGCGCGAGCGGCAAAACCCGGAAGTAACATGCTCCGTTACTTCCGGGTTGCCGCGGAGCGCAACTCGAACACGCTCAACATGAAGCATATTCAACCCGAGGTATGACTGTACATTCATGGCCCTTGATTTCCATCCCTAATACATCCTCTCTCTCTTTCTCTTCCTGCAGTCTGCACTGTGCGGTGCCAAAAGTTCCTCATCTCCAAGGTGGGCGAGGACTGGATCTTCCTGATCCTCTTGGGGTTGCTTATGGCCCTGGTGAGCTGGGCCATGGATTTTGCCATCGCCACCTGCCTGCAAGGTAAGGAAAGTGCTGACACACAGTGACATCGAGAGGAAGGCTGGTGCTCCCCTCTGTCAACTGGATGGGCCGGCTGGTTGCCCCAGCCCACAGGGCTGTGAATCGGCTGTTCACCATGGAGTCCAAGGCCCTTGGCATGAAAGGGAGGAAAGTTGGAGTCATTTTAAGGAAGGAGGAGACTAGGGGACCAGATAGCAAACGGTAGAACTGGAGGAACAAATGTCCTGGGCAGAGAGAGATTGGGAAACAAGGGCATAAAGATATAGAAGTTTTGCCTGCATACCCCTTTTCTACTGACTTCAGTGGAGCATCTTTATTATCCCCTGAATATTTACCCTCATCCTTTCTCTTTTAAAAGGACCCCAAGGGTCATTTAATTCAACCTTCTGATCTCAACATGCAGTCCCCCATCCAATTTGAAAACCTACTGGCCCCAGCTTAGCTTTGCAAATATGCTAGCAGTTTTATTGCTGCACCACTAGGAAGCCAAGATATTAGGCTTGGTCCTTAGTTGATGCAGCTGGAGCGGAGAGTGAGCATCACCTGCAACAATCTCACCTGCTTTTTCCTTTGGCCTCCTGAAAAGGGGGGCCCTTTTGATGCTACAGCTGCCTTCAGGAGAGGGAAAGGATTCTCACCCCGGACTTACCAGGCAAGAACGTCCCCCTTGCACACTTTACAAAAGTACCCTCCCCTTTTCTGTCTCTGTGCAGCCCAGAAGTGGATGTATGGGGGTTTGGATGCCAACATCTTCCTGCAGTACATGGCCTGGGTCACTTACCCTGTGGTCCTCATCACCTTTTCAGCCGGCTTCACTCAGATCTTGGCTCCGCAAGCTGTAGGTGAGTCCAGGGATAGCGGATTCCTGTTGGGACAAAAGGTATCATTTCCAAGGGGCTTATGAAAGCAACCTTTTCTGCCAGAGTGTCCCTCGCCCCACACCCAATTCATTTTGTGCTCAGGTCTGGAGGGGCACCAACATTATCTCTGCAAAAAGCTTCAGTGTTCCAGACCTTGGAAATTTCCGTATTAGACTTTCATTTCCGTGTGGACTGGCTGAATCTGATTTACTTGCACACAGCGTGCCCTGTCTCTAACCAGAGAGACAGAGCAGAGCAGAGGTCACTTACTTTGCAGTTGCAAGAGCAGGGGGTGGGAAGCCTGTGGTTCTTCGGGTGTTTATGGGCTTCTAACTCCCATCATTCTGAGCCAACATGGCCAGTGGCCAGGGATGATGGATACTGTAGCTCATCGACACCCGGAGGACCACAGCTTTCCATTTATTTCTCTGTATACAGCTCCCTCTTCTTGTCCCTTTCTCTCCCTCCATCCCTTTGTCTCTCTCTTTCTCCCCAGGCTCTGGCATCCCCGAAATGAAGACAATTCTGCGGGGCGTGGTGCTGAAAGAGTACCTTACCCTCAAGACCTTTGTGGCCAAAGTGATTGGCCTGACGTGCGCCCTGGGCAGTGGGATGCCCTTGGGCAAAGAGGTGAGGAGGGTGGAGTCCAATGGTGCTGTTGAGACACAGCCAGGTGGGGCACACAGGATGGGGGCAAGACTGACCGGATTGAGGACTTCTTGGAGAAAGAGTTCTGGGGGGTTTGGGGCAATGGGAGATGTCTCCCTCCTTGAGCCTGCTGCTGCTGCTTGATTCTCAAAGGATCTGTATGCCATGGGGCAGGTACGGCCACCTTGCTGACTCCTCTTTCCCTTCCCCACGCAGGGACCCTTTGTCCACATCGCCAGCATGTGTGCCGCCCTCCTCAGCAAGTTCCTCTCACTCTTCGGTGGCATCTATGAGGTGAGACGCATGGGGTTGCAAAGTGCTGAGGTGTGAGGATCTCGTGAAAGGCCCTCTGACCGCAGAGGGCCTTCTCGGTGGTGGCGCCCTCCCTGTGGAATGCCTGTCAGGGACTGGACTGAGAAAGGAATGGTGGGAGCCGCTTCCCAAGGGCAGGAGGACAGTATTGGTTTAGAACAGTGGTTTGCAGAGGGATATAGTCCAACGGGGAAAAGCTGGGAAGTCCTGGGGCTAGAAGCGCAAACACCAGGAGAGAGACAGCTGGCAGATTCACTGTCTTTGGACAGCATTCCTGACCCACCTTCGCCTAGGACTAGACAGGCTCTGAGTGATAGAGCAGAAAGCGCAGCAACATCAAGTTCAGATTACCCCCGATGTAGGAGTGACGTAGATTAATGGGGACGGAGGGGGTAAACTTTTACTGGGAGCAACGCCATTTTTTTTAAAGAGATAGGCATTCCTTTTTCTCTTGCTGTGATTATGAAAGAAACTCTGGTACAGTGGTACCTCACAAGACGAATGCCTCGCAAGACGAAAAACTCGCAAGACGAAAGGGTTTTTGGTTTTTTGAGTTGCTTCGCAAGACGAATTTCCCTATGGGCTTGCTTCGCAAGACGAAAACGTCTTGCAAGTTTGTTTCCTTTTTCTTAAAACCGTTAATACAGTTGCGACTTGACTTCGAGGAGCAACTCATAGCACGCGGTGTGGTAGCCTTTTTTGAGGTTTTTGAAGACTTTGGTGATTTTTGAAGCTTTTCCAAAACTTTCCCGACACTGTGCTTCGCAAGACGAAAAATTCGCAAGACGAAAAAACTTGCAGAACAAATTAATTTTGTCTTGCGAGGCACCACTGTATATAATAATAATAATAATAATAATAATAATAATTTATTATTTATACCCCGCCCATCTGGCCGGGTTTCCCCAGCCACTCTGGTAAGAACGCTCCTTTTGTTTAATCTTCTTAATCACTGTCACCGGGGGAGGGATCCGATTTCCCGTAACCCGACAACGCTCTCCCATCAGATGTCAAGGAGGTAAAGAACTACAGACTTTCAAAAAACTTTCAAAATCTTCTGTACCTGGAAGATTTTAACATTTGATGTTTTAGTATGTTTTTATATTTGCTGGATGCCACCCAGAGTGGTTGGGGGAAACCCAGCCAGATGGGCAGGGTATAAATAATAACATTCGTATTAGTATTAGTATTTTAGTATTATTAGTATTAGGGTTGCAAGGTGCTGAGGGGGTGAGAGAACCAGTTTGGAGAACTTCTGGGCAGAGGTTCTTGCTGCAAGAGTCAAGAAGCACAGGAGACGTATCAAGCAAGAGCTTTCAGATGGCGGGGCAAGTTTTTCATTTCATTTTATTTTAAATTTATTAAGGTTTATCAAGAAAAATACAAAACTTTATATCTTTTCTCTTTTCTTAACCAAACCAAAACTTTTATCTAGATACAGTAAAAAAACCACAAAAGGGAGGAGAGTGGGGAGAAAGAAACAGAGAAAGAAGAAGAAAGAAATTTTTAAAAAGATTAGGAATTTGGTTAAAAGAGAAAGACAGAAAAATAAAAGAAAGAACTTCCAATTTGTCATCTGTCTGCTATATAAAACAATATTTTCTTCATCCAATCTAACATAACTCCCAACAAAGCCACTTTCTATAAACAAATGTTGTCTTCAATCCTCAAGTCCAGGTATCATTTCTTTTTTGCGCAAAAAGTCCACGAGAGATTTCCAAGCTTTAACAAATGCTAACAATGGCTTTTCTATGATGAAACACATCAATTTTGTGGGGCTAGTTTTTCAGGGGCGCCACGGCGCCGATTCAGAATGGGTGCCCATTGCTTCAAGTTAACCTGATTCTTAAAGAGCCCCTCCTCTGAAGTGGACAAGGGGAAGTTGCCCATCCCTTCAGACCCGCTTCTCTTTGTGCAGCTCCTCATGGATTCTGTGCCCTTTGGGCTTCTTTTGCAGAATGAATCCCGCAATATTGAGATGCTGGCAGCTGCCTGCGCTGTGGGTGTTGGCTGTTGCTTTGCTGCTCCGATTGGAGGTAAGGATACCAAAATGGACTCTGAGTATACAAAGAGTTCCAGGTCCCTAGTTTGGTATATTAAAATTAAATCCAACCACAAATGGTTTGGTTTTAGAATCATAGAGTTGTAGAAGTGGAAGGGACCTTGAGGATCGCCTAGTAATTTATTAACACCCCCCCCCCCCCACCTTAAACATGCATCTGCTCAGATTTCAAGCCAACCCCACCTAAAGTCTGGTGGGTAAATTCTTTAATGGGCCAAGAAGTGACTGACTTTATGCATAAGCAGATCAAGCCAGACTGAATTACATTGTGCATTATGTTCTGAATCGCAACCCACCTTGTGACAGATCAAAAGTCACCTGGAATACATTCCTCTGCTTGTTCCAGACTTTTTTAAGAAGGTCAATCAGGCTATTTCAAAATCAGATGGTTGCTGGCCAGTATAGACAAGTTTGTTGCCTGGAGGATAGCTTTATACAAGCTAGGAGTGAGAAAGTTATGTATGGGCTTTGGCGGGGGGGGGGGGGGGAGTTAAACTTAAAACAGTGTGGCCTGACAAGGGGATTCCCCTTCCCACCAGCAATCAAAATGATCTGGTGAACTTCACAATTTCAAATTTTGAGAATTTGCAAGGCTGAAAGTGATATTTTAACTTGCACTCTAGGATTGCCTTATTTGCTTTTTGTGATTTATGTTGTGATTTGGGGCTGGCTACAAAAACACACGCACACCCAAAACCTGAATGAAAGTGTATCCACGTCGAATGGCCCTGAGAGATGTGTGGAGTGACCTAGAGAAAACAGTTTCCAAATCTTATTACTGATATATGCATTTTTATGCACACACATGCTAGGGAAACGTGTGCATAAAAATGCACACACTAGTGAAAATAATGTGCACAAATTCATTATATGGGGGATTTTTTTAATGCAAAAATGTGTGTGTGTTAGGTTAAATCGCATACAAAAATAGGTAGGAGAATTTTAGAGTGAAATGCTGATTAATTGCCTGGTTGCCAGCTTCCTTCTCAGTCTCAGTGTCACCCTCATAGAACAGCAGGGAGCAGGAAAGTGTTGAGTTGGCTCCTCTGCCTGTCATTGGCTCTGGCGCCACCTAATGTTTGTCTCCTTGTATCCCACCCTACCAGGCGCAATGAACACCAGCCTGTGAGAGCTCCTGCCCAGAGCATTCAGTTCCAGCTGCCTAAGTGCTGTGGCCAGTTGCAAATGGATAAGTGGGAGGAGTTTTCTGAGGAAGGAGTGGCCCACAGCTGACACCCTCCACCAACCTCTCCTGCTTCCCATATCTCTACAGAGGGAGCAAAGAGTAGGAGCTGTTTGGGAAGGGTCTGCTTTACAGCGTCTGGAGAGTGAGAAGAGTAGGGACAGCTCTCTCAGCTGGACCCCCTCTGGTTGGGGAGGTGAACCCTGGTGGACAATGTCCACAGGGTCACGCCCCTCTCCCAAAATGTGTCTTTGCTTCTGCTCAGTGCAGAAATGAAGCCTGAAAGTTATTTCACCCTAGTCCTAGTTATGTGGGAGCTGGCTGTGCTTAAGGACTGAGAGAAATAGCACTCTGCACGCACTTAAGTGCAGTCTCTTCTTCGGTTATGCCAAAAATGGAGTCTGGGGCCTAAGCAACACCCAGAGTGGCTGGGGAAACCCAGCCAGATGGGCAGGGTATAAGTAATAAATTATTATTTATAATAATAAATTTTTGAGCCTCAAAATAAGCCCCCTGAACCATGAGGACTGGAAAGGAGCAATTTGTATCCTCCTTAGCTGGGCTGAGCAAAGGGTTCTCCATCATTTGATCCCTGAGTATTTTGGGTTTTCAGGCTATACGCTGAGCCAGAGCTTAGAGAGTTGGACTTGGACCCAGGAGACCGGCGCTCAAACCTGCGGTCAGCCATGAGTCTCACTGGTTGACCCTGGGCCAGTCCCCATCTCTCTAGGCCCCGCCCACCTCACAGGGTTGTTCTGAGGATATAAAGAGGGAGGCGAGGGAGAGCTGTTGTATAGTACCTTGGATAATAATAAGTGCAATAACTCAGTGCACTGTGCAGCTGATGTGAGCCTGGGGTGGGGTTTGGGGTCGGGGCGAACCCTCTCTCCAACTGCAGGCGTAACTTGGTTTCCTCCTTCCCCCCTTTTGCTGCGGGCTCCTCCCAGGCAGTCCTTCCTGTGCGTCCTCTTCGCCGCTGCTTTTGCTCTTCTAGGTTGGTGACTGGTGTCTGTCTCCCTTTCCGTGTTGGTTTCTGTTGTGAGCAAAGGCTTGGTCTGTGTATCTGTGTGTGTCTTCCCCTTTCTGCTAGCTTTCCCAAAAGAAATAAGGGGAGGGAGGGAGGGAGGCCCTTTCTCATTTGCCCATATAACAGCTGCATACATGAATGGGAGTTTCCTGTCGGCGTGTGCAGAGGTACGAGTTCAAAAGCCAAGCGAAACCAGCGGATGGGGGGGAATGCCCCACCGCAGGGAGCTTCTAAGTGACTAAGTGGCCCTCCATCCAGCCTGCTTCTCTCTTTAAGAGGAATTCAATCTGCAGCAGTTGCAGGAAGGAAGGGATTGGATTTGCTGGTGAGAGCAAATAAAGAGAGAGGCTTCCAGGCAGGGCATTGCACGGCAGCAGTTAAATCTGCAAAGGCACACAGCCACTCATTGCATGAAGAGCCTGAATCAGGCCAGTGGGCCATCTTGTCCAGCATCCTCTTTCACAGCAGCTAGCTGGATGTCTCTAGCAAGGAGGACCTGAGAGCAAGAGGCCTCTCCTTGCTTGCATTCCCAAGGAACCAATATTCAGAGGAAATGCCATCTCCAATATTATATATTCAGGTCCTGTATACCTGAAGGAGCGTCTCCACCCCCATCGTTCAGCCCAGACACTGAGATCCAGCGCCGAGGGCCTTCTGGCGGTTCCCTCACTGCGAGAAGCCAAGTTACAGGGAACCAGACAGAGGGCCTTCTCGGTAGTGGTGCCCGCCCTGTGGAACACCCTCCCATTAGATGTCAAGGAAATAAGCAGCTATCCTATCTTTAAAAGACATCTGAAGGCAGCCCTGTTCAGGGAAGTTTTTAATATTTAATGCTGTATTGTTTTTAACACCTGATTGGGACCTGCCCAGAGTGGCTGGGGAAACTCAGCCAGATAGGCTGGGTATAAATAATAAATTATTATTATTATTATTATTATTATTATTATTATTATTATTATTATTGCCAAGAGCATGAGTCCCCCCCCCTAATTCTGTTTTGAAGCAATCCACTCCATCTTGCGGAAGCAAATTCCAGATTCTAACACAACGAAATTAATAGTTGCAATCAAGCGCTTTTTCCAGAAAGAGGGTTTCTAGCGCCATGGAAGAATTCCTGCTATGCATGAGGGTTCAGTCCCTCCTACCTCAGCTTTCTCCTCCCTCATTTCATTTTGCTGACTTCTAGCAGTAGAGGCAGGGAAGAACACAGCCCGAGTTGGGTTGTATTGGCATGTTCCCGGAAAGCCAATGGAAAGAGGGAATGAGTGCTGCTAACTCCTGTCTCTTGTAACATCTCCTTCCACCCTCAGGCTGGCACCATTTTTGTGGTCTCCTGCTTCCAAGCAACAGTCGTGGTGATGCGGGACAAGGGAAGGGGGAATGTGGTTGGGTGGGGTCTCACTAGTGCAGGACAAGGGTTCAAAAATGGAGATTATTGAGGGGAGAGAAGGCAGGGGACAGGAAGCGGTACTATGTATAGTGCCCCATGCTGATCACGGGGGGCTGCCTCTACTTAGCCCAAGATTCATCCTTGACCACCCCTCTTGATTGCTGCATATCAGTTGTCCTTGGGCCACCCTGCTTGCACTCTCATGCATGTTCATGTGCACAACATGTACAGAGACACCATTACTGGGCGACATATCACTATATCACCCAAAACTGTTTTGAAGTCCATATCGTGATATCGGTTTCATAACTTCCGACCTGGCGATATATTGCGAATCATGATGTGTGTTTGTTTATGTGTGATATGCAAAAAACACCATGTGAGGAAAACCAGCTGTTGCTTCTCTCGATTCCTGCAGCCCCTGTTAAGTCCCCTGGCTCAGCTCTCTCCTGCCTCCTGCAGCAGGCAGCAAATCACAGAAGCAGGCGCCAGCAAAAGCCATGATGCAGGAAAAACCCTGAGGCCAGCCAGTACCTCTACATAGCTCCATCCTTATTCCAGACACAGTGATATATCAGTATATCATGATGTTTAGCTGGTGATAAATCATGATGTTAAAACCAGGTATCGCCCAGCCCTAACCACACCCCTCTTCATCTGATCTGTACGAATTGGAAAGGGGTCATTTATATCCCCATCAGGGTGCTGGGCTGAGCAAAGAAGCTTAAACTTCTCTGTATCCACCTCATATATAAATATATATATATATTTACCATTGGGATCTCACAGAGGGACAGAAGAATTTTCTTCAGGAGGCAAATTGGACTTCTGAGCCAGGGACTAACTATCCAAAGCTCTAGAAGCACAGCCCAGTTTTCTGGTTTGGGATTCCTTAGCAAACAGGGAAGGGCATTCTTTGGAGAAATGGGGGATTAATCTTACCAGCTGGTGACTGATTAGAGATGAAGCTTTGAAATCCATCCTCGCAGAAGGGCATTTGCCGACAGTTGTGGCATGGCGACTTGTGTGTGTTGTGTGTTTTGGTTTTGGCAATGTGATGTTTGTCAGGAAACAATTTCTTGCCCGTGTTCACTTAACTGGCGGGGAAACTGTGTCCTCGGTAAGAAATCTCAGAATGTTGCTTGCACTTTGGAACTGTCATAATATTTAGACCTGTAGCTTGAACACACTGGCATCTGAGGAAGCAAAGCACGGAACTGAGCAAACCTATTTTGAAAGATAGGCACACACACAAATATTTACTTTAAACCTTTGAACAGCATTGCTATACTTCAAGTATGGGGTGTCACTTAAAGAACGGAAGGAAGCTCAACTGCTAAATGATACTTTTTTTAAAGAAAAAAGTGCAAAATTTGGACACTTTCATTTGAAAGGAAAGCAGTCAGCAGGATCTCTGATCATGCCGATTTATTGCCCAAAAGTGCCCCCCCCCCAGCTGCTCTTTGCCTCCAAAGGTGTTGTTTACTACAAATGCAGGGAAGGAAACTGACGTGCGTCTCTATCAGGATTGGTGCCTACTGCAATCTTTTCCTTCAAAGTAACAGCAGATTACTTTTTTAAAAAGCATGAGCAGCGTAATGTGTTGTTTGGCCCTGACTAGCTGCTCTGGAGTCTGAAAGGTCTGCCAGATTTTCCACAGCACAGCTGTCTATTCCCAGCTCAGTAATTCCCAACTTGAGGGAGCTGGGACTGGACCTGCCGTTGGATCCGTAGTTGAGCCAGGCTGCCAGCACCAGGTGGATGCAGCCTCTGTTTTCCATTCAGTGCTGGATGTGTACTGCATTCCCTAACTCTATGAGTTTGGCAAACTCAGTCCTAGGAGGAGAACCCCGGGAGTGGTTTAGGGGCCTCATGTGCATTGAGTTTAGAACCCTCTGGTGGCTCCCAGACTCTTCCCTCTTCTTTGTGTCCACCAGGTGTCCTCTTCAGCATCGAAGTCACGTCAACCTTCTTCGCCGTCCGCAACTATTGGCGTGGCTTCTTTGCTGCTACCTTCAGTGCTTTCATCTTCCGGGTTCTCGCTGTGTGGAACAAGGATGAAGGTATGGCCCCTGTCTTCCTTCCCAGACAGGAACATCTCCAGTGCTTGCTTCCGAATTTGTTTACTTTGGTGATGAGGCCGGGGCTGGAACGAGGGAGTGCTGGGGTCCATGCAGAACTGGACATCTCTCTTGACCAATCATGAAGACCCCTCTACAGAACTCTTGAATCAATGCAGCCCAAAAATCAGGAATCAGAATAACTCATTCAACTTGCATTAAAAAGAAAAAAATAATAATAAGTGCTTTATGTATGCCTGCCTGCCTGCCTGCCTGAAATCAAGACAGCAAACTGTCATTCTAAAAATACAGAACAAGAACTGTCAGAAGATAAATCCAATCAAATACAACAATGTCCAGGCTTGCACATCATGAGAAGCCATAGTTTGTTTTGCATAGTTCTAGCAAACTATGCAGAAGTGGCAAAATTGACAGCAAAATTAAGAGAATCTAATGACGAGTGTTTTACTGAAGAGTGGATGCCTTTGTCGCACAAATTAAGGAACAGAATTTGAGCTATGAGCAACAGAAGTAATTAGATTATAATATTGTGGTTATGATCTGATAGATAGAAGATAGGGTGCACCAGAAGGGTGGGGGGGACTCATTGGAAAAAAATAAGGGAAAAGATGGAATTGTGTTGACTGTATATGTTAATAATGTTGAAACTTAATAAAATATAATTGGGGATTAAAAGAGAGAAACCATGGTTTGTCATAAACCATGGTTTAATTGTGGGCATGGCTCCCCTACTCCCCACCTAAAGCTTGCTGTGTCATCTGAACCCTGGCCACCGTTTTGTTCATTTCATGCAAACTATTGAGTGTTGAGCCAGAAATAAGACAGGTGCAAACCTTGGCTGATTTCTGGCTTACGGGCCATGGTTTGTTTGTTTTTTTTGGGGTGGGGAAAGCAAACTATGGTCTGGGTTCATCTGACACAACAAGCCATTGTATGGTTTGTGTGAGCTGGGCAGCAGGCCGAAGGCACGTTTGCAAATAAACCATGATGTAAGGCAAACCATGGTTTATTGTGATGCATGAGGCAGACCAACACTGTCCATTCTAGATCCGTTTGTAACAAAATCCATAATGGGCTGTTTAAAAAAAGAAAAAAAAACATTGTGGGTTCCTAGGGCCAGGTAGAGAAGCCTAGGGACCACATTCCCCCACCTCTTGTCCTAGAGACCTGAGATTGGTCACCCCAAACCCTTCTCTTTCCCTTAGAAACCATCACAGCTCTCTTCAAAACCCGCTTCCGACTGGACTTCCCTTTCGACCTGCAGGAGCTGCCGGCCTTTGCTGTCATTGGGTGAGTTTCGTAGGGTTTCTCTGGCGCCACCCCACACTTCCCTCCCTCCCGGCAGGACCCCTCCTCCCCACACTGAGGCCTTCAGTGTAGTGGTTAAGAGTGGTAGACTCATAATCTGGTGAACCGGGTTCGAGTCTCCGCTCCTCCACATGCAGCTGCTGGGTGATCTTGGGCTAGTCACACTTCTCTGAAGTCTCTCAGCCCCACTCACCTCACAGAGTGTTTGTTGTGGGGGAGGAAGGGAAAGGAGAATGTTAGCTGCTTTGAGACTCCTTAAAGGGAGTGAAAGGCGGGATATCAAATCGAAACTCTTCTTCTTCTTCTCTCCTCTTCAGGATCGCCAGTGGTTTTGGCGGGGCACTCTTCGTGTACTTCAACCGGAAGATTGTCCAGTTCATGCGCAAGCAGAAGGCCATTAACCGGTTCCTCATGAAAAAGTAAGACACAGTGGCCGCTGGACACATGGGTGCCTTGTCCTGAGCATGAGTGGGGCCCCAGAAGAGGGCAATGGAGGCCCAAGGGTGGCTTAATCCAGCTGTGTAACATTTGGAGTCAGGCTGGAGATGGAGGTCCGAGGCCCTTTTCGTACCTACTTCTGAGTTGATATTTGCATGTTTTGGACTACAATTTCCATCGTGCTGGCTGGTGCTGATGGGAATTCTAGCCCAAAACCTCTGGGGGACCCTGGCTCAGAAGTAGTCTGATAAACTAGGGAGGTTCCTATGTGGGTGAGTGTTGGGCGCATTTTATTTCAAGTGGTGAATGCAGCCCTGTATGAAATGCTGCAGAGAGTACACTGTTCTAATACCGCTTCCACCCAGCTACGGGGAAATTGTGGCTGGGGGGGGGGGTGTCCCTTTCCTGCCTCTCCCCCACTCGCATGCGCCTGAATCCACTTTCTGTGCCCGAACAGTCGCAGAATACTGACCTCCCCTGGCCCTTAAGACGAACCCTTCTAATCCACCAAGGGGCAGCTTCTTCCCCAAGCAAGCGGCAATGACCTTCTGAGCCTCCGAGGGTTTGCCAGCCTTGGGGAGCATAGTTGTGCCCGTTTGTTTGTTTGTCTGTTTGTTTATTATTATCACCTGTCACATTTACATCCCGCCTTTTCCTCCCAAGGAGCTCGCGGTGGCGTTCTTGGTTCTCCTGCTCCTCATTTTAGGCTCACAACAACCCTGTGAGGTAGAGTCGGCTGAGAGGCAGTGACTGGCCCAAGTTCACACCCAGGGAGAGCTTCGTGGCTGAGTGGGGATTTGAACCCGGCCATAGTCCAATGCTCTAACCACTACACCACGCTGCCTCTGTTGGGGGGGGGGACGTGCAGTGATGCCACTCTCTTTTTTTAACCACTGCTGTCTGTGACCTTCCAGGCGCCTGCTGTTCCCCGCTCTCGTCACGCTTCTCATAGCAACGCTGACCTTCCCACCTGGCTTTGGGCAGTTCATGGCTGGGCAGGTAATTTGTAGCTCTTGAACATTTATTATTATTAGTAGTAGTAGTAGCAGTAGTAGTATTTGTTAATTGTATATACCACCCTTTATCAAGAGATCCCAGGGTAGTGAACAGCATTAAGAACACTTCATGTAGCATCAATAATAAAAATATAGTCATAAAAAAATAATAATGACGGTCTCTCCCCCTCCCTCGGCTCACCTAAGAAGAGTAACTTGCAATACTGTGTTGACGGTACCCTGTTTATTTATTGCTATGATCCACTTATAGGCCACTTAACTATCTGTAAGATAGTTTAATAAGTACCGGGGGGGCGGGGGGGGGGGGATAAACATCCGCATCAAATGATGTGGGTGGCAAAATGCATAAATCGTATCCATAAGCATAACGTAACATAAATAAAACCAGGGAGAACTACTGGGCAGTACAGTCATACCTCGGGTTGAATGTGCTTCAGGTTGAGCGCTTTCGGTTTGCGCTCCGTGGCAACCCGGAAGTAACAGAGCGCGTTACTTCCGGGTTTCGCCGCTCGCGCATGCGCAGACGCTCAAAATGACATGAGCGGAAGTGGCGAAACGCGACCCGCGCACACGCAGATGCACCGTCGTGTCTTACGTTCTGTTCAGGATGCGAACGGGGCTCCGGAACAGATCCCATTCGCATCACAAGGTACCACTGTATAAGGTAAGATTTCAAGCCATGCAACATACCATACTTTTCTGTGTATAACATGCCCCCGTGTATAACACGCCCCCTATTTTAGGGGACTCAAAATTAAGAAAATGGGGGGGGGGAGATTCCTGAAGTTGTTAAGCTGGTGATGGGGCAGAGGTATTGAGCTTTTTTTCAGGGGAGATGCCAAAAAGCGCTCACCCGCCAGACCGACAAAACAACCTATCCTCTGTCCCATCGCCAGATAAAGCAGCAAATAGCCCGCCCAATTGCTGCAGTGACAGCGAATCACATTGCCACAGCCACCAATAACAATCTCCAACTCGTGGCAGCAACCACTCCCACAGCCCCATGATGTATAAGACGACACCTAATTTTGAACATGATTTTTTAATTTTAAAAGATCCAGTAGAACCTCGGCTTATGTTACCCTCGGGTAACGTAAACTTTGGGTTGTGAAAGCGACAAACCCGGAAGTATTTTTTCTGGGTTTGGCTGCTCACGCATGTGCAGAAGCACTCGTATCGTGCTGCGTGCATGTGCAAAACAGGCACCTCTGGTTGCGGAAACCTCAGGATCCGACTGGAGCTACCAAACGCATCCTGTCCGCAACTGTACACGGAAAAATACAGTACATGCCGCCGTTTGCCCAGTGCCACTTCGTTTCACACAACTGCTACAACCATTCCCCACTTCTAACATTACCTCTGTCCCTAAGGAAGACTGCGGTGTTAAGCCTGTTCAGTTCTGTAAACACACAGCCAGAGCTTACACTTGCGGGCAGACATGGCTCCCTTCTCGCCCCCTGATTTCTTCCCCTTCTTCGCCTCTCAGCTCACCCAGAAGGAGACGCTCGTGACCCTGTTTGATAACCGCACGTGGGCCAAGCAGGGCCTGGCTGAAGAGTTTGAGTACGTGGGCCCCTCCGAGGCCTGGAAGCACCCACGCTCCAACGTCTTTGTCACCCTGGTGGTCTTCATCCTCATGAAGGTGTGTCGCCCTTCCCCGTCACCCCTTTCTTCCGGTCGAATCATATGATTGTAGAGTGGAAAGGGACCCCCAAGGGCTATCCAGTCCAACCCCCCAGCAATGCAGGAATCCTGCCCCTACAGCCATCCCTGGCTGGGATCGAACCGCCAACCTTCCGCTCAACCGCAAGGTGCGCTTGACCCATTGTGCCACTGAAGCAGTTGCCAGCTGCAGGGAACCGCAAGCAGTAAGTGGCGAGAGCTGCTTAGGTCCTGCTCGAAGGCTTCCCATTGGAGCAATTGGCTGGCCACTGCGAGAACAGGGTGCTGGACTAGACGGGCCATTGGCCTGATCCTGCAGGGCTTTTCTCAGGACGACGCTGTCCGCAGCATCCGTGAACAAGAGCTTTGCTGGTTACCTTCCCAGGACTCAGCTGGGCTGAGTCACCGAACACTTGCCCCTGGGTCTTCAGGGCTGTGGTAGAGACGCTGCTGAGGGGTCTAGAAAATGCAAGCATATCTTTCGTTTCCTGCCCACCCTCTCCTCTCCTTCCTCTCTCCCTTCCCCCTGTACTATCTGATTGCTTAAGTGCTGGAGTCAAAACAGCCTCTTCTCCCTTTGCAGATGAAACCGACCAGTAGGGAATTCTGAGGACTTCTCCATTTCAGACTGCAGCTGGTTCCTTCAACCACGCTGCTGCAGATTAGTCCCCAGGCACTCGGGTCTCGTTTGCTGGTTCCCAAGCTTCCCCCAACAGGGACCGCTGGAAAATTGCAGAGGTTTTCCTGTCTGCTGTGGGAATTGTAATCTTCAGTCTCTTTTTCTGTCCTGGGGTTTGGGCCCTTCTCCTTTCTTCTCTCCCCCTCCCACAGCGCTTCAGCACAAAGAGGACACTTGGCTTCTGCCGATAGGGCATTCCTGGTTCTCCTCTCCTGATAACGGACACCTGTCTCTTTGTCCTCTCCCCAGTTCTGGATGTCAGCCTTGGCCACGACCATCCCAGTGCCCTGTGGAGCCTTCATGCCTGTCTTTGTCATTGGTGAGTAGGAGACCCTAGAACTTTCTCTGTGCTTCTGTGCAATGATCCTTAACTCTGCCCAGAGAGGATCAAGCAGCCTCCCTTGGTGGCCAATGGGAACGGGACAGAAATTCATGCCGTTTGCATTTTAAAAGTGACCTGGCCTAATTCACACTTGCCAGACCAATAAGCAAACTGAAACGAAGCCTTCCTTCGGAAGTTGCAGTTCTGCAACCAATGTTTGCGTGTGAAAGGTGCATATAGCAGTGAAAATGATTCACGTTTTGCACACAGAATTCCATATTCTGGGATAAATGGCACAAAATCACATATAGACAATGCATGCAAATTTTCATATGAACTTTGTTTAAACAAAAAAATAGGCAAACTAATAGACTGAGAGTAACCAAAATTGACAAATATTCACCCACCCTAGGGACCACTTTTGACTAAAGCTATTTGTGGTGACAAGATTACCCATAATTCCTTTGTGCACGCTGAATAGCCGTTTCTGCTCTTGTTTGTCCTGGTCCCAAGCCCTACATCCCCCTATTGCCATCTCTTCTGTGGATTAAAAAACAACAACACGTATGGGGTTTTATTTTATTTTTGCAAAACTTAAAGAGCCAGGAAGATTTGCTGGCAGGGAAATGGGTATCCCAACTTCTGCAGGAACTCAAGTTGCCTGTGGGTTCTTGGTGCCTGGATTTGTGCAGTTTTATTTTTTTGTCATTTATTTATATATTACATTTATATACCGCCTTCTGCCAAAAGATCTCAGGGCAGTTCACAAGATAAAAATACAAGATAAAAGTATAAATAAATAGTTAAACCAGAAGCAACATCACAATACACATTTAAAAGGCTGTAGAAGATTAATCAGCCGAAGGCCTGGTTAAAGAAGAATGTTTTTGCCTAGCACCTAAAGGTGTGCAATTAAGGCACCAGCTGAACCTCCTTGGGAAGACTGTTCCCCAAATGGGGAGCCACTGCAGAAAAGGCCCTTTCTTTCTCTTTCTTTTTTTCAATATGATTTTTATTAAATTTTCTGTTTTACAATTTCAGATAAACATTTTGCTTACTTAAGATATCAGTGACTTCCCCTCTTCTCTTTCCATGGTTCATTTTGCATATCTTATATCCTATCTTATATCATATCTCTCTGGGCAGGTGCGGCCTTTGGGCGGCTGGTGGGCGAGAGCATGGCAGCATGGTTCCCGGACGGCATCCACACCGACAGCAACATCTACCGCATTGTTCCTGGCGGCTACGCAGTGGTGGGTAAGAGGCAGCTTCTCTTGTACCATTTCCAAAAACTGGGATGTTCAGGTGGGGGGTGGGCACTCCCTCGTCGAAAGAGGGTCAGGGCGCGGTGACAGGAGCCCAGATGGATCAGACCAAAGTCCATCTTCTTTTCCCACGTTGACCAACCTTGTGGGCAGCCCACAAGGAGGGCTTGAGAGGAATAACCCTCTCGGGCTGTTTTTGCTTCTTAGCAAGTGGTATTCAGAGCTGCACTGCTTCTGATCTTGGAGAGAGTGCGTGTCTCCTTCTGTAATCCTCATAGAACTCTAGCCCAATGGTTGCCGTTAATTTGACTCTGAATTGATTTTAGAACTGATTTGATTTTAGAATGTATTTCAATTAACTGATTGTGATTTTATGTGAACTGTGTTATTTTTACTGTTGTTAGCCACTCTGAGCCCGAATTCAGCTGGGGATGGCAGGATATAAATTAAAAAAAATATATTATTATTATTATTATTATTATTATTATTATTATTATTATTATTATTATGCCAGTCACAGCTGGGAGCTACTGATAGCCTTATCCAAGGTGAATTTTGACACCCCATGACCTCTTTGGCCCAGGAGCCTTTGAGAGTGATAGGAGCTGAAACAGAGCTTCTGGATCCTCTCTGAGTGTCTCATTCAAACTGTGGATTTTCAGACATGGGCCCCTTCCTCCACCACCACCTCTGCCAAGAACAGGGTGGCATAGTGGTTAGCGCCTGGGGACTTCCTGATGAAGAAGGAACGACTGTTAAGCCACTCTGGGAATGGTAGCTCTGTGAGGGGGAAGACAGCTCTCCTGACAACTCTCAGCACCCTTAGCAGAACTACCACTCCCAGAATCCTTTGGGAGAAGTCATGACTGTTTAAGGCGGCATCATCATAGTATAATGCAGGCATAGGCAAACTCGGCCCTCCAGATGTTTTGGGACTACAACTCCCATTATCCCTGACCACTGGTCCTGTTAGCTAGGGATGATGGGAGTTGTAGTCCCAAAACATCTGGAGGACCAAGTTTGCCTGTGCCTGGTATAATGTGTGTATAATGTGAATGCAGCCCACGCCTCTGCCTCTCCCTCTGTCATCATGGACCTTTCCACAAACTGCAGCAGTCCAGAGGTTGGGACTGGGGCCTCTGAGCAGGGTGTGTGGAAGCTCACAACCAGGGGCCAGATGTGGCCCTCCAGGGCCCTCAGTTGCTCAAGCCTCTCCGCAAGCCATGCCCTCCATCAGCCCTGATTAACTCTCTCCTAGAGTGTCCCCTCTCCCAGCTGAAGCTCTAATAATTCCTCTTGGTTGCCTGGATGAAGAACAGAGAGGAGGGTGTGGGTGTGGGTGTAGAAACTAGCCTGCTGTGCAAAGGCAAAATTTGCATGGGTTGCCCTGCCCACTTTTGTCCCTGGCCCCACCCACCACTGACATGTGGCCCCAGAAGTGAGGGGGTTGTGTCGGTCTCCAAAAAGCATTTCCTCCCTTTCCCCCCTAGAATGCATGAAGCGTTGAGGTGTGGCATTTCCGCTGGGGGTGCCTCTAGGCTCCCAAGAGCCATCGTGAGAGCTGGACTGGGCTTGGCATACTGCAACCGACCCCTGCCTGGTCTTTTGGGGTGGCTGGGAGCTTTCTCAGGCCCTTGCTTGCCTCTCTCCCCTGCTGGCTCTAAGACCTCCCTGCGTTTTTGTCAGGATGCTGTCAGCGGCTCCCGGCTGGTTGCCCAGGAAAGTTTAAAGACAAGGGAAAGTTTCTTACCGTCCTTTTTTATTTCAATGTTACAGAGAGAGGCTATAGAACCCAGCCTCTTGGGTAGTGTCGTCCCGAGTGAATCTCCACCCCCGTCTCTCCCACTTCCTCATTCGTCTCCTCTACGGGTCCTGCTACGTGCCCTCTGTCTTTGAGCTCTTTGCTCTCCTACTTTTAAGGCTCGCCAGGTTCTGGGAGATGGGGGGTCTGAAATGCTTGCTAAAGACACTGTGTCAACCAGCTTCCGCTCCGGTTCTGCCTCCTCCTTTCCCATGATTTCCCAACTTTCCCCCTCATCTGCCTCTGAGTTGGGACCTCCCGGAAACCCCTGTTGTAAATCTATTCCTTCTTCCTCTTCCTCCTCCCTGGAAGGGTCAGGATGAGGGGAGGCGGCCTCCACCATTCCTCCTCCTCCTCTGCCCAGTCCCTGACAGTTTCCGAGGCACCTGAGCGGACGGTGTCCTTCACACAGCTCACTCCCGTGCTTAACCCCCACCAGGTGCAGCTGCGCTGTCTGGAGCCGTCACTCACACCGTGTCCACGGCGGTCATCGTCTTTGAGCTGACAGGCCAGATCTCCCACATCCTGCCGGTCATGATCGCAGTGATCCTGGCCAACGCCGTGGCCCAGAGCTTACAGCCCTCTCTTTACGACAGCATCATCCGCATCAAGAAGTTACCCTACTTGCCAGAGCTGGGTTGGGGACATCAGGAGTAAGTGTGCCTCTGTGCGTTGGCCTGGTGGCTGTCAGGGACGCAGAGGAATTGTGGGAGGAACCAGCTGGGGAACCCTCAGAGGAAGAAGGCTCAGAGCCTGGGAAGTGGTGGTGGGTTGACGGTGAGCGGTCAGAGGGAGAAGCCTGGGAGGAGGAGAAGGAGGAGGAGGTGTTGGGAGTGAAAGAGGCAACAGGGCTTAGTGAGCTGGGAGACTCTGTGGCAGAGAGAAGTGCAGAGATGGGTCAGGCTTCCTTCAGCGCCTCTTGTGTATTACAGGAAGTACAATGTGCGCGTGGAGGACATCATGGTGCGCGACGTGCGCTACATAACCCTGAACTGCCGCTACCGCGATCTTCAGGACGTGCTGCATGGAACCAAAATGAAGAGCTTGGCTTTGGTGGAATCAGCTGGTAAGAGAGAGGCAAGGCAGATCCTCATGAATATGTCTTTCCAGAGGAGTAGCCTCTGTGTTGGTCTTTTGCAGCAAAAAAATATAGTCTTCTGGCACCTTAAATACTAACAAATAGATACAGTGGTACCTCTGGTTACGAACTTAATTTATTCCGGAGGTCCGTTCTGAACCTGAAACTGTTCTTAACCTGAGGTACCACTTTAGCTAATGGGACCTCCTGCTGCCGCCGTGCCGCCGGAGCCCGATTTCTGTTCTCATCCTTGGGCGAAGTTCTTAACCCAAGGTATTACTTCTGGGTTAGCGGAGTCTGTAACCTAAAGTGTTTGTAACCCGAGGTACTACTGTACTTGGGTATATTTATCCTGGAAAAGAGGAGACTGAGGTGACATGATAGCCATATTCAACTATCTGAGGAGTTATTACATGAAGAGTGGAGCAAGCTTGTTTCAGGAAATTTTTAATGTCTAATGTTTTACATTTTTTTATGTGCTGTGAGCTTCCTCGAGTGGCTGGGGAAACAAGATGGAAAGCCAGCCAGATGGGTGTGGTATAAATAACATTATTATTATTATTATTATTATTATTATTATTATTATTATTATTATTATTATTTCTGCTGCTCCAGAGGGTAGGACCTGAACCAATGGATTTCTGACAGTAAGAGGTGTTTAATAGTGGAACAGACTCCCTCGGGAGGTGATCGACCCTCCTTCCTTGGAGGTTTTTAAGCAGAGGTTGTGTGGCCATCTGTCATGGATTCTTCAGCTAAGATTCCTGCATTGCAGGGGGTTGGACTAGATGACCCCTTGGGTCCCTTCCAACTCTAAAATTCTGTGATTCTGGTATTCTTTCCTAGAGTACAGCCCACTTCATCGGGTACAGGAAGTGTTATCCTCAGATGCATAAATACATAGCTGCTGGGAGGGGTTGTAAGTAGTGGGTGAGATCCTTGTTTCCCTCACCCTCAGCAGTCAGGTTTGCCCACCTGTCAGCTACCTGACATAGTGACTCGCAGGCCAAATGGGGAGACCCAACAGGCCTGATTGAGTAATTGTTGGGAGATTTCCCACCATTGCATTAAATAGATGCCATTCTTCTCATTCTGGAACCTGCCAATTCCACGTCCAATTGGAACAGAAATTCTGCTGAACGATGGGCAGGGGAGGGCACAGAGTGAGTCTCCAAGTCTCCACCTCTGCTGCAGAAGCCAGACAAGTACAGCCAAGCCTCCCTTTTTTATTGGCTTTGTTGAGTTCCTCGTGCTTGTCTTTGCCTCTGCAATGCTCACATAATGCAGGCAAATAATAAGCGTTGCACATCTACAATTGAGTGTTTTCATCGATTATTTAATTGAAGGCCTCTTTCATGGTGACAAATTTAGATCCTCCAACTTCTCCTGACGCCTCTTCCAAGGCAGCTGATGTAATAGGCTATTTTCCTACACGTATCGATTTAGTGAGTCGGTGGAATAGTTACCACAATAATTTGGCCAAAATGATAACAAAATCAGAGCATTCAGGGCTGGAAACATAACTGGACCAGAAACGTTACTAATCCAATCACTGTCAGTAACGCAGCCGTCTTTCCAAATCCCTCTCAAGTTTGTTTGTTTGTTTTGCTTTTGTTTTCACATGGATGAAGCTCCAGTAGGTTTTTGCACCCTCAGGCACTGCCTCCATCCATCGTACACCTTGAGCAAACAGGACTTCCGTATACACATTTCCTCCATTACTTGCTGGGCTCTTGGTACCCTCAGCTGCAGACACCTCTTTGGAGGGACTCTGGAAATGTCTGTGGCCACTCATCCTGCTATGTGGAATCACAGAAACGTAAAATTATAGAGCTGCAAGGGACCCCAGAGGTCATTTAGTCCAACCCCCTTCAGTGCAGGAATCTCAGCTAAAGCATCCATGACAGATGGCCAACCAACCTCTGCTTAAAAACATCCAAGGAAGGAGAGAAACCCCCCCCCTCCCCAGGGAGTCCGTTCGAGCTCTGACTGTCAGAAAGTTCTTCTTGATGTTTAGTCAGAATCTCCTTTCTTGTAACTTGAAGCCGTTGGTTTGAGTCCCGCCCTCCAGAGCAGGAGAAAACAAGCTTGCTCCATCTTCCATGTGACAGACCTTAAGATATTTGAAAATGGCTATCATATCTCCTCTCAGGCTCCTCTTTTCCAAGCTAAACATACCCAGCTCCTTCAAGCGCTTCTCGTAAGCCTTAGTTTCCAGAGCTTTTATCATCTTGGTTGCTCTCCTGTGCAAGCTCTGTTCTAGCTTGTCAATATCCTTCTTAAATTGTGGTGCCCAGAACTGGACACAGCATTCCAGGTGTGGTGTGGCCAAGGCAGAATAGAGTGGTACTATTACTTCCCATGATGGAGCTACCCTCCAGGCTGGTCCAGAGGCTGCAGCTTGTGTAGAGCCAGCACGTAGGCTGTTTGCAAGAGGAAGCCACTGCCAACATAGAACACTTTGTCCATGGGATCTGCACTGGCTGATCATCTGCTACTGGGCAAACTCGGAGGCAGAGCATAACCATCAGGAATTTGGTGATCATCACTGCCTCCTGTGGGAGTGAGTTTCACTCTGAGCTGTGTGAAGAGGGACTTTCTTTTCTCTGTCCTGATTTATTTGGCCTCATGGTTGCAGTTTTTGACCGGTGTATTAATTTGCACAAGTAGTTCTGAACCTGACTAGGATTGCAGAACCTCCTCTTCCAATATGTGCATTCTGGGGGCCTTTTTCCAGACTTGCCTCCAAAAACCATCTTGGCGAAGTGACTATGCAGCAGCACCACCCTCTCTCTGCCCCCCTTTCATCCCTCCTGCCTGCCACCTGTTGCTCCCTGGGAGATGCCATTGTCGTCCTGCCTGCCTGGGGCTTGATCCTCTCCTCCCTTCTCCTCCCAGCTTCATGCCACGCAGCTCCCCTGCTGTGACATCGATATCTTCCTGCTAGCCACAGCTATCATTTACGGGGCTACCGCAGCAACAGGGACAATGCCGTGTTGTCATGGCAATTTGCAAAGTTTGATGGGGAGGGAGTCAAAGCCGACTGATTGGAGCCAGGCCCCGATAAGCAAGATAAGCTGGCAAGGAATGCACATGTCTTCTGTCCTCCATGTAAAGACCTAGAAGTTGTGCTGACTTGCCACACCAAAAATCAAGACCCCAGCTGTGCATTGCAGCCGCCTCGTGGTTCACTCCCAGAATCCATTTGCAACAAGGCAGTGAACAAGCAAAGGCGCAGTAGCAACCAGCAACTTCCAGCCAAAGCTTCTGCATCAAAATACTTGGCTGTCTCAGAGGCTTTTCTGAGGTATTGCGGTTCATCAGAAACTACCTGCGTAGCAAAGCGAGGATCATGTTTGAATACTCGCTCCTGTTACCCAGAAAACATTGCATTTGGACAGCTAGCCCCTTTCAGGAGAAGGGCACTCATAAATTCTCCCAGATGACCCATACCTTTCTACGCACAGGGGTGTTATTCTGTCTGTGGGTCTGAGGATTTCCCTTCAACGTGGAGCACCTCCGCCCTCCCACACAAAGTAGCCCTGTCGGTAGAGCATGAGACTTGATTTCAAGGTGTGAGTTCGAGCCTCACGTTGGGGGAAAGATTCCTGCATTGCAGGGGGTTGGGCTAGATGTCCCCCGGGATCCCTTCCAATTCTATGGTTCTATGAAATGCCTGTATTCTGAAGTGGCAATGTTCAGTGATGCCTGCATGGGGCACTTTCCCAAACCTTTGAACCTGGTGTCAAGGCTTCAGGGAATCCTGTCCCTCCCACGGTGGGATGCCAAGGAGCAGAAAAAACAAGAAGAGTTCTTACCAAGTAGTTTATTCAATATTCACAGAAACAAAGGAATGTGGTCTCTCTTAGATAATGGTGTTGCTCCAACTAAAGTTCCACCCCCTCAGTCACTCCTATTCTACGTCAGCCCTGCCTCTGTGCTTTCTGCCTCTGAGATTTCTGATCTGCTACTCTCACAGCATGCCTGGTTATGGGAGAAGGGGGATTAGGAATGTTTTCAAGAGACACTGAGTCTGTTAGCTGTCTCTCCCCCGGTGCTGCTTCTTCCTGCTGCTCCCCCAATATTTCCCAGCTTTCCCCCTCTGCTTCCTCTGAACTATGCCCTTCTGCAAACCACTGTTCTAAATCTATACTGTCCTCCACTTCTCTGGAAGGTGCAGATAGAGGGCAGGTGGCTCCCACCACATTCCTCCTCAGTCTAGCCCCTGACACCTGGCTAGCATGAGCATCTTTGGAGATGATGGTGTTGCAGATGGGAAGCACCCAATGTCACATTTCAAGTGCCTCCCCCAACACAGTCCTGTGCAAAATTTGGCTTTGTTGTTTCTCCTCGTGGAGGCATGTTGCCCGTATCTCAGGTGGAGAAGGTACCAAAGTTGTGCTTCAGACAAGCTGGCGGTGCCCTGGGAACAGGAAGCATTCGGGCTTCCTCTTCAGCCCACAACATCTCAAACTGTCCTTGATCTCCTTCTGCCTCTCCCCGATCTTGTCCTCTATCTCTGAATTATTTTTAAAAGTTTGCCACCTTGCCATCAAAACACACGCCTGGTCTGTTAGCAAAAAAATGGCTTCTCGGCCCAGAAATAAGCTCAGCCTGGTTTCCCTTGCCTCTGCAGAGTCCATGATCCTTCTGGGCTCCATCGAGCGCACACAGATCGTGACTCTCCTGAGCGAGCAGCTGAGCTACGCACGCCGGCTCCACTACATGCGTGAGAAGGCCCAGGCCGACCGCCGAGCCACCGAGAAGGTTCCAGAAGGCGAGGAGGAGCACCAGACACCTGACACGGGCGTGCGCTTTCAGGTGGGCAAAGACCCAGGAGAGTGTTGTTGTTGTTGTTAGCATTTTGGCAAATATGCTCATCTTTGAGGGCCTATGTTGATTTGGAGAGGCAAAGAGCAGACGTAACTGAGGAATGTGGCGTCAACAGAAGAAGAAGCCCATGAGGTGCCAAAGCGATAGGGTCCAAGTCTTGATCCCTTTTGTAACGCCGTCCCTTTTTCTCTCTCAACACTCAGATCATCACCGAAGAATCCTCGTTTGTCCCGCCGCGAAGTGAGTCCCGTAAGCCCTTGAAGCCGGCACTGAAGCGAGCCTCCAGCACTTTATCCGAGAGTGTCTCCAGTGAGTCCTTTGTCCCCCTTTCACCCTATGGCAGGGGTCAGCAAACTTTTTCTGCAGGGGGCTGGTTCACTGTCCCTCAGAACTTGCGGTGGGCCGGACCGCACGCATGCACACGAGCGCACAGGCCTTCCCTTTGGCTGGGGAGGGGGCACCCCACTGGGGCTGGGTCTCAGTTTGCGTGGAGGGGCAGCAGCCACCCCTCAAGGAAGGGCCCCTACCCCAGGGTGTCCATGACTGTTCTGCTAATATGCCAGCACCGAGCAGCACAGAAGAGTCCTCCTCCTCCCTCCTCCACTCCCGCTTCTTCCCGCCCCTTCGTTTCTCCCTTCTCGGAGCTAGACTTCCACAAGGCGCCCTGCGCTGTGCCTCACCCCAATTGGAGCAGCGAGGTTCGGGAAGGGTCGCCATGGGCCGCCAGCTCGCATCAAACTGGCCAATGGAGGGGAGGCCTGAGATTGCTAAGGCTTCGGATTGGCCAGTGTCACAGAAGTCTGCAGCAAACTGGGAGCATGCTGGGAGATGTAGTCCCAGGAAAGCGCCTCTCTGCAGAGCTAAACTGAAGCTAAACCGGGCAGCACAGCGCAGCAACTGACCAAGCGGGTGGCAGGCTCCGTGGGCCGGATTTATGACCCTGGCAGGCCTTATCCAGCCCCCAGGCCTTAGTTTGCTGACCCATGCCTTACAGTGTCCCTTTCCAGTGAGGCCCCTCTGATGTTTGTCTCTCTCTCTCTCTCTCTCTCTCTCTCTCTGGGCAGCTGGGACTGTGGACCCCCCAGGCATCGCTCTGAGGAGCCTTTTTTGCGCTAACAACACGACAGCAGAGCCAGCTGAGGTGAGGCCTCTTTCCTCCCCGCCCTCCACCCCACCATGTGCCGCGTTTGGGTCTGTTTCTGGGCAGAGGCTCTTCTCTTCCCCTGGGAATTATGTGCTAGCCGTCCCACTCCCATAATTCCTCTCTCTCTTCCTTATTTTCTCCCCCCTTGGTAAAATAAGGATGAGAATTCGGGCCTGCCTGAAAAGCGCAAGTCGAAGCGTGTCCGCATTTCCGTGGCGGTAAGTGTGGGCCACGCCACGTCCATGCAGCTCCCACCCAGACAATCACAGGGCAGGAAGCCTTTTCCTCCCCCAAATGTGTCCATCAAGGCCTGGGACTGTGCTGAAGGTTTTTTCCCCCTGTTTTGTAGTGCCAGGCCCTCCAACAACTGGGGCCTGCCCAAGATACTGAGAATAATAAGATTCCTGTTAGATCAGGCCAGTGGCCCACCTAGTCCAGCATCCTGTTCTCACAGTGGCCAACCCAATGCCTGTGGGAAACCAGAAATCAGGATTCGAACACAAGAGCACTCCCCACTCCAGGCTGAAGCTGGAGGTAGAGGGTACAAATGATTCCTCTCTTCCGTCACCACGCCCCATGTACGTGTGTGTGTGTTGTTCCACTAAGGTTGAACAATGATCCCATACAACCGTCATTTGAAATAAATGTGATTTGCACAAGAAAAGTCTTGCTTCCCTATGACTTGGGACCCAATAACGCTTGGGGAGCAACAGGTCCAAAATAGACAAAATCTCCCTTCCCACCTCCCCAAAGTTCTAGCTCAGGGTTTCCCAGACTTGAGTCTCCATCTTTTTGAGGACTACAGTTCCCATCATCCCTAACCACTGGTCCGGCTAACTAGGGATGATGGGAGAACAAGAATTTTCTCTGTGAATTTGCGAATCACTGCCTGGTAGTCCTAAGGTCTGAATAAAACCTCCATGTTCAAGCACAGCATATCCATGAATACTGTTGGAAGCAGAATGCTGGGCATGGCTGGACCTTTTGGTCTGATCCACATGGGCGATTCGTACAAGGGAAGCAAAGTGCAGTGTTGGTCTGGAGTGAACCCAGGATTGCTCCCGATGCTGTATAAGAAATACAGTCCGAGGCCGCCACTCCTTCCTTGGTTGACTGACAGGTGAAATTATCTAGTGCCACAGTGCGAAAGCAGGGCAACGGCACAGCCAGAGCCTTCAGCACAGTTCGGCCTCTTGTTTTGATTCATCTTTTCTCTCTTAGTGGCGCACCCCCCCCCCCAAAAAATATCCATACCCCCCCTCCCATTTTTTACAAACTAACTGATTTATATAGTGATCTCTGCTGGAACAGCCAATCAGAAATCTCCATCGCCTTCATCCTTGCTTCAGAATCACTTGTTTCCCCAGCTAATTCACGCCTCTTCCAACTCCTGTAGTGAAATCCTGCAACATTGAGATGATTTCGGGGATTCTGTGTGAGCTTCCAGAAACACCATGATTTGGTTGGGGTTCAAATTATATTGTTGGGTTGTTGCTTTGGCCACCAGTCCCTTGGTTTTTACACCGACTCAGCTTCTGCTGCCTGTTCTCTCCCCACCCACCTTAGCCGAGAAGCACCAGAAGAGAGGCTGACCTGATCTATTATTGAAGAGCAGGAATCCCTTTTGCTGCCAAGATGTGTGTTAAAACCAGGCGCTGGTTCAGCAAACCACACAGCTAAGTGTGTAACACGCTAAGGACTTTTGAGGTGGTGGGGAAGCCTCTGGCAGTGGTTTGCTCAGCTTCCCTGGATTGTCACAGAGGTCTGATAGCTAGAAGGGCTGCCTCTTGGCTGAATTATCCTGGCCCCAAGTCTGGACCCGTGCAACGCAAACTTAAAAGAGGCGTTCGCTCTCCTAAGGAACTCAGGGGACTGTGGTTTCTGGTAGGTTTTTCTTAACAGTCTCTGACTGCCATTTGAAGAAATGCCCTCCTCCTAGAGAGAGGGGGCCGGGCAGGCAGAAGGACCCCAGAAAGGAAAGAGAAAAGAAATGGGGAGCTAGGAAGGAACCCCAAGGATTGACATGCTAGAGAGCTGAGAAAAGGGGGGTCGCAGCTCCTTGTAGAGTCTACCCTCAGTGACAAACCAGGTTTCTCTGACACACAGCATTTGGGGTGGCTCCAAGGCCTATCAGTCTGCACATCAAGTATAAAAGGTAAAGGACCCCTGGACGGTTAAGTTCAGTCAAAAGCGACTGTCAGGGGCTCAGGAGCAGAGGCACAGGAGAGGGAGGAAATAGAGAGCGAGGGGGAGGAATCCGAAGGAAATGTTAGCGATGACAGCGGCCCGAGGTCTCTGAGTCTTTCCAGCGAATCGGAAGATTCACAGAGAGGGGCTCCCATGGTCAGAGCAAGGGGGTGCCTAGGGGGACACCCCAGGAAGAAGGGGCCAGAGGGGACTCAGAGAGCAGCAGTTGGAAATCAGGACCAGCTTCCCCACCAGAGCGCAGTAGGGGGGAGGAGTCCCAGGTATCGGGATCAGGCGGCTCACCGCCAGCGGGAGGAGATGAGTCAGGATTGGCCACGCCTCCATCGGAGAGCGAGGAAACGGTCAAGAGGAAGGTCGAAAGCTGGGCGCGCGCGCCAAGTTCAAATGTACAGGAGGGCGGCGCAGTTGGTAGCCCGGATAGGGAGCCAGGTCCTAAAGCCCGCCGAAAGGAGGGAGAGGAGTCAGGGGGGTCAGCGTCAGCGTCAGAAGAGTCCAGAAAGGAGGGGACCCCGGGGGGCAGAAGGACCCAGAGGAGAAAGGAGAGACGGAAGAGGTGGAGTAAGGTTAGAGTCTTAAACTGGTGTACAGGGGGTGGAGACTCAGATGGAGCTTCGCCGGTCTAGCTTCTAAGACGTAGAGCTGCGCGCTGCGGCTTGAAAATGGAAACTGTACTTCAATAAAGACTTTTGTACATTACTACCGGCTAGCGTTGGTCCTCTGTGAGCTGGGACCTGGAGGCAGCTCTGACAGCGACTATGGGGTGCGGCGTTCATTTCGCACTCAGGTCGAGGGAGCCGGCGTTTGTCCACAGACAGCATTCTGGGTCATGTGGCCTGCAGGACTAAACCACTTCTGGCGCAACAGAACACCGTGACGTAAGCCAGAGCACACAGAAACGCCGTTTACCTTCCCGCGACAGCAGTACCTATTTATCTACTTGCACAGGCGTGCTTTCGAACGGCTAGGTTGGCAGGAGCTGGGACAGAGCAACGGGAGCTCACCACTGTCGTGTGGATTCGAACCGCTAACCTTCCAATCAGCAAGCCCAAGAGAATCAGTGGTTTAGACCACAGCGCCACAGGCGTCCCTGACCAAGTATACAGGAAGCATTCAGCTTGAGGGGCTTGTAAATCCTGAGCAGAAACCTACCTGTCGGACAACGCCAATCTTACATTGCTGTGGGGAGACAAGGCTCCAACTTACAAGTGTAGGAATATGACCACATAGAAGGCTTTGCGTGGTGAGAACTGATATTTACCACACAGAAGAGTCTGTTCCAGTATAGTAAATAGCAGCTCTTTCCACAGGAGGGTGCCTTCACTATGCAAAACCAGCAGGGCAAAATTCACTTTGTGGTGGCATTGGCGCATCAGAAAGTAATGTATGACTAGGGCTCAATTTAAACCGAAATGTGCACAGAAGCCTTTGATTTCCTTGCCCTCGCAAAGCTGGGATGCACAACTCTCTTCTTTGCCACCTGCTACCCCTGGATGCCCAGAATTTTTCACACCTTGGGCCCCAATTCTGGACTGTTAGGAGCCTTGTATTCTTCTGGAGTCAAATTCACTCCCTGCCCCGTCTCTATCTCTCTGTTTTCCTTGCTCAGCTCCTCCCCAATACCTTCCCAGGGTGGCATTGACAAATGCGGCTCCTTTTCTCCCTCCTTGTAGGATGAATATGAAGTAGCTGGCGAAATGACCCCTGCAGAGGTGAGTACCCATCATTCACAGGCCCAGACAAGCAAAGAGGCCTCTCTATAGTACAGAGCAGGTGGGTGGTGAAGGCCCCTGTGTTGAAATTGTGCTGCGCCCTGACTTTTGCCCTCTTGGAGGGCTAACTCCTTGTGCCCCTAGAGAAAATATCCGCAAAACCCCAGCATTCCAAAAGATGGCATATAGCATACAGCTTGGCTGGCTCGATTTACGTGGGTCAGTCACTGGCTCTGGTTGTCACTCCCCAGCCAAAGGAAATCACATGGCAGATGTGATTGTTAAAAGTGGACACTTACCGTAGTTTCCATGGCTCCAAATACCCATGCACAGTAGCCTAGTGTCTAGGCAGCTATTCTCAGGTGTGAGCTCTACGGTGCAGTTGCAGCAACCAGTGTCACTCCTCCTCCAGCAGCTTAAGTATCTTCCCCAGATGTGCCGTGTGCATGCAGCCAGAGACTATGCCTGCCTGGAAGCGTCCTCTGCTCTTCCCTCTTTCATCCCCTCCTGGTTCTGGGACACAGTGGTGTGGGAGAACGTGGGGAAGCGCCCAGCCCTTGACTTGCCTGAACTGCCTCTACCTCGTCTTCCTCCAGTGATCCACCCTCCAGCTCTCAAGCTTCCTTTGGCTCTGACTCTGGGCTCCTGGCTGGTCCCCACAAATCACTGCCCCCCTCTCCCGAGTCAGACTCCAGCCCGCCTTCCCCCGGTGCACCCTCGTCAGCATCCTGCCAGCCCCTGACCCTGTTGGCGTTTGGCTTTCTCCTGCTCCCCGCTGTTCAACATTGTGGTTGGGATCTTGTGGGCTAATACCAGAACTGAGGGCCACCCAAATGAAGTTGAACAGCGGGTGATTCCTGCCAGACACAGAAGGAATTGCTTCTTCACTGTGCAGCCAGGGGGTGAGGAACCTCAGGTCCAGACCCTGAATGCGGCCCCAAGCATCTCTGTCTGGCCACCGAGACTCTTCCCCAGGCCACAACCCTTGCCAGTCCTAGCCCATATCCTCCTTGAAGGCCTTTGCCAGGCTGGAACGTGTCCTTAAACTGCCTCTTGCTTGCCTATATGGACACAGAGAGAGAGATGTGTTCAGGTTTGTGTGCAGAAATGCCTGGCTTTTGTGCTGCTGAAGTGTGAACCTGCTATATGAACCTGCTGCTGAAGTGTGAACCTGTTCATGGCTGCTGGCCATTGCGGCTGCATGCCGACTGCAGGAACAGCAACTGCAACCTGAGCACCGAGCACCATTCTCTAGCAAACAGCAGCAGAGAGATGGGCTGGGTGGTTTCCTTGGATGAAAAGGAGGGGTATATATAAAATGTAATGAACAGAATCTGGCCTGGCTTACAAGCCTGGCAGCTACAGGCTCCTCCTGGCAGACACGCTAACTTGATTTGTCGCCTTCCAGATCCTGGAATGGGAGGAGCAGCAGCTAGAGCAGTTTGTCAACTTCAACAACAGCAAGATTGACCCAGCACCCTTCCAGCTGGTGGAACGCACTTCTTTGCACAAGGTGCGTGTACATTGCGTGTGCGCACTCTGATTCTGCAAGCATACCACACGAGCGCTGAATTCACTCTACCGAATTCAGCATCCTGAAAACCTCCATTTTCCTGTTCTTTTTTTAAAAAAAGTTACTAGCCCTAGTGGCTATGAAAATGGCTTAGAACATTTCCTTGCAAGGTGCCTGAGGTCCAGGGAGGCTTGGCCTGAATAAGATTTCAGAAGGGGCACGACAAAATGCTCCTATGAATGTGTAGCTCCATACATACCTCCTTTCTCCAGGTGATAAATGGTGCACAGCTAGAAAAAGAGGTGCAATATGTAGATGATGATAGATAGATGATAGATAGATAGATAGATAGATAGATAGATAGATAGATAGATAGATAGATAGATAGATAGATGATAGATAGATATAGATAGATGATGGATAGATAGATAGATAGATAGATAGATAGATAGATAGATAGATAGATAGCTAGATGATAGATAGATAGATAGATAGATAGATAGATAGATAGATAGATATAGATAGATAGATAGATGATAGATATAGATAGATGATAGATAGATAGATAGATAGATATAGATAGATAGATAGATAGATAGATAGATAGATAGATAGATAGATGATAGATAGATAGATGATAGATAGATAGATAGATGATAGATAGATGATAGATAGATAGATGATAGATAGATAGAGATAGATAGAGATAGAGATAGATAGAGATAGATATACACACACACATATGTGCAGAACATGACACAATCCAGGGTATAGCTGAGAAATTCCCCATGTTGCTAGGCTCAAGAGGCAAGAGTTGGCTGGGGTGGGGGGAGGGGGGGGAGGAATGCCTGAGCCTTGGAGGGATGGGTCCTTGTCAATGATTCAGAAATACGACTTGCTGGGGAGCCCTGTTCTGGTGCTGGTGGTTATTTGCTTGTTAATTTTTTCTGTGTTGCCTGCCTAGGCAAAGCCTTCCCAAGGCAGCTTGCATGCATAAATAAAACAGGAAAACCAAAGCGCATTGCTCCAATAAAACTAAACCATCAAAACAACAGTTTGAAAACATTTCACAGCGCAGCAGAGCGCTCATGTAAAAGCAGCTGAAGCAACTGGAAACCCCTTTGAATGGCAAAACTGACATGACAAAATGTATATCCATTGGGAGTCGCACAAACTTAGAGCCACCACTGAGAAGACACCGTTTCTTGATTTGCTCTTAAGGGCAGGCCACAAACAGGGCCTTTAAGGCCCAGACAGGTTCACACAGAAGCAGACCGGTTTTCAAATAACCTGCCCCGAAACCCAGTTTAGGCCTCTAAAGTAAACACCAATATGCAAAATTAGAAACCAAGATGAGGCAGAATTCAAGGAGAACTGGAGGACGTTCGTAGATTTTTTTAAAAAACCACTATTGTAAATATGTTAAAATGCAAGTGGCTTTAGAGTAAGAACAGCAGTAAAATATATGTTTGAAAGTACTGTGGAGAAGATAAGGTATACAATAATATGCATTGTAATTTTGAAAATTAGGGAAACCATAGAGGGATTTGGGTGGAGGGGAGTCCAAAGTTAAATGATTGTAAATCGGAAAATGCTGTTTTAACTGTGTGTGTGTGTGTGTGTGTGTGTGTGTGTGTAAAAGGGGGGGGGGGGAATTAACACCAATACTTGTAGTTGGGCCCGAAAGCATGCAAGTAATTGCTGAAACTTACCAGAAGAGTAAGAAATCAAGATAACAAACTTTTTATAAAAGAATGGAAATGGTTTATTGAATATTTACAGATAAATTGTAAACAGATAAGAACATTGGCAGGATTATTGTAATAACGTGCAGTTTCATAAGAGTATATATTTAAAGAAGATGAATAAATGAGCAAAATAAGTTAACTTGAAGATGCAGAAGATATTAAAAATAAATTTAAGGAACCGCAGAAATAGGGGGAAGGAAGTCAAGCTTCGAAATGTCAAAACGATTGTAAAATTAGTGAAATGTATAAACTTGAAAAGTAGAAAGAAAGAAAGAAAGAAAGAAAGAAAGAAAGAAAGAAAGAAAGAAAGAAAGAAAGAAAGAAAGAAAGATGCAGGTAACCAATGCCAAAGGTCCATTTAGTCCAACATCCTGTCCTCACAACTGGATGCCTGTGGAAATTCTGCAGGCAGGACCCGAGTGCTGCAGAAGTAGAATGTAATGTCTTCCAAGAGAATCACCTCCAGGTGCTTCCAGGTGGCTATGTTCTGTACCAGTTGAAGTTTCTTCAAGGGCTGTCTCATGTGGAGCGCATTGCAGTAGCCTAGCCCGGATGGTTTGTCAGGGCAGGAGTCACAGAATTTTGGTTCAGTCCTAGATACTGAGGTGGTGGAGCAAAGGAGTATGTGAGTGATTGCTGCTGATTTTGCTTTTGGCTCTTCCAGACACACACCATATTCTCTCTCCTGGGGGTGGACCACGCCTATGTCACCAGCATCGGGCGCCTCATTGGCATGGTGTCCCTCAAGGAGGTGAGTACTCAGTCTGGGGGTGGGAAAGCTTAAGAGGGCTTCCTTTCAGTCCTAACATGCATGGGCCCCCTCCAACACACACACAGTGGAAGGGGGTCTGCCGTCTAATCCACCCCAGATGCCTGAGGGTAGCATCACCCCCATTTAACCCCAGTGGTTTGTTGACAATAACTGGGGTGGAGCAAAAGGTGGCCGTGGCGAGGCAGGGACCTTCAGTCTCAGCAGCCAATCGATCCATGAAGCCAAACCTGGGAGATACAAGTTGCTGTGCTCATTAGGCCTGACACGCCTGTGCAAATCCTGGTTCTGCTAATAAAGAGTTAACACCAGCTTGCTCAGTGTGATTTATTGCTGGCTCGCTCCTATTACCTGGTTGGAGAAAAAAATGTGGGATATAAATGTCATAAATAAATAGTAAATAAATCAATCTCTCCCTCCCTTCCCCTCCTCTTTCTCTCTTTCTCCAGTTGCGAAAAGCCATTGAAGGCTCGGTAACCGCCAAGGGGGTGAAGGTGCGGCCCCCATTGGCCAGCTTCCGGGACAGCACGACTAGCAGCAGCGAGACAGAGGCCACAGAAATCCACCAGCTGTGGGACCGGCGAAACAGGCACTCCATCCCCCGCGAGTCCAGCCCTTCGGAGAGTGACGAGAAATGCCAGTGACGGCGGAGGGAGTCTTGCTAACCAGTTGGCGGAGAAGCCAGCGTCGCCACTCCACGGCCGTTTCGTTCCGGCCAGAGTCTTCCCAGGGTCCTTCGCTTAGCGTTCCAACCCGGGGACCCACTACTGCCCCGAGAGACTTGCGAAAAGGCCTCTCGGCCAGAAAACCAGAGCAGCTTCAAGGCCTCACCGGGCACGAAGCCGCAAGCCCGTCCCTGCCCCGTTCTTGCTCTGGAGGAGAGGAGGCGGCAGAACAAATTCGGAGCCGAGTGAGAGGATCCTGCTCCTCTCGTCAGCCCACAGCTCAGTGGGACCTAGATGTCTGAGAACGGCAAGTCCTTCATCCTGCGCCTTGCCTGATGTTGAAGTCACACCTGTGCCACTGTTGGGGTCCTGTTTTCGCTCGTACACCCCTGCAGTCCCTCCCACGCTGCCATTAGTCTCAGGGCTTCCTCAAGATGTTTGTGGGTAAGAGGGCATCGGTTTTACAAATGCGCACACACAAAATAAGTAAACACACACCCCTCCTACCTTTCCATTGGCCTCACCTCTACCTTAAAATGGCATCCAGTCAGATAGGACCAAGGAAATTGTGAGCTGAGGTGTGAGGTGTTCAAACCCCACCTGGTCCACCTCTGCTTCTTTGCACAGGTCACTCTTAACCTGAGGAGTGGGGGCATAAGACACCTGAAGGAGCCACTCCTGCCTAGGCCCAAAATCCAGTTTCCCAGGCCATTATCACCTGCCTTTTTCTTTTTCGCTTACCTCTGCTCTCTGACTGCCACTCCGCACCCATTTGCAGTCCAGTCGGTGAGTCCTGGGTCTCCAGCTTAGGGATGTCCGAATGTGAAAGCAATGTAGGAGTGGGGGAGCCTGTGTCCCCCCCTGCCCAAAGTTGCTGGACTACAACTGCCACCACCCCTGACCACACTGCCTGGGGCTGCTGGAGAGTTCTCCATCCCTGATACAACGGATAGGCTTTCCCCCGCTTTTATTAATGATTTTTACATGGGTGAAAACACTGGATCTCTTGAGCTACTGAGCCTTGGGGAGCCTCTTCCTGTTCCTCTCTTCCCCACTGCCCTCCAATAAGGACTCTGAACTGCTTCACTTTCCCCACCCCCCTCTCTGGCGCCCACCCTATTCTTGAATCCAGAGGTGAGGAGCGGTGAGTGGGGTTGGTACCTGACATGTAAATACAGAGGGTTTTTTTATATTAATTTAATAAAAAGAAGAAGAGAGATTGCAAATAGAGCTATGAAATAAAGCGAACTAATGAGTGTCTGTTGTCTTGTGTAAGCCACGTGGTAATTAAGGGGTCGTTAGGGGAGGGGTAGTACCTCTGGTGAGGGGCATGTCGTGCTTCTTCTGGGGCAGTTCGCCCACCTTTTGTCCCCACACTGCACTCAGATGTCACCATGCAGCAGTGACCCCGTCCTAGGAATGGCTTTGACTGGCTAGCTAAACCAGGTGAAGACAGACAATGGGTCTCAAGCCCTCGGTGAGTTAGGGACTTCCCCTTGTAGGGATGTGTATAGAAACTAGGAGGATATATTTCTTAGATATTAGCCCTCTTTGCGTTTGTGAGTTCAGCAGAGTGCATCCCTTTGTCAGCAAAAACAAGGAAGCTTTAGCCTTTTCATTTGAGTAATCCAGGATGCTTTACTGCAGAACGGATTTCCTGTTATTTCCCCTGTTCCTCTCCCTTAAAACTATAAACACGCAAAACACTCTTCTTGTTAAGTAAAGATCAGTTTACTCACTCGGTTTCACAGTAGCAGTCTTGAGGCAGGCTTAAAACGGAACCACAGTCGTACCTTGGCTGTCGAACTTAATCTGTTCCGGGAGTCCGTCTGACTCCCGGAAAGGTTTGAAAACCAAGGCGCAGCTTCCGATTGGCTGCAGGAGCTTCCTGCACTCAATTGGAAGCCGCATCGGACGTTCGGCTTCTGAAAAACGCATGCAAACCAGAACACTCACTTCCAGGTTTGTGGCGTTCGGGAGCCAAAACGTCCGAGTACCAAGGCGTTCAACAACCAGTGTACGACTGTACAGACATAGTTTAGATTAGGATTGGAGTCTAAGCTGTGACTCAGCACGCATCCTGCATCCCTAGTCAATGATGAAGCATCGAAGAGAAGAGATCACATAGCAGGGATCAGAGAGAGAGAGAGCAGGCTGGGGACCTGCACAGCTTCTATAGGTTGTGCCCCTTTACCTGGCTGGGCACAGTGGGAGTGGCACTCTCAGAGAATTTCCTGTAGACCCTGGGAGATCAGTTTTGATTGCCTTATTTTAGATATCGCACACCATTGCATGAGAATACAGGCTCTGGCAGATTGCAAGGAAGAGACCAATAGTGTCTTGGAGGTGCCACATGCCAGCGCTTCACGCCCAAAACTTGCCCTATGTGGAAATCCCTGTGTCCTCAACTCTGGCTTGTGGAGCCTTAACCTGGAATTCCCTAATACTTAGCCCCACGCAAAGAAGATTCTAAGTAGGCTATTTTGGCAATAAACCCACCCACCTTTGAATTTAACCTGCAGGTTTTTAGAAATGCACATGGCACCAGAGGTTGGGGGAAGAGAGAAGGGACTGATGGTGAATTGCGACCATAATAGGGGTGGAGTGTGTGCGTTTGGGCGGGGGCGGTTTAAACCTTTGCTGCCCTGCTGCAGGTCCTGAGGAAAACCTGCTTCCAGACCAAGGGAGCTTGACCGCCTGTTTTAACCCTTTCACGCCCATCTACCCTCTCTCCTCCGCCAACAAGCCCACCCTGGTCTCTCCGGAGAGCCTCCTTAACCCCGAAATTTTGGGTCCCCTCCAAACCTGTGCCAAAGTTTTGTAGTCGTTTCGATTACTCAGTTTTGGGATGCCTGGCATAACGCTCGCGCTACAAAACCACGACGAATCCTTGGCGCCAGTTTGGAGGGGATTCGAAATTTCGGGGTTCCTAGTTCATGAAGTTTCGCTGCAACCTCCGCCTTGCATCGGCCTGTCCTTCCACCGCCTCTCCCACCCCGCCACCAGCGCCGCCTCCTGGCTCCAGCTGCTTCCCGCCGATCGCCGTGCTCTGCCGCCGCTTCTCCTCCTCCCTGCCGCCTCTCTCCGCTGACACCGAAGGAGAAGCTCTCCCTGGGGCTGCAGCCGCGCTCGTCAGGACGCGCGGCGAGCCAGGGCGGCCGTGTGGCTGCTGCAGCGGGCCGAGCTTGCTGCAAGACCCGCGACCCTCCGACCTCTTTGCCCGCCGGCGGCAGCTGGCGCACTCCGCAGCTGTTGCGCAGGGCTCGCCTCGGCCCCCGGAAAGGCCTTTCCCGCCGCGTGATGAGTACCGCGTTGCAGGAAGAGGAAAAACGAGGGAGGCAGAGGGATGGAGACGCCTGGACCAGTACGCGGGTGCCCAGAGCTGCTGCACTAAGGGGAGAGGCTTCTACAGGCAAAAGCAAACAAGCAGACCGGACTACCCAGGAAGGGGATAGAATCTCCTTCAAGGAGAGGTTGGATAGCCAGCTGTCAGCGATTCTTTAACTGGGGTTTCTGCGTTGCAAAGTTAGGACTACTCTAGACGACCCTTTGCAACGCTACAATTCTGCGATGCTTTGAGAAGGCAGCGAGGGGCTATCCTTCATGGTTTGCATGCAGAGTCCAGTCCCAACTGAGGTCATTCACGGAAGCCCAGCAGAGAAATGGCGACCCTGCTTGAATTGTGGAACTCCCTGCCACAACGGGTTGCAGGGGCTGCCAAGCTGGCTGGGTTTAGAAGGCGATAGGACAAATTCAAGGGACGCGGGTGGTGCTGTGGGTAAAAGCCTCCGCGCCTAGGGCTTGCCGATTGAAAGGTCGGCGGTTCGAATCCCCGCTGCGGGGTGCGCTCCCGTTGCTCGGTCCCAGCGCCTGCCAACCTAGCAGTTCGAAAGCACCCCCGGGTGCAAGTAGATAAATAGGGACCCCTTACTAGCGGGAAGGTAAACGGCGTTTCCGTGTGCGCCAGAGCAGCGATGTCACGCTGGCCACGTGACCCGGAAGTGTCTCCGGACAGTGCTGGCCCCCGGCCTCTTGAGTGAGATGGGCGCACAACCCTAGAGTCTGTCAAGACTGGCCCGTACGGGCAGGGGAACCTTTACCTTTACCTTAGGACAAATTCAGCTGTCAAAGGTTATTAGCCACGGCGAAGGCAATGTGCCTGAAATGTCTCCAAGCGACTTGACCACGCTGCTGCCTGAGGCAGCCACCTCCTTTTGTCTAACAATAAGGCCGGCCCTATGTGAATTGTAAGCTGGAAGGTACCCGCAAGGGTCATTTAGTCCAACCCCTTGCAATGCAGAAATCTTTTTGGCCAAAGTAGGGCTTGAACCCATGACCCTGAGATTAAGAGTCACATGCTCTACCGAGTGAGCTATCCCAGCTTGGTAGAAGGCAGCTTCATGCGACACAGAGCTAAGTAGCACACACGGAAGTCCTCGCCCCATCCCTTGGCACACTTTTAACATTTTCTTATGGGCTGCTGTCTCGCCTGGATTTTTCTTAAAAGGTGAAAGCACAACCTCATTGCTGCCACCATCTCTATTGCCCCTGGCAGCCGGATTCTGTGCTAGAGAACCAGGCCTGTCTTTTCCACGGGGAAGTGTGCCACATAGGAATTGGCCTGCATTCGTCACTGAAGGATTCTGGGAAGCTAGGGTTCTGCCCTCGAGCTCAGATCTTGCAGAACTCATATCCTTCTGCCAACTCCAGCAGCTCTCTCTCCCCCTCTGCCTTTATTTTATTTTATTGCCAGAAACACACACACACACACACACACACACACACACACACACACACAGCCTAGTCAATAAAGAGTCTGAGCTGGCCTTCCGGGAGCTGCGCAAAAGAATGCTGAGCCAGGGATCCTGGGGCTTGGAATAGAGAGGGAAACGGAAATAAAACTACTGTGCTATAGAGATGTAATGAGCAGCTGGCATCTCCTCCGGAAAAAAAAAAAGAGGGAGAGAAAAGAACGAGGCAGTCAGCGAGCGCCAGCAGCTCCTCCTCTGCCAAAGTTGTGCTGGTCCTTTCAAAAGAGCTTTCGGTGGGGTGGAGGAGGCGGGCTGGTCAGCTGCGGAGAAATAAAACTATTTCGGGTTTGTTGGCGTGGGTTTAGACTGGGGCCAATGGAAGGAGTGGCAGAAATGCTGCCCGCCCCTGTGGCAATGTATGTGGGTGCAGCAAGGTCAGAACTGGGCAATTCTTTTGGAGCTGGGCAAGCACTGAAAAGCCCCGCGCAGAGGTCAAGTGGCTCTTTTTTTAGCTAGCCTCTCTGAGCTCTCCTGCTTTCTACTTGGAGCTCTTGGGGAAGAAGAAGAAGAAGAAGAGTTTGGATTTTATATCCCGCCTTTCACTCCCCTTCAGGAGTCTCAAAGCGGCTAACAATCTCCTTTCCCTTCCTCCCCCACAACAAACACTCTGTGAGCTGAGTGGGGCTGAGAGACTTCAAAGAAGTGTGACTGGCCCAAGGTCACCCAGCAGCTGCATGTGGAGGAGCGGAGACGCGAACCCGGTTACCCAGATTACGTGACTACCGCTCTTAACCACTACACCACACTGGCTCTGGAAAGGCCTATCTTAGCTTTAGAGCATTTGCTTTGGGTGCACAAAGTCCTGGGTTCAATTTCTGGCATCTCCAGGTAGGTCTGGGAAGGACTCCTGCCTGAAAGCTCTTTCACAGCCTTGGAGGGCCAAGCAGTGTTGATAATAATGAGCCTGGTGGACCAATGGTCCGACTCAGTATACAACTCCTATGCGATGATGGTTTTGGCACAGAGGGGTCTTCAGCTTTAACCCTTTCCTGACCCTTTCCTTCCTTTCTCTTTCTCTTACACACCCAAAGCAACACCTTGAACTAGCGATGGCCAGCTGTGGGACAACAGCATCAGCAGGCACAGTGGCCGCTACTGTCCATTGAGGCTGGGAGGGCAGGAGGCTGGGAGGCTACCAGCAGGTGGAGCCACGGCCAAACCATTATACTTTTGATTCCACCCTCCTACCGGCCAAGTTCTCATTGCATCTGTAAGCTGACTTGAGTCTCTATTAGGGAAAATGGTGGGAAGAAATAATAATAATAATAATAATAATAATAATAATAATAATAATAATAATAATGATGATGATGATGATGATGCCAATTGGACAACTTTCATGCCATGAAGACTGTCCAACACACATGTGTATTGACCTTCTCCAAAGAATCCTGGGAAGCACAGTTTGTTGAGAGGGCTGGGAATTGGGTCACGAAGAGTTGGACACGACTAAACAACAACAACAACAACAAAGGGGAAAATACAGCTGCCAGGATTCTTGGGGAGAAGCAATATACTTTGGATTTGCTTCAAATGTAAGGTGTGTGCAGTGCCATCCCCTTGATTGGTTGTAAGGAAGGTAGACAAGTGGATGCTGGCAGAGAGGTTTGGGGGGCAGTGCCCCATCTACTCTAACATTCTGCTGTGATCTGGCACCTGTCCTCTGCTAGCACCCCAGCAGGGACCCTCTGCCCCCCCCTGTCAACCCTCTGGCCCTGCTCCTCTTCCTCTTCATTGCTTCTGTCTCTTCACCTGCTCCTGCTCTCTCCCAGTGGGCCAGGAGGGCAGCCTTCAGGTGCCTTTCCCTCTTCTTCAAGACATGTCTGGGGCTTGGGATCAGGAGGAGAGGGCAGCCGAGGCCATGGAGAGCAGGCAGGGCTAGATTGAGGGTATCTTCTCCCAAGTGTCCTGCAAAACTTGGCGTAACTGGCACTGATTGTGGCCCACTGGCTGATTCCTGGTGGACCTGCCGGTTACCAAGATTCCCTTCCTGCAAAGGGTGTTAGATAAAGTTTGGCACTCCCCAACCTGACGCCTTCCAGAATTTTTGGAAGAGACTTAACCAATTTGTCTTTGAGGTGCCACAAGACTCTTTTATTGCTTTTGCTGCAAAAATATATATCAACACAGCTAATCTTCCAGCAATAGATAAAGGTCTGGGTCCCATTTCATCCTTGCCCATGCTATCAAAGAGGGGAATTGCAAGGGAAAGAAGCCAAGAAGAAGGTGACATTGAGACAATTCTAGTCAGGAGCAGAGACTTTGCAGGGCAGGAAGTGATCTTTATTGAAGGATGGAAAAATGGGAGGTGTTTGAGCAAGATTAAGGGCCTCTTCTTCTGCTCCTGTGGTGGTTTCCAGAATTGTAGCAGGGGTCTCCCAGTCCCACAGCAGGGCCCCAGAGTCCTAGTTTGTATCTAGTGTCAAGGAAGGAAGGGCCATAGCTCAGGGGTAGAGCATCTGCCTCGCGTGCCGAAGGTAGCAGGTTCAATTCCTGGCATCTCCAGGTAGGGCTGGGGAAAACCCTGTGCCTGAAATCCTGGGCAGCTTCCGCCTGTCACTTGGCAGTACTGAGATAGTCTGACTCAGTATAGACACACTGTTCTAAGTCTACAGGTAGTTTTTATCCCTGCAGCAAAAGAGATGTGCATGGGGATGGGTCCCAGCATGCATTGCAGGCAGAAGTTCCAAGGTTCTGCAGCAGCAGTGTATGATGGGACATTGGGCTATTCAGAGTGCCAATCAAACAATTCAAGAACAAGGCTACTAGGCAAATCTACCCAAGGCAAGGTAGTTTTATGAAGGATCCCTGCTTCCCAGGTTGTGACAAAATGCGCTGTTAAAGCTTGACCTCTGTGCGGAAGACAGGAGGTGGCGCCAGGAGTTGTCGCCTGGCAGTGATGACCAACATGCCGGAATCGTTCAGGGAGCAGCTGATGGACAGAGGATCCATGTCTGCCGGGAGCTGGCACTTGTGAGTGAAAGTGTTGGAGACAGTGCCGTCTTCGGCCACCTGTGGGGCAAGCAAAACACCCTGCCTTAGACGTTCCCCCCAAAGCAGCTCTTCCATTTTACACATCTCAAGTACCAAACTTACGCTGGCTAAAAGATAAGTTCAGTTCTTCAAAGGAGCACCTACCATCATGCATCAAAGCAGGACAAAAAGGTGCGCAAATTAGGGAAAACCTGAGGCATCCATCTCTAGTTGTTGGTTCTTTTGAGTAGATAAAATGTAAGAAACTGCCTTATCCCAAGCCAGGTCTTCCATGCATTCAATTCAGTAATAGAACTGTCTGCACCTGCATTCCCCAATCTGGTTCCCCCACCCCTATAATTTCGTACTTCAGCTCCCAACTGCACCAGCACCAGCATGGCCATGTTCTGGGTGGAAGGGAGTTGTCATTCAAACCATTTGGAAGGCACCAGTTTGGGGATGCCTTGTTGACACTGACTGACAGAGGCCCTCCAAGGATTTTCCTAGCTCTCCTGCATGCAGATCAGATGTCCCCTCCCCCTCCCCAGCTAAGGTCTATCCATGCAAGGCTGTCCTCACCCCCGAACTATAGCAACGGCTGGAATTTTTTCAGCCAAAACCACAAATGCATGACTGCTACAGAGTCACAAACAGGAGACTATATGGTGTCACATCCTCTAAACTTCTGTGGGAAGAAAGGGAACAATAGAAGACTTAATCTTTTTCTTTCTGTGGCTGCACTCTCTTCTTCTAACCTACAATGGGATGGGCCATCTGCGAGCTCTCCTCAAAAGTGTGCACTCCATTTCAGACTGGACTATAGATTTTTGTAACTTTTAGGATTATTGCCTGCTTGATTTTCAATAATGTATGTGTTGAATCCTGGCAAGACTTACAAGTGAGTAAACCTTATATTTTCTTCTTTGCCTAAAGGAGTCTGAGGGTGATTTTCTTTGTTAAGATGGAAACATATAAGAAGAGAGGTGATCCGAATCTGCCTAAGCATCCTTGCAGATCATAATTGTTCTTTCTAGAAGGTTATACAACCTTGTCTCCCAAACTTCTAAATATAAGCTGCACATGGATGGCGATTTTTAACTGTGCTGAAATAGGTGTTTGCATTCTTGCACAAGTAAGAGGATAATGAATAAACAAAATATCCTCTCCTGCTCATCAAAAATCCACGCAACACCCATGGGCGTAGCCAGGATTTTTCTTAGAGGGGGTGGGCAGCAAAAGGTGTTGAGCTTTTCTTAGGGGATCAGCCAAAGTTGTTGAGCTGGGGATGTGTGTGTCTTTTCAACGCTTTTCAATATTTTTTGGTGGCTCTGCCACACAGCAGCCTGCAACCACGCCTCCTGCAGTTTTGATTCCAGCCCCCCGCCCCCACCCCCATTGGCCATCTTACCTTCTCTGCCTGGATGACAATGCAATAGTTATAAGTGGTCACCACGATGTCGTGAGGTTCAAACTGACTGACGTCCGCCATGACCTGGTACTTGTCGCCACTGGCGATCACGTTGCTGCTGCCCAGAGCAGAAGGGTGTGCTGATGGGGGTGAGCCTGTGGCAGGGTGGAGGGAAGCAAAGGCAGAGGAGATGCAGAGGGGTGAGGGTGCGCCCTTGGAACACAGGTCTGGCCATTGCAACAACAGGTGTGGATGGGTGTGAAGAAGAGGCTGGAGGGAGAGAAAGAGGGCTGGAGAGGGGATAGGAAGGGGCGAAGCTGAAATGGATGGGGTGATGGGACGTGGAAGGGGGAAAGCCTTGAGCAAACCATCACTTCAGAGTTCTGGCAGGAAGGAGGACGTGTTCCTGCACAACAGGAGAAAGATGGAAGTGGAGAGAGAGGAGAGAGGAAAGAGAGAGGCAGAGACAGAGAGACAGAAGGGGATGGCAGAAGGAGAGAGAGAAGGAGGAAGGGAGAAAGGGGGTGGCAGAAAAAGAGAGAGGGGGGTAGTGAAAAAGGGTAGCAATGTGGCAAAAGAGAGAGAGAGAGAGAGAAAGGGGTTGGCAGAGACAGAGAGGAGGGGTGGGATGGAGAGAAAGGGATGGGAGGGAGGAAAAAAGAGAGAAAGGGGTTGACAGAGAGAGAGAGAAAGGATGGCCTTGGCCGCTTTGGCTGCAGTCCCATCAGCAGCCGTACATTAGGCTCCCCAGAATGTGGCCTTTGAACAGAGATACCCAGCCACTGACCTAAGGTCAGGCAGCCAAAAGACTCAAAAAGTTCATTTGCCTGGCACTGGCACTCCCTTGGGCCAACCCTGACTCTTGCCTGCTGTTGCTCAAGCTCAGAGCCTGTGGGATCAGTGCTCCTGGCTGCCCCCAGATGGGCTCACTCACCTGAGTACCCATAGGACTCTCGAGCTCTCCCAGCCCCGAAGATCCCATGGGGAGGGTCCAGCAGAGGTTCAAAACGAGGCTTCCCAGGACTGTAGGTGCTGATGTGCTCTGAGCGGAAGGTGGAAGAGGATGAGCTCACCGAAGACATGGCCTGGGCGATGGTGGCAGCAGCTCTCTCCTGGGTGCAGTGTGGGACTAAGGGGTCTGCAGTGCCTACATGGACGGGGGAGGGGAGGGCTTTGTCCTGGTCCAGCAGAGCCAAGATGTCCATAATTGGCCTAGTTGGCTGTGCCCTCGTGCTGGAATGTGAGATAAGGAGGCTGCATTCTCAGCGGCAGGGAGTGAGAGGTGATGAGAACAATGGAGCAGGGTGAAGCCCACCCCCTACCCCTCTGAGCCTCAAGTTTTGCTGCTCGGCTACCTGGGAGACTATATATATATATATATATATCTGTGCCACATCAGACAATGGTTGGAATGGGAGCGGTGTCCAGCAGAGGACCTATTTTATGGGAAAGGGCCATAGCTCAGTATTACTATTATTATTATTATTATTATTATTATTATTATTATTATTATTATTATTATTTTATTCATATGCCGGCCATCTGACTGGATTGCCCCAGCCACTCTGGGCAGCTTCCAACAAATTTAAAACATGGAGCACAGTAAAACATCAAACATTAAAAGCTTCCCTATACAGGGCTGCCTTCAGATGTCTTCTAAAAGTCTGATAGTGGTTTGTTTCCTTGACATCTGGTGGGAGGGCATTCCACAGGCAGGTGCCACTACTGAGAAGGCCCTCTGCCTAGTTCCCTGTAACCCCACTTCTCGCAATTAGGGAACCGCTAGAAGGCCCTCAGAGCTGGATCTCAGTGTCTGGGCTGTACGATGAGGGTGGAGACACTCCTTCAGGTATGCAGGGCCATTGTCCCAGGTTCAAATCCCAGCATTGCTTGGCAGGGCTAAGAGAGAGCCCTAAAGGGAACTGCTGCCAGCCAGGGTAGACAATACTAGGAAAGATGGACCAGTGGCCTGGCTCAGCTTCCTATGAATGAAGCAGAATGCTGATGCCCATATTAAGCATTAGGGCTGAAAGAGCTTTATGCACGACCTCACACAATAGCCTTAAAGGGTAGGCTAGTGCTTTATTATTCCTGTATTGCAGGTTTGGAGAGAAGGAGAGGCTGGCAGATGGTGGCTTGGCTATTGCCATCACATGATGTTGTGGTTGTTCCACACCACCTCCTATGACGCCTAGAGAGCAACAGCTTTTTTGGGCCAGCCTCCAACTCCCGGCCTGACCTACCTGACAGGGTTGTTGTAAGAATCCAGAGGGCAGGAGGAGACCCAGGTAAACCATCTAGAGATCTTCGGATGAGAATGGGAGCAAGTCAAAGATTGAAGGCAGTCATTGTGACCACAGTCTCTGGGTGACCGCATGTGGGTCCCTGTGCCCACCCCTGCTCATCTCATCTCAAAATGGATTTTGCAAAACTGCAGTAAAGGGCAGCAGCAATTTTCAGCAGCGAGAACTCCCCTAGGAGAAAAATCTAACCTACAGAAATCTAACCTCTGGGTTGAGATCTCCATTTCTTGAACTAAGTGAAGATTGTGGTGATTACAAAAGAAGCCACTGAGTTTATAAGTAAGATCTCGTGGGAACACAGCCAGTTGTTCATATTGATCAGTTCCCTGGGGATATGCTGAGATCTGCTGATCTTGCAGAAGAGATGGTGTGGAAAGCTGGTAAAGATTAGACTGCGGTAGTCTGGGGTGGTGGAACTGCAACAAAACCTTGCAGCGTGTTCAGGAGTCCAGTCATGCCATTCTTTTCTCTAACACACACACACACACACACACACACACACACACCAGTATTTCCGTCCTTATTTGAAAGCTTCTGGGGTTCTTTCCCCCCTTACGGCTTTTTTATACTTCTGAAAAGCTTGAGATTCCCCCAGCCCCTACCAACGCATACCTCTTGGGAGTGGGTGATTACCTTGTAGCTGCACATGAGAGGCAGTGTGGCATAGTGGTTAGAGTTTCAGGCAAGGACCTTAGTGACTAGAGTCAAAATCCTCACTCAGCCATGAAGCTCACTCAGTGACCTTGGGCCAGTCTCCATCTCTCAGCCTAACCTACCTTACAGGGGTGTTGTGAGGGTAAAATGGAGAGCAGGGTAAACCATGCCTGCCACTGTGGGCTCCTTAGAGGAAAGGTAGGGTGGAAATGTAATAAATCAAACAAAAATGAAATAATCAACACAGTGGTGTTGCATGGGGTGGCCCTGGGTGCAAAATTGTTAGGGGTGCAAAATTTCAACACCCTCTATGCATCTGCACACTTCCATTGCAAACGGCTTCTCCATGCGAACCATGAAGTGACCTCTCCAGACTCTTCTGATCTCTGTGGCTGCAGTCTCCTGGGCGGCACAGATACCACTGTATGTGCATGCATACTCTGTCCATTTCCCTCCCTTCTGTGCAGCCCCGGGCCATGGCAACCCATGTTACGCCACTGAATCAGCAGCACTCAAACCTTGAACGTAGTGGGAATGATTCCTTCTGGATGACCTTGCGACTTCTTGGAAACCCAACAGGGATCCCTCAGTGAGAAGCTCACTGGTGGCAGATTGGCTCCCCTGAATGATAGCTTGCCCTGTGTTTTTCTAGGTTATGCTCTCAGTCTGGGAAGGAGGAGGAGGCCTTCTGCTTGTCCATCCAAGAACCCTCTGGGAAAAGAACTCCGGAGGCGGAACGTTTGCAAACCACCCTCCCAATCCTACTTGTGGGAGGATGCAGTGAGCGAAGTTAGTAGGGCCAGTCCACAGAGACAGAGAAAGACACACACACATGGAGAGACACAGTCAGGTAGAACCAGCCTTTTAATGAATTACAGATACAAACAGAACGAAAACAGACACTCGTACCAGCCAGGGGCATACATCGGGAGCAGGGCAGGGCAGAAACAGGGACACACGGAAACAATATTGTGCATTTGGGGGCAGGGAGCCTAGTGCAAGGGCTGGAGAGGATGGGGGAAGTGGGGGAGGGGTGCATAGGCTTTGGGGCACAGCTCTGCAGGTGCATCAAGGGGGGGTGGCAGGAAGGGGAGGGCTGCCCAGAGGCTAGTTGTGGGGCAGGGTGGTCCACCGACTTTGGACTGGGTTTGCACAAAGTTGTGGCGAGGGGAGGAAGCCATGATAACTACTCAAGCATCCTTGGCTGGAAGGGATCTCCTTGAACTGAACCTGGTTTTATTCCTCCCTCTCCCCTCCCCTCCACATCACCTGAACAGTCCTTCAGCCCTTCGTCCCTCATCTTTCACTGTCATCCTTGTAGGCTGTGCCAGAGCTGCCTCAAAATAGCTACAAGGGACCATTGCAGTACCTGACCCTCATCGCACCTTCAGCAAACCTGTCCTCTCCAGTCAGGATGGCACATAGCTGGTGAGAGATGCCCTGGTCTCTGTCCATCCCTTGGTCCATCCCTTGCCACAGAGCAGCTCCCTTAAATTCTTAGGAATGAGCTACTTTTCCCAAAGGCCTTGCTTCTCCTAAAAGATGGGCAGCTGTCTGTGAAATTGCACTTTCCATAGAAGGTGCCAACAAACACAGAGAAGCCTGGGGCAGAACAGAGACCAGGGCCTGCGTGGGACCCTGCAGGGACACACACATACACATTTCTGCATTTAGCAGTAACCACTCATTTCCAGACTTCCACCTCATGTCCTGCTCCTGCTGCCCGTCGTTTTGCCATCTCCCTCCGAGCCCAACTAGTGCAACCACCCAGAGTGGAGAGCACAAGGCAAGCAGAAGATGCTGCTCTTTCCTCGCTCTAAGCAGGTGAGTAGATGGTGAAAGCAAGGAGGAGGAGCAAGGTCTGGAGGCTGCAGGGTTCGGAGATACCCAGCGAAGCCAGTGGCCCTGCAAACCATTTTTCCCTACCCTCACCTCCAGATCATGAGAGATATTAGGAACCTGGTTCTTTCCCTGCTCCCCGTTCCACACACCAAACAGAAGCATCTCTCAGAAGTCCCATTTCACTGCTCCCCAACCTGCTCTCTGTGGATTACCTGGTTAAAAACAAAAAATAGGAGAGGCAGCCAAACCAGGAGGGAAGGACCTGATTGTCTTGAGTTGGGGTCTGTATTCATGCATCTGTGTGTGTGTGTTTGTGTGTGTGTGCAAGTGCTTTGGGGCATGTGTTCGCATTTACCGCACTTCTCTCCTGATGTGCATTCTTCAGGGATATTTCTCAATGGTCATGCTGAACACAGAGTGACCAAGTGCAATGGATGGCAGGGCTCCTGTGCCTTGAAGAGTTGTGCCAAAGAATGAAATCTGCAGAGTCATGGGATTGGGGGGCTTGCGTGAATGCTGCATCAGATGAACCCAAGATGAGCCCTGTGGATTAGACCAGAGGTATACTGCCTCTGAACATGGAGGTTCTGCTCCCTCTAGAGGAAACCAGGGGGAGCCCTCACATCTATTAGAGTTGATCATCTGCACCGAGGAAACAAGTAGAAAGCTGGGATTAAAATGGGGGAAAAGAGCTACAGGCAAAATGGTTTAAAACTACTCAGCAGGGCTTCACCCCTAAAGTGTGTATGGAAGCATAGCTACTGGGGTTGCTGAAACATCTTTGTTAAAGCGAACCAGCCATCTATCAGATTTAGGGTTGCCAACTTTTATTACTGATCCTGGGGCCTTTACCAACTGCCTGACCCACTGAAATTTATCAGGGGATAAGCAATTTAGCATAGAGAAACAGTGGCGGACAGTGAATGAAGCTTCGCCTGCAACATTTCTGTGGGTCAGGCTGATATCACAGACCTAGGAGAAGGAGCAGCCTTAAAACACTGGCAACCCTAAGAATTACAATTCCCAGAATTACTGGTGGGTGGGAAAGGGGTTATGCTTTTTAACTGCTTTAAAAGAGGTGTGTGTGTGTCTCTTCTGCATGTGCATGTGGGGGGGGGGGCAGGGAGCAGACTTGTGCTACAGTACACCTGTGTGCATGCAGGTGGCAGGATTTATGGAGCGATGCACGCCAAGGGGATACGCAGGCTTGCATCTGTGTGTCTCTTTTTTTCTGGGCATATAGGTACGCGCTGCAGACTTAACACTGGTTTTTCGTAGCACTCCTCCCCAGGGAACTTTGCTACAGTAGTTGTGCGAGGAGGTGCTAAGGATCTTTAACAGAACCCTCAGGGCTCTGACCAAACCAAAGTCCCTGGGGGATCCTTCTGAAGCAGCCGTAACAGTTGAGCTGGCATAAAACTGGCAGAAGTTTGGAGACTAGATAAACCTGGCCTGTATGCCTAATTAACCCACCATACAGGTTTAGGCCTGTCCATACCCTGGTGGTTGTTGAATGCCTTGTGCCTCCTTTAACTTCCCCTTGTCCATGTGGCGTTCTCCACACTACTGCTGCCCCACACTTTCTCATCCCTAATTCTAAGGTGCAGAAATCAGCAGCCAGGGTGCTCAGCGGGGGGAAACAGTTCAAGCGTATTACACCTACCCTGGCCCAAACTGTGCTTACCGCTAATTACTTTCCAGGCCCGATTCAAAGTGCTGGTCTTGACCTATAAAGCCTTAAAGGGCCCAGGACTGCAATACCTCAAGGACCACCTCTCCCCACATGAACTGATCCAGACCCTGAGATCATCATCCGAGGCCCTTCTTCATGTGCCTCCTCCACAAGAGGTCCAGAGGGTGGCAACACAAGAACAGGGCCTTTTCTGCGGTGGCTTCCCATTTGTGGAATGCTCTCCCCAGGGAGGCTTGACTGGCGCCTTCATTACATGCCTTTAAGAACCGGACCTTTGGCTAATTAAACAACCCATTGCCTTTTAAATGTGTCTGCGGAGGGGTGGGTGTTATTTATTATTCTGATTTTTTTGTTTGTTACGTGTTTTGTGTCCTTATACTGTATCTTTGGGTGAAGAGCATTATAAATTGGAATAAATAATAAAATAAATCTGGAGAGTCCTTGTGCAACTGATGCAGCCATCCTGTTTGGATTTTCTAAGCGCAAAGAAACTTTGCTTAGGAGTGAGAAAGGGTGGAACAGCAGTAGTCGGCCGCATGGACAATGGGGAATTAAAGGGAGCATGAAAGGTTCCCTAATCCACAGTTAGCCAAGGCATGAGTGGACCTGAAGTCATTCTAACCCCCTGGCACCACCTTAGAGCCCTGCTGGAGGGTAAGGGCCCCCCTCACATTTGGAGCTGCTTAGAGCTGGGGGCTGGGGTAGGCGGATCCCTTCCTCACGGGGTCTTGTGCAGTGGGGTGAACTGCTAAGGGGCAGAGGAGAGGTGGGATGAGGATCACAGTATTTTCCCACCCCGGGCTGTCCAGGATGGAAGCGTGGAGAAAGCGGCGGACCCCTTAGAAAACCCGTCCACAGGAGGAAGAGCAATGCCCGCGAGGATGACAGCAACACAGACACACACGCACACACACACATACAAAAATATAGAAAAGATCTGGGGTGGGAGGACTGGCTGCTCCCACCGACGCCCTGCCATGCTCCCGGCTTATTCCCAAGGAAGGGAGTTGGGGGGAAGAGGAGCACATAGGAATTCCCCCCCCCCGCTCCCTCCTTAACCCTTCTTTCCCCCGGCGGGTCCATAGTATAAAATTCAAGACAGTAAAAGCCGAGAAGTGTCCATTTGGGCCAGTGTGGATTTTTTTTCTTTTTTTTCTTTTTTCTTTTTATATAAAAAAGGCATAACAAATCAAGCATCCATTGCATTCCACATTCTGTTTCAGCCCTTCAACCTCGAGCCAGAGAAGTTGGAAGGGGAAGGGGTCAGGCGCGGAGATATACATATATATTTATAGATATATATATTAGTTAAATTGTCTTAAGGGTCGTCGTCATCACAGTTTAGCCATGCCACTTGGACAGCATGAGACGGGCCTCTTCTCTCCCCCCCCCCGCACCAACCCTGGGTGGGGGCACTGAGATCGGGGAGAGCACAGCATGCTCCCAACAGGCCCTAGATTTGGGGGCGGGCGGGCGTGGGGGTTTGTCCAGCTGTCGTTGCCCCGCTGTTGCTTTTGTTCTGTCGCTTTGCTTGATTCTTCCCCCACCCCCACCCCCACCCTCAAGACATTCTCATGCAAAGAAAACGAAACAGACCACGAGAGAGAAAGAGAGAGAAAATGCAGCAGGCAAAATCCACGGAGCCACGCGTGGGAGAGGCCCCCCCCCCTCAGGCTTCAATGGTTGGATCAGATGGCACAGTGGAGGTGAAGGCAGGAGGGCAGGGCAGGGCAGGGGGGCGCTGGTCAGCTTACCACCCCGTCTCCCCCTGCCCTGCGGACAGCCAGGCCGCCACCCGGTGAAGGAAGGGGGAGCCCCCGCTCCGGGACGACAGGCGGGCCACGGAGCACAGTCGAGGGCGGATGCCACGGAGCAGGACAGAAAAATGGCAGGTGAAGCATGCCGCGGCGAGAGCAGGTCTCACTGCTCGCCGGTGTCTTCCTCTTGCTCTTCCTCCTCCTCTTCGTTGTCGTCCAGGGAGACCACGCCTGAAGAGGCCACATCGGACACTTTCCTCCGGACCTGGCAGCTGTCCTCGTGACCCTTGTAGTCCTTGCAGGGGATGCCCTCGTCTTCGGTGGGCGAGAGGCAGGACTCGGTGAAGGACATGGAGTACATTGAGTCCAGGCACTCGAGCTGTGCTAGGCTCCGGAAGGCACATTCCCCGGCTGTCTGTGGGGGCAACTTGGAGAGGAGGAGCTCCTCCTCGCCCGACATGGAGCCCAGCAGCTTGGCGGCCAGTTCTGAGGGCGAGCCCAGCTCCTTGAGGAGGAGGCTGTCCTCCAGGCTGCAGAGGCTGGAGCACAAGGTCTCCGGAGAGATGGTGGTCTGGGAGGAGTCGCTCTCTGGGTCGCAGGAGCCTTGGCGGGCATTCAGCTGGCACAAGCGGCTGTGCAGGAAGCCCTTCAGCAGGGTGCTGGGGGGCAGCTGGCTCGCTGCATCTGCAACACAGCAAGGGGAGGGCATGAGCAGCGCGGCATTCAAGGGACACGGGGGACGGGCCCCGAGGTCCAAAGCAGTGTTCGAAATTAGCCAGGCGCCAGGCGCGTTTTGCACCTGGTTATCGGCCACTTGAGGCCACGTGAAGATGCTGGCCTTTTCTGTAAAATTGCTAGAGAGAACTTGGTGAGAACACTTCCCTTTGTGTCCTGGCAGGAAGAAGGCGTAGCTGTTTATGCTTTTCCCTGCCTGAACGCACTGTCTTCCCAACTCAGCTCCAACATGCCTACAATGTGAGAATGTCTGCAAGTCTGAGCTCCAGCTCAGACTCCATTTTTAAGCTAGATTTAAGTTTGCCTTAGTAACTCAATCACTATTTTCAGCCTGCCTGAACGAAGCTGCTGTGTCTGTTACTCTTTAAAATGTATTGCTGGTGAGTGAATGTTTCAAGGCTGTTTGTGAGTGATTATAGTTTTAAGGGGGAGGAAAGGAGGAAATACCAGGAAAATCCAGTCTGTCTTAAAGCACCCTGGATTATTAAAACTAAAAGGCTAAAACTAGCTTATCTAAGCTTCCCTTTTAAGCTGCAAAGGGGTGGCACTCTGCTGAACTCACAAACATGAGGAGGGAAGGATAATATCTAACAAATATATCGTCTCCTAGCATCTAATCATATCCCAACACAAATGGTGCAGCTCTGCCCCATATCATCAATGTGAATTTGGGGGAGACAGTTCACCCTGAAAACTTTTTGAGCCCGTTCAGTTTCCCAAAATTTGCAGCAAGCTAGCTAACGGTAAAGGGACCCCTGACCTTCAGGTCCAGTCGTGGCCGACTCTGGGGTTGTGGCGCTCATCTCGCTCTATAGGCCAAGGGAGCTGGCATTTGTCCGCAGTCAGCTTCCGGGTCATGAGGCCAGCATGACTAAGCCGCTTATGGCAAACCAGAGCAGTGCACGGAAATGTTGTTTACCTTCCCGCCAGAGTGGTATCTATTTATCTACTTGCACTTTGACGTGCTTTCGAACTGCTAGGTTGGCAGGAGCAGGGACCGAGCAATGAGAGCTCACCCCATCGCGGGGATTTGAACCGCCGACCTTCTGATCAGCAAGTCCTAGGCTCTGTGGTTTAACCCACAGCACCATTAAAAACACACACATACACTTTAGCAGGGCTTACAGTAGCCCTCCCCATCATGGGAGAGCAGGTGGCTCTCTGCCTTGGCTACCCCTGTGACGTTCGTTCCTGCAACCGGAGAGAGGTAACTTTTCCATCTATGCCTCCTCCTCCTCCTCCTCTCCATTGCCCACTCATTCTAATTATACAGAGGAGTAATTAGAACTTTCTTTAGATGCCGCACCACAGATTACCGCTGACTTTCTTTGATATGCAAATAGCGCCCGATTCGTCGGCAGTTAATTGTAGGAAAAAGGGAGCTTTTGTCTGCGCAAGAAGGACGCAGATTACACACTCTGCCAACACACGGGTGCCAGCTGGCGGGCTCTCCGTGGGCGCAGAAGGCCCTGCGACCCGTGGCACCATGCCAAGGGGTAAGCAGGAAACAGCAGGTGAGAAAAGCCAAACAGACGATATATGGGGACAGAGAGTGATGCTCATATACCCCCTTTCTGCAAAGGCAATTTTGTCTTTCAATCTTAGCCAGTGTTCAAATGGAGACACGATGGCTGAGGCTGGCACAGTCCAGAGCACGCCAACTGGGATGTTCATATATCTGAGCAATTCAGTGGCTGCTTCTTCTTTGTTATTACATTTTACTTTTACTGTATATCCTGTCTTTCTTCCCAAAGGAGCCCAGGGCGACAAACAGACACACAACTTAAGCAAAATGAATTCTATAGCAACATTCTAAAAACAAACGTAACAGTTAAAAACACCCAAAAGTTATTACTTTTGAAAACATCCTCCAGCTGTACCTTAGGCACAAGAATCATCCTGCTATGTTTGTGGACCCCCCTCTGTTGGGGCTGCCATTTTTGCAAGAAGGGAGCTCTTACAGACTGCCATTTCTATCTGCTACACCTAATTATGAACTTCCCTCACTTGGAGACAGAAGACTTTGGTTCACCCGCTTGCAAGGCCAGACATGGGACGTTTGGGGCACGTTGATTTCCTGCCTAGGCTTCTGCATCAGGTTGAAGGCAGAAGAAAATGTTGCTAGAAGATGTAACAAAATGAAGCACCTCCCAGCACCATTTTTCAAGACCTTGAGTTTGGTCTTCTAGTGTCCCAATATCGGCACAATCTTGCAGGTGAGTTCAAGTGGCACCCAAGTGATCCTGCTAAACCCAAAAATCCCATTTCCTTACTATTGTAATAGCTCAAGAACTGATTGCAGAATCGCAGTTGAGCCATCTGAAAGTCATTCTTTAATGCAGTGGTTCCCAACTGGTGGGGACTCCAAGGGGTCCAAGGCACCATCCACATAACAAAAACTACCATAGAGTTATCAAAATGTTCAAAAGTAGGGGGTCCGTGGCTTGGCTTTTGAAAAACCAGGTGTCTGCAGTACTTAGCTAATTGGGAACCACAGCTTTGGATGACATGGGAGTGGGTGTGCAGGTCTTCCTTGGAAGAATGGAAGAGGCTGCCTGACCTCAGATTTGTGGAAGATCACAAGGAGTTTGGTTCTTTCAGACCGCTATTATGTTGGAGGTTTTCATCTCAGTTACATTGAATTCAGGTTGTGTTTCCAAATAAATGAAGGGAAAGAAAAGATTCCAGTTCTCCTGAGAGCATCTGATCACACTTGCCTTCCTTTGTTAGCCTTTCCAGGGTCCTTTCAATAGTGAAATATTTTTTTTTACCCAAATGTTGGATGGTGACTTCCAAACCACCCTCTTTCCTTCATCTTCTTCCTTCCCTCCCTTTATCCTGATGTTGAAGAGGTGCAGTAGACTTTTTTTCTTTAACCCCATATTCCCATGTGGTTTCTCTAAGTCCTTAAACAGAGGTCCACGTTAATGGGGTCTCTCTTGTCCATGGTGACAGCCTGTATCTTTTGATTAAATTTGCTCCTTAGCTGTGATGCACAATAAATTTTATCCTCTTGTTCAACCTATCTTTTCTCACTTTTCAGTTCACCAACTAATGGCCACAATCCCTCCACCTGCCCTGGCACTGGAATGAGATTATTTTAAGAGTTAGGAGAGGTGCTGGATTGCATGGGGCAAAGTGTAGCTGCTCTGCAAATTCCAGGAGGTGGAATGTCCCCCCCCCCCAACACCCAAAATCACACCACACGCAATGCAATGCATGTAGATCCATGGAGGATAAGTTGGGAAGAGCAGTACAGAGTACAGAGTGCCTATGGGAAATTGTAAATAAAAATAAAAATTGGGGGGCTGTTTCCTCAGAGTGCTGTTAACTAGTGGGGAGGTTTTGCTTCATTTTTTGCAACTCCTGTCACTGAATGGAAAGCCTGCTCCCTAATTTTAAGTGCATTTGCTCTGTGACAAGAGGAAAGGTACTCCTTAAATGCTCAGAGGTACCCTCCTCCTGGATTAAATAAGAAGACATCATATTTGTTTGATCCAACGAGGGATTTAACGAAAGTGGAAGGTGATAGTACTAAAGGGGTGAGGCTGGAGGAAGAGGGTTGCAGCTCCAAGACCACAGGAGAGGCTTTTCCATGGGGATCAGCCACAACTGCTGGCCGCGGGGCTTGTATGTTCAGTAACACATCTGATTTCCTAGTGCCAGAGCCGAGAGACAAGTTGTGGCAGAAACTACTTTGCTTGCGCCATTTGGGACTCTCCTGGGAGATCTGACTCAGCATTTCAGGTGTGGCACCACATGTCAACATGCACACCAGGCAGCGGTTGGTGCATTAGGGCAAATGGGACGCTGCCCTAGTAATCTCCGTCTGCCCTCAGCCATTCCCCCATCTTCCTGCCTTCTTACTTAGAGCTAGTCCAGAGGGTGTCCCAGCCTGCCTGCCCCCTCCTCCCAGAGCCATCTTTCCCATAGGGCTTAGTGGCTCGTTGTGCCAGGGCACCGGCCTCTCAGGGGCGCCCCAGTGCCAGCAGCCTCCCCTTTCCCTGCACGCTGCCAGCTGTGCCCTGCCAACCATCTTTCCTTCCTACCCTCCTCGGCCCACCCCCCTCTGCGGGTGGGCACATTGGCACTGCTGATGCTGCTTGTGCTGCTCTCACAAGCACTCAGCGGCAGAGGCACGGGCTGCTTCGGATGAGGAGCCACTCCTTGACTCTGCCGCCTCCTCCTCCTCCTCTGCCACCACCTCCTCTCCCTCGACCGCGGGAATCCCCTCAGCCACTGCCCACTGAGCCGCTGTCATTGTAGCCTGAGGAAGCAGCGGCAGTGGCAGGAGTGGCTCCCAAGGGGCCTCCTCCGTGTCACTGGTGCCCGCCGTCCCCCCCACTCCCTGAGGCACAGGCAACAGCGTGGCAACCGCCTCCTGCTCCTTGGGCCCTCAGGCCGCTGGGCAGCAGCGAGAGTGCCGGCAGTAGGCTGTCATTGTTAGGCAGCGGAGGAGGAGGAGCGCCTCGGAGTCTTCCAAGCAAGAGTGGGGTTCCGGCGGTCTGGCCAGCCGCGCAGCATCCACCACATTGGCAGCGTCTTCTGTGGGTGGTGGCTCCCAGGGCTACGAGGTGGTCCGCGAGTTGGGCTCCGAGTTCTAAATTCTGGGAAAGGGAAGGGGTGCTGGATGTGCTTAAGACGGCCCTGCCTCCTCCTCAGTCTCAGGGTTGCCCTTGTACAACTCAGCAGCAGGGAGGAGAATGAAGAATGGTTGCCTCCACCATCATCAGTTTGGGATCCACCAACGGTTGTGCTCCCTGCCTTCTGCCCTACCAGCTCCCATGGGCAACAACCACCCCAGGGATTGGGATCCAGAAGTTGTTGGACTCCAACTCCCATCAGCCACAGCCAGCATGGCCAGCAGTCAGGAATGATGGGAGCTGAAGTCCAGCAGCATCTAGAGGGCCATAGGTTTCACGCTGCATGTCCCTGATGTCATACCCTCTGACATGTTGTGGTGAAAAATCGGGGTGCTATCTTCTGGGGTGAGTCATTTAACCCACATGAGATCATGACCCCAAAAGAGGTGTTTTTTTCTGGGGCCACCGCCTAAAAATGAACATTTTGGGTCTCTAGAAAAAAAATGGGTTTTTTTGGTGCAAGGCCATATGAGAGCACGGTGCCCAAAATGGCTGCCATGCTCTCACACGAAGAAACAGGACATCTCGGTTTTATCAGGACAGTTGAGGGGGATGTGATATGCGCTCCTACCTCCCCACCTTGAAATATGGGGGGCATTGAGTGTCTGTAAGGGACTCTGCCATGTGGACTTCACGCCCTGCTGGGTGCAACTGGCTATGACCCTCCCTCACTCACCAGCTGGTTGTGTTGTGTCGGTGGAAGTGGCAAAATCTTCATCGTAGGACTCGTCGTTGGAATCATCGCCATCCACCGAAGACCAGGCCCTCAGCTTGGCTTCGGCAATGGCAAATTGTTCGGCCACACCTAGGAAGGAGGGTGAGATGTCAGTCAGGGGAAGAGAGACAGAGCCTGAGGGTAACAGCGTATTCCACAAAACATCCTTGGCAAGAGGGACTGCTGTGCATGACAGGCAGAAATTCGAGGTTCTCCCAGTCATAGGGATACAGTGATGAGTGGGATAAAATGCCCCTCTTGAATTTGCTGTGAGTTATTCTATGGTTCAATAATTGCAGAACACAAGAGATATGTTGCTGTCCCGGCAGCATACCTCCATTTCCTCGTATCCAGAAATGCAAGAAGGGACTTTACTCTTGCCAGAAGTTCGGCTCTGCCCTCGCCGGTTCTGAAGGATCTTTTGGAAAAGTCCCGTATGCTCAGAGACTTTGTGCCTACCCATTAGGGGAAATAGGAAACCCTGAACACTTGTTTTTTAGATGTCCTTTTTACGATGAGGCATGTAGAGATACCATCAACCCCCATCTGGTGAGGCTTGCTGACCTTCCAGACAAGCCTAAACTAAATTTTCTCCTTTTAGGCAAAAATCACAAGATGGTCCGGATGGTCGCTAGATTCTGCGTGCAGATTTGTAGGTGTAGAAAAACCCCTGGAACAAATAGATCGCTAGGAAAACTGCCATAGCCAGCCTCCTGGGCGTCCCAGGGGCAATTTGCATGGTGGTTTAACCTTAGGTCCTTTTATGTTCATGCGACTATTTTAATTTTAATCTATAAGCTGTTATTGTATATTGTTTTAAATGTCTATTTCATTCTTGTGAAAGCAGTCTCAGTTGTGTTTCTTGAACTGGTCTCTGACCGTAATAATAAATTATTACTATTACTACTAGGATTCAATGAATCTTAGGCTACCAAACACCTGTCAAAAGGCTCAATGACATTAGGAATATGTTCCACAACCAAACCCACTACGTTCCAGGCACTGCTGCCAACTTCTTTCTGGAGGGAGGTGCCCTTAAGCATTGAAGCTTTCTAATCTTACAAAACTGCAAATATAGAGCATCACCTGTTGGTTCTTTCCCTTTTGTGCATCTCTTAAAGGCATGGGAGCCTTTGGCAAAAAAAGGAAGATTTGACAGCTTCATGGCAGAGTAAGGATTTGAACTCTGGTCTCCTGGGCCCTAGTCGGACACTCAGACCACTGCACCACACTGCCTCTCTTAATCCCTGGTGTACTGGGCCCCTCTGGAAAACCTACTAAGCTGAGAAATCAGGCCTTAAGTTTCCCACCTGGAATTTATCCAGAATCATTGCTCCAGCCGAATATATATATATATATTTAACTTCTGGGTACGTGAGGAAGAGGCATGATCACTGGGTATTTTAGAGCAGTTTATTATCAGATTCACACCTCTTATTATCACATCTTTCCGGACCCTGAGAGCCAGGAAAGGCAGTTTTTGTAGCTTTTGGGTGGCCTTTGAGTAATTTTTTTCCCTTAGAGCAGATCTTGTGAAATGAATGGACCATACTTAGTCATGCTCATTAATTTCAATGGGTGTACTTTGAATAAAATTTAGTGGAATGCCACTTAATTTTAAGCACCACTTGAGATTCTTTGCGATTCTTTTCACCTTAGCAACGAGGAATCTTTCGGATCCCCAAGAAGCCACATTCCTCTGCACAAGAATTCTTCTATGGACCCCCCCCACCTCACACACACACTTTTCTCGCTGCTCATCCACACTTTTGCTTGACCCATAATTTGATCATATAGTGTACCAATTAATTCCCTGGGTCCAAAAGCTTTTGTTGTTGTTTCATGTCTGTGCCTTGAGAAAATCTAATCTGAGCTACTGAATCGGACCTGATCAGATGTGTAGAAAATCTGAGCGGAGATTTTTGCTTAAGGAAGCCTCAGTTTAGCAGGTAAGATCAGAATAAAAATTATATATTTTAAAAAAAAGCATATGTCAAGCGAAAGTGTGGGTGAGCTCCAATCTTCCCTTCACTGTCACTTTCTGTTGTTGAAGAGCTTCCCTCCTCAAAATAAGGACAGGCACTAACTCCCTCTGCCCCTTCCTCTCTGGAAAGTCCATCAGCTGGTCAAACTCTCCCTCCCTCCCCTTCTCCCATCTTCTGCTTTCAAGCCCAATCAGTCGCCTCTTTCTTGGGATGACCTTCTCTCTCTTCCCTTCATTGTGCTTTCCTCTTCTTTCTCAGGTGTTTCATCCAAAAATCTCAGATTCCCCTATCCTTGCTCCCAAGCCTATTCTCTTCCAATTGCTTTCTTTCCCATTCTTGCCTTAAAACGTTTGCCAGGACCTCAGAAAACCACCCATCGAACTTCCTCCCTCCTGCTCTCTTTTTCTAAAGCAAGCAGCATTCATTTCCACCTTCACCCGTTGAGCCAAACCTCGTTCTTCTAATTTCAAACAGCATCCTTCTTCCACCCTCCCTTACCTCTTTTCCCTGACCAATTTGACTGCATCCTAATTTTTCTCTGCTGTTTTCAGGCATGCTTTTAGAACTGGCAGCTTGTATGATTAGCTGCAACTTGTTAGCCTATTGTTAAGAGCGAAGTTTTAGGAAGGGCTTGTGTCAATTAACATCTGCTCCCTGTATTCCTTAATAAGTATGCTAATTCCCCTTTGATACAATAACATTTACTTTTGATTTATCTTTTTTATTGTCCTTGTTAACCATTGGAGTGCCAAATTCTGGAGAGCATCCATGACTCTGTGTGAAAGAGAAGTCCCTAAAAAGGGGTGGTGATATCAAAGAACCATAGAACAGTAGAGTTGGAAGGGAACATAGTAAAAAAGGTAAAGGTAAAGGACCCCTGGACGGTTAAGTCCAGTCAAAGGTGACTATGGGGTTGCGGCACTCATCTCGCTTTCAGGCCAAGGGAGCCAGCGTTTGTCTACAGACAGCCTTCTCGGTCATGTGGCCAGCATGATTAAACCACTTCTGGCACAACAGAACATGATGGAAACCAGAGCGCACGGAAAAACTGTTTACCTTTCTCGCCACAGTGGTACCTATTTATCTACTTGCACTGGTATGCTTTCAAACTGCTAGGTTGGCAGGAGCTGGGACAGAGCAACAGGAGCTCACCCCGTTGCGGGGATTTGAACTGCTGACCTTCTGATCAGCAATCCCAAGAGACTCAGTGGTTTAGACCACAGAGCCACCCATGTCCCTGAGGAACAGGAACACTGGCCACCTTGGCTCTCTGGTAGTATTAATTAGATCAGGATTTCCAAAATATGGATCTCCAGCTGTTTTTGGACTACAGCTCCCATCATCTCCGACCACTGGTCCTGCTAGCTGGGGATGATGGGAGTTGTAGTCCAATAGCAGCTGGAGACCCAAGTTTGGGAATCTCTGAACTAGATGCATGTGGTAGAAGATCAGTGGCCACTAGTCACAACACCACCAGGATCAGAGGCACATGACTCTGAACACCAGGGTGGTGGAGAGCACTATTGTCTTCATCTCTTGCTGGGACAGAGCAATGGGAGCTCACCCCATCATGGGGATTGAGGCTCAGTAGTTTAGACCACAGCGCCACCCGCATTCGAAGGGAACATGAGGGTCATCAAATCCAACCCCCTGCACTGCAGGAATCATGGCACATGGAAACTGCACACTTCCTAACATTTATGACAAGCTGACACCTCTCACGTTCATTGTTCCCTGTTTGCAAAAGTGGGGAAGAATCACTACCTAAGGGCTGTCATGTTGAAGATGGAGCAAGCTTGTTTTCTGCTGCTCTGGAGGGTAGGACCCAATCCAAGGATTCAAATTCAAGAAAGGAGATTCCGATGAAACATTAGGAAGAGCATTCTAACGGTAAGAGAGGTTTCACAGTGAAACGGACTCCCTTGGGAGGTGGTGGACTCTCCTTCCTTGGAGAGGCTGGATGACAATCTCATAATTTAGCTGTAATTCCTGCACTGCAAAGGGGTTGGTCTAGATTGGCTTTGGGTTACCTCCCAACTCTGCAATTCTATGATTCTAGGAACATGAATTCATTACGAATGCAAGATTCCGGAGCACAGTTCTAGTCCGTATGGTGTGGCAGCAGAAACCAAAAGGCTTACACCTCCTCCTTCCACCCATTCGACTTGCCAGGTGGCGGGCAGATCACATGCAAATACCTTTACATTCTGTGGTGCAAAGAGGGAAGAAGGCAGCTTGCAGCTTCACACACCTGCTCCCTCCTTGGGCCTCTCACCTGGCCTTCCTCGTCCATCCATGCTTTAATAAGCAAGACTCGTGTGCTCCAGGCAGCTGGCGAAGGGAGGGAGGGCTGGAACAGGTCCAGGGAGGGAAGGTATGCAAGGAGCTGCCTTTGTATCCTCTTGAACATTTGAATATTTAAGGAAGTAGATAGGATCTCCAAGTTGCCATCTGCTAACCCTATTCCCAAGAAAATTCCCAGAAGGGAGATTATTATCCCAAGGTTAATTTAGACAAGTTGTCAACAGTCTCAGAGGAAACCCTCCCTGTTCACCTTGCCAAGCGATTTTCACATATTCATCGCCTTCAAATATGTGCGCGTTTTAGATTACACATGGCCCAAGGCGCAGCTGAAAAAAGCCCCAATCTCGGCTGGGTAAATTGTGCAAATCAGGAAAGTTAGCATGGCGCTACCTAATTTACATGTCTTATTGCAAATAAAAGATTTGTTTATTTATTATATTAGGGTCTCAGTCTTGGTGGGGAGGAGAGGGGGCAGCAACTGAGTCTGATATTTCTTTTGCCAATAAATGGATTTTGAGGGGCAGAGACTGATGTGTCCAGAGGAGGCAGGGGGTGCAAGTGAGTTGCCTCTGATCCTGGAGTTAGTATGTACCTATAAATACTAGGGATGCGGGTGGCGCTGTGGGTAAAAGCCTCAGCGCCTAGGTCTTGCCGATTGAAAGGTCGGCGGTTCGAATCCCCACGGCGGGGTGCGCTCCCGCTGCTCAGTCCCAGCACCTGCCAACCTAGCAGTTCGAAAGCACTCCCGGGTGCAAGTAGATAAATAGGGACCACTTACTAGCGGGAAGGTAAACGGCGTTTCTGTGTGCAGCTCTGGTTTGCCAGAGCAGCGATGTCACGCTGGCCACGTGACCCGGAAGTGTCTCCGGACAGCGCTGGCCCCCGGCCTCTTGAGTGAGATGGGCGCACAACCCCAGAGTCTGTCAAGACTGGCCCGTACGGGCAGGGGTACCTTTACCTTTTTACCTATAAATACTAGCAGTCATTGATCCCTCAGCCAAGCCCCACCCTCTCCCCACCAGCTCGGAACATGTGCAGACTGCCCATTGGAGTCAGCTCACACAACCTGGGCACATCTCTTTTTGCAAACATGAGTCATTTGCAGGACCCTCAAGAGTCTGGAGCACACAACTGGACTGAGCTGGATATCTGTTAATTTTACTTGTCAGAAAGCAGCCACGCTTGTTGTTAAATGGGGGCCTAGGGGTGGCTAATTTGGGGCTGCAGCTGCCTGTGTGCGTCACCTCCTGGGGGGGAAAGGAGGAGGGGTGGGGATAGGCAGACACTCCCAGCTTCAGGCTCCAACCATTACAATTAGCTCAGAGTCGCCCGTGAAGCTCAGATTGAATCACAGCCCAAGCTGTGGCTGAAGGACACACAGCAATTCACCACTGATGGAGGCAGAAGTAGGTGACCAACAGATGCAGAGGAGGAGAAGGCTGCTCTGCATTTAATTCTTGCAGGATTCTAAGCAGGTGCAGCTTGTGGCAAAACTAAGGGAGAAGAACTGCTAACTATTATGAGTGAGAAATAGAGTAAGGTAAAGGTAGAGGACCCCTGGACAGTTGAGTCCAGTCAAAGGCATCTATGGCGTGCGGCGCTCATTTTGCTTCAGGCCGAGGAAGCCGGCTTTGGCCACAGACAGCTTTCCAAGTCATGTGGCCAGCAGGACTAAACTGCTTCTGGCACAACGGAACACCGTGATGGAAGCCAGAGTGCATGGAAACACTGTTTACCTTCCTGCCACAGCGGTATCTATTTAATCTACTTGCACTGGTATACTTTTGAACTGCTAGGTTGGCAGGAGCTGGGACAGAGCAACGGGAGCTCACCCCGTCACACAGATTTGAACTGCTGACCTTCTGATCAGCAAGCCCAAGAGGCTCAGTAGTTTAGACCACAGAGCCACCCATGTCCCTGAGGAACAGAAACACTGGCCACCTTGGCTCTCTGGTAGTATTAATTAGATCAGGATTTCCAAAACATGGATCTCCAGCTGTTTTTGGACTACAACTCCCATCCTCTCCGATCACTGGTCCTGGGAGCTGGAGATAATGGGCATTGTAGTCCAATAGCAGCTGGAGACCCAAGTTCAGGAATTCCTGAACTAGATGCATGTGGTAGAAGATGTCCATCAGTGGCCACTAGTCACAACACCACCAGGATCAGAGGCACATGACTCTGGACACCAGGGTGGTGGAGAGCGCTATTGTCTTCATCTCTTGCTTGTGGTCTTTCCAGGAGGCATTTGGATGGCCACAGTGGGAAACTGAATTTGAGCTTTGGGTCTCATCCAGCAGGGCTCTTCCACTGTCAATGACAAAGGCACAGCACAAGACCAGACAGCATGAATTCCAAGGAAGGAGAGGAGACAGGATAGCTATCTTCAAATATCTCAAGGGCTGTAGCATGGAAGATGGAGCAAGCTTGTGTTCTCCTGCTCTGGAGGGTAGGACCAGAACCAATGGCTTCAAGTTACAAGAAAGGAGATTCCGACTCAACATCAGGAAGAACTTTCTGACAGTAAAAGCTATTCGACAGTGGTGGTGGGCTCTCCTTCCTTGGAGATTTTAAAGCAGAGGTTGGATGGCCATCTGTCATGGATGCTTTAGTAAAGATCCCTGCACTGCAGGGAGCTGGACTACATGACCCTTGGGGTCCCTTCTGTGATTCTAAGAATAAATCACCACAAAGCCCAGGGCCTAACTAACTTTGAGCATCCCAGTTCGTTTCACCATGCCTCTCTGTATGCTGGCCAGCTCAAATCCAATTGAAGTGATATGGGTCTGAGTTGGCATCACTCCTCACAGGCTCATTGGAATACCGACATGACCTAGGTCTGACATGATGCCCTTGGCTTGACGCGACCCAGGAAAAGTGGTACATTAGCAAAAATGTTCTCTGTGAGCTATTCCTGACCTATGGCTTTTTACTGGAGATTGCGAGGTCCGTTTCACCTTAGAAGATGCTTCCTTGACTCATCAGCAGCAGCAGCAGCCTTGACTCGTCAGTAGCCTTGATTCTTCCTCCAGCACTATCCTGCAACCCCTCCTTGGTTCCAGGGTGCATTGGAGTTCGCCGGATGACACCGAGGTTCGCGACATGGCTGTTTCCTCCATCTTCAGAGGGAGATATTGGCCTTATGGCAAAGGGGTAATTATGCCCATGCTGGCGGCCTCCCAAAAGGACGAGCAAATTCAGGGAGAAGAACTTCCCCAGGGGTGGTTCTGTGGTCAACCCTCCTCTAGAAAACACGAGCTCTTTCAAAGGCAGGACAGTGGAGCTGAGTTGCTCTGGCAGCAATCTTATCTGTCACTGTTTATCCTACCCCACGCCTGTCTCTCCCTGGCTGTCAGAAAGTGAACAGCTCAGCCCCGAAGGCAGGCCAGGCGCTTGGGTGACAGTCATGTCATGTGACAGTCCTTTTGTTCCCAAAGTCGGGACTTTGCGGGCAGGAAGACGACCGCTCTGTTGTTTGGGATGATTACTCTGCTCTGCCAGGCCCTTGAAGGGCAGAGCTCTCAGGGTGAATGGAGAGGGGCAGCGGGTGAGAGGGAGCTAATCGTTCCCTCTCGCCGGCTCTTTCCCCCTGGTTTCCGGATCCTTTGGGTGACTCAGCTCCTGGCCTTGCATTCGGCTGAGCTCCTACAAGGACACAGCCGGCCTCCGCTGCTGGCACAGGAGGTGGCATCAAGGGGGCAGCTGGGATGGCACAGCAGCTGTCGCACCTAGGGCCAGCACAGCTTGTCGAACGCCGGCCCTGAGGCACCCCTCCCTGTAGCGCCACCAACCCACTTTTAAAACCTTTGCTCCCTGAGAGAGGCTAGCAGAAATGTCCCTACCAATGCATGGAGAAATTGCTTTGAAAATGATCTGGAAAACAGAGGACTGAATTGAGGGTTCTGAGCGGACGGAGGCAAGGTTTTGGTGCACAGTCAGCAGCTTTGCCTGGTGCCAAAATGTGGCGTTATGTATTTCTCTCCAAAGCAGACAGACATTTTGATTGTGCCGTGTCCATGGCTTCTGGGGTTTGGCCAGCAGAGAAGCAGGAAAATCTCCCATCCGCAGTGTACAAATTGGCATTTAGGTTGGGCGGAGAAGGAAGCTTACACTGGCCTTTCTCTCCTCTCACCCTTGTGATTACCTGCTCATCATAATCCTATGTACCGGGGGTGGGGACTGGATCCAGCCAGTGGGCGAGATCCTGCCCTTTCCCCAGCAAAGCCATTTTGACCTGAGGTCACTATGGCATCAGGGGAGCCATTTTTTCTTTGGTGAAGGGCAAGCTGGGCCACAAAGGAAGAGCCAGGTCCAGTCAAGCTGGGCTTGGAGTTAGTGTTGACCAGCTGACAGGTGCCAAGTTCAAGCTCTGCTTTCTGCTGGGATTGGCTGGTTATGGAGTACAGTCATACCTCAGGTTACAGATGCTTCAGGTTGTGTTTTTTCAGGTTATGGACTGCCGAAACCCGGAAGTACCGGAACGGGTTACTTGCGGGTTTTGGTGGTTGTGCATGTGCAGAAGTGCTAAATTGCACTTTCTGCATGCACAGAAGCGCCGAATCACAACCCAAGCATCTACTGTACTCCAACTCAGCCCATCCCAGTGGGCATGAAGTGAGTGTCAATCAACTGACAGTTTATGATGGCAGGCCTTCCTTGCAAGGCATAATCAGGAGTGCACTTTAAGGCTGCAGATTGTGCATTGGAAGTCGTATCTCTACCTGGCCTTCCCCTGATGCCACATGTTGTACCACAGAATTGTTTAATTGGAAGGGACCCTGAGGGATATCTGGCCCAACCCACTGCAATGCAAGGATCACAGCTCTGACAGATGACTATCCATCCTCTTCTTAAAAAACAAAGGGGAGCCCACAACCTTCCGAGGGAGTCCATTCCACTGTTGAGCAGCTCTTACTGTCAGAAAGTTAAGTTGGAATCTCCTTTCTTGTAACTGGAAGCCATTGGTTCAGGTCCTACCTTCCAGAGCAGGAGAAAACAATCTTCCTCCATCCTCCATGCGACAGCCCTTGAGATATTTGAAGGTGGCTATCATATCTCTTCCCAGTCTCTTCTTTCCCAGGCTAAACATACCCAACTCCCTCAACCGTTCCTCATCAGGCTTGGTTTCCAAACCCTTGATTGTCTTGGTCACCCTCCTCTGCACAGTACAGGATAGGTTGCAAGTCCTACTTGCAACTCCCATGGGCCTCTGGTTGGCCACTGTCAGAACAAGATGCTGCACAAGACGGGCCATTGGCCTGATCCAGCAGGCTCTCTTTATGAGTGTTCCCTGCCCTGCAGCCTCAGGGTAGAAAGGCACATTATTTCTGTGTCCGTACAGCAGATAAATCCCCAATCTGACACCACACCCCTCGACGCCTACTTTCCCCCTCTCTCCCAGACGGTTCCTACCTGCAGCAAACCTGGCCTCCTGCTCTCCTTCGCTGAGGTCCGAATAGGAGTTGAACGTGCTTTCCAGAGCCACCGGCGAGTCCATGGGCTTGCACCAGCCCTTCCACTCGATGAGGTGGGCCACCCTGCCTTGAGCCATGGCCGTGGGCTTGGTCACATGATCCTTCACCACCTGTGAAATACCTGCAATGGAGCAAGCAGGGTTAGAGGGGATGCCCCGGAGCTGCTGAGATGATCCGTGGTTCCGCTTTGCGGTGAAACTCTCCATTCTGCAAATGGAGATGCTGGCACACACCGTGACACACACTCCTTGGGTGGAAGCCAGACCCCGTGACTGAAGAGGCACCTGATAAGGAACGGCTGAAAGGGCATCCTTATAAAAAGAGCCAACTAGATGCCATGCTCCGTCACATGTTAAATCATCCCAACTATCCCCTCCTGCCCAAAACATGCAGCAATGGCCTTCAGCAGGAAACCCACATTGGGGTGGGTGGGTGTGAAAGAGAGACTTTCTGCTGTCCATCAGGCAATGGCTTTTTCCACTTGCCTTGCCCCACCCTCCAGCCCTAGGAGCCTTTCCCAAACCATGACTTTAGGAACAGCAGAAGCAGCTGGGAAGAGTTCAGGGATTGTTACTATTTCTAAATACAGTGGTACCTCTGGTTGCAAACGGGATCTGTTCCAGAGGCCCGTTCGCAACCTGAAAAGAACGCAACCCGCGTCTGTGCCCACGCGGGTCGCGATTAGCTGCTTCTGCGCATGCACGTGACGTCATTTTGTGTGTCTGCGCATGCGCAAGCTGTGAAACCCGGAAGTAACCCTTTCCAGTACTTCCGGGTCACCGTGGGACGCAACCTGAAAACGCGCAACCTGAAGCAAACATAACATGAGGTACGACTGTAATTTTATGTTGTGTGTCTTTGCTTTTCAATATAATGCAATCATCCATATCAGCCTTCACCAGTCTGGTGCTCTGCAGATGATAGAATCACGGATTGTAGAGTTGAAAGGGACCCCAAGGTTCATCTGCTCTGGCCCCCTGCAATGCAGGAAAACGAAGCTGTCCCATACCAGGATCAAACCTGCAACCTTGGTGTTATCAACACCACACTCTAACCAGCTGAGCTATCCACCTGGATAAAATTAAGAAGGCACCAACTCCCAGCAGCGTGCTGGCTGGACTTGATGGGAGTTGTGCATAAGAACTTGCGGAGAGCCAGGGGCCCATGTAGGCCAGCATCCTGTTCTAAGAGTGGCCAAGCAGATCCCTGTGGGAATCCTTCATGAAGGGTCTTAGCACAAGAGCCGTTCTGCCTCCTGCGGTTTCTAGCTGCTGGTATTCAGAGGCATGCTGCCTCTGAGGGCGGACTATTTTGTAGACCCAAACACTTGGAGGGCAAAAGCTGGTCCAGGCCATCCACTCTGAAGGGGAACAGCTCAGCCTCTCTCCCTGATCATTTCATTCTGCTGCACATGTAACCCAAGCCTCTCTCAGAGCTGCACAATCCAGCCTGAGAAGGTTTACAGCCCTCTTGCTTAGCAAACCCAAGCCATGGAAATCTGACTTTGAGCTACGCTTTGGAATTTATAGCCTGTGCGCATCCCTTCTGAAAGTGTTTGCCATTTGGGATGTCACACATTCAGTTCCAGTGACAGCTATCATGTAATAGGTGACAGACGAGTTACAGTTGGCGTATCACCTACCCGGCTTGCCTTCCCCGTTGCCGGATAATTATCTTGGGCGTATTTAAGAGGCAGTGATCTGCAATAACTGATTATAGCAGCTTCGCACATCCATTGAGACGTAATGATCGGCGGGATAATGTAACATGAGAACTCCGCTCATTGACAATTCACCGGCTCTTTGTCACGCAACTTGCCCTTGGTTGATTGACGTAAAAAACAGAGAAATCAAGCTATGCAGAGCTGAAACTCTCAGCAACATTTGTAAGGGGTCCCATAACGTTCAGAACTAACTTGGGTGCCCGTATTTGACTGGGAACTGGCCTGTCCTTTTCAGTTCTGAGAGTGGTACAGCCAGCGTGGTATAATGGTTATAGTGCCAGACTAGGACTCTGGGAGAACAGGGCTCAAATCCACACTTAGCCAAGGAGGCCAGTCACCACCTCTCAGCCTAACCAACCTTACAGGGTTGTTGTGAGAATAAAACAAGCAGTGATCAAGAGTGGGTCCAACAGTCAAGAACAGCGCAGTCTTTAGCATACGCGCTACAAGGGCGCAAAGTTCCATACAGCGCCCCCAAATTTAGTTTAGCCCCCAAATTAACTTTTATTATGATGTTAGAGTTAATTTTGCATGCACAGCGCCGTTGAGAATGACAAGTGTCATCGCTGAGTCAAGCACAGCTGGTGCAGCGCGTCTTTGGCAAATGAGCGCACAAAGTCGAAAGCCCTTTAGTGAAACAGCAGGTATACATTTCGGTAATACCTAGGTATATATGTATTTTGTTTTTCTAGCTTGATCAAAATTATTTATTATTTCATAACAGGTAGATAGTTCAGAGCTTAGGTGGCTTCAGTGGCAGGCACGTGGTGCCCTCCAGAATTTGGCACCCGGGTGCCCCACACCCCTTGCACCCCCAGGTAAAGACAGCTATGGTCAAGAAGGCAGTTTCTGCACATGCTGTAGAGGGAAGTGAGGGGCAGGTGGGGCTTGTCAATCTGGGAAGGTAGCCCATCTAGGAGAAGGAAAACTTTGACCCTAAACCTCCACTGCCTTGTGGGTTATATTCGGGAGAAGAAAGGGCTAAGGAGCAAACTTTGACCCTAAACCTCCACTGCCTTGTGGGATATCTTCAGGAGAAGCAAATTTGAATCACACAAATTTGAAGTGGAGTCCCTAAGACAGTTGGGTGGCGCCTTGTACGCCTCCTTCCAGCAACTCCTGTAGCCAAGCTGGTGCCAAACGTCTTGCTCTGCTTTTCTTTGGGCCAAATAAGTGAGGGTGAGAGGGGAGTCTTGTCACGTGGGGAGCCCAGGACCCTCATACACACTGCTCAGGCTTGTGGCCTGGGGAGATCAATGCACTGCTGCTAATGCAGCGGCTTGACTTCGCTTTAGGAGGCGCACTCCATTGTCTCTTGAGACACACAGTTGTGAACATCAATGCCACCTTGAGCTGCTTGGAGGGAAGTTGGGTTGTAAATTCAGAGGTTCTCAAACTGATCCACAGACCACTGGTGGTCCTCAGGTGTTTCAAGGGGTCTGTAGAACAGCTGATAAGATTGATAAATGACCCTGGATTTGGGGGTTTTTCTTTTCTGACAATGAAGATTCTGATTATTTTGCCCAAATACACCACTAAGGTCCTGGGCATAGGGCCTGTGGTATTCATAATAGGATACTGGTGGAGTGTACTGATTTTTCCATTAAACTCTACTAGTTAGAGGCCTATCTCCGAAACTCAAGGCCCACAGTTTTCATAACGCAGCACTGGTTTTGAGGTTGCTGTCACCATTGAAGAGAAGATGTTTATTAAGTGGTCTGCACAGCCCCTAGGAAAGCGCTTTGAGAAATGCTGGCCTAATGTGTTTGGAATGATTTGATTTGGTGTTTTTCAGACTGTGTTCTATGAAATCCTAGGTTTTCTCGGAAGCCTATCAAGAGCCCAGAAGCTCAATAATGGTGGGCAAGATGCCCAAAAGGCCATTACAGATGTTCCACTGCAATGTTCGTCCATGGGAGAGTATGGGCACATTGAAGGAGGCCTCTCAAATGGGGGGGGGGGGCAAACAGGTAGGCCCAACACCTCTGTTTATCCTCCAGTATTAACTGAAATTAGACCATGTTCCAGAATGCTAAAAAGAAGAAGAAGAAGGTACAGGGACTCTGGAGTCTTGGCAGATGAATCCATCCGTGGCAAACCAATCTATGCAGAAAGGGTTTCCTGGGAGGTCTGAAGATGGGTGGTACAATTTTAAGAAAATTTGCATTCTTAGTAAAAACAATGACAATAGCATTAAAGTGCCAATGTGCCTCTGGGCAGTCTTCAAGGCAGGAAAATAACTGCTGGGGGAAATAACACAGCCAAAAGCAGACTCCGGAAAAATGAAGGGCACTAGGAAGGCAGCCATTTTGAATGTGTTGCTGCAAAAACAAGGAAAAATCTCCTGCGGCAACCTTAAAGGTAACAAATTGATGGTGGCCCACGTGTTTGTGGCCTTGCTTGACATAGGACCATTGACAAGTAGGTTATTGCAAAACAAAAGAGGAAATGCATTACCAAATAAAATAGGATGTAGATTTGTATAGGTTCGTGACATTGATTTAAACAGAAATGCAATGCATCTCACCATTGTGGGGAAGAAGGTGACCATGTGAGCTGTTTGCATGCTCAGTAAGTCTCACTCCTTAGCATTCTTTCTTTTTGTCCGTCAAATTGAGGACTGTACTATGTAAGGTAAGATATAGGTAAAAGGGTAAAGGGACCCCTGACCATTAGGTCCAGTCGTGGCCGACTCTGGGGTTGCAGCGCTCATCTCGCTTTATTGGCTGAGGGAGCTGGTGTACAGCTTCTGGGTCACGTGCCCAGCATGACTAAGCCACTTCTGGCGAACCAGAGCAGCACGTGGAAACGCCGTTTACCTTCCCACCAGAGCTGTACCTATTTATCTACTTGCACTTTGATGTGCTTTTGAATTGCTAGGTTGGCAGGAGCAGGGACCGAGCAACGGGAGCTCACCCCGTCATGGGGATTCAAACCGATGACCTTCTGATTGGCAAGTCCTAGGCTCTGTGGTTTAACCCCCAGCGCCACCCACGTCCCTACAAGGTAAGATATATGACCATCCAATAGACAAGGGAGACAAACAGAGAACTCCTCCTGCCTTGAGGAAGTACCTGCGATGAGAGCAGGGTGGGGGGAGTGGAAGAACCTCACTCCTTATCTCATGGGTCTCTTGACGTGTGTCTGTCTGCAGAGGCCTTCCATGGCCCACCCCCCTGTGAAACTTGGCTTGAAATAAACTTTCTTTAGCCCATAGAAGTCTCTTTTCAAGACAAATTGTGGAACAGAGTCATTTCAAGGAGAGGTGTACAGCCAAGGAGTTGCAACTACAATGTACATTTCACCATGGAGGCCGGCAATTATATTGGCAACATTCCCCGCAATCCAGTACAGATTTAATTTTGGATCTAATCTGCATATTACTATGGTGAGATAAGGGAGCTTTTCATTCTAATTATTGCATAGGGCTTCTGCCCATGTTAACTTCTAAAATAACCCAAGGGAGCCATGCTGGAGGAGACCCCAGCTCACTCCTTCATGCTAATCCTCCTCTCATTTCAGCTTGGGCTGCTGTGGGGAGGCAGATCAAAAGCAGGCAACGTATTTTATTACAGTGGCACCTTGCTTCTCAAACCCCTTGGGTCCCAAATGCCGAAAACCCAGAAGTAAGTGTTCTGGTTTTCGAACATTTTTCGGAAGCTGACCATCCGATGTGGCTGTCGGCTATTGTTTCTGGGGTGCCTGCACCAATCAGAAGCTGCGCCTTGGTTTTCGAACATTTCGGAAGTCAAATGAGCTTCTGACATGGATTAAGTTCGACGCTTTAGTTTTTGCTATTTATTTTGCATTTCTGTTTTCGAGGCTTTTTCAGTTAATTTGTTTTTGTGAATGTGTGGAACCCAGTTCAGCTACTGGTTGGTTGGTTGGTTGGTTGATTGTGTGACTGCGGAAATAGATAAAAGCTCCTCATCCAAACAATGACTATCACCAGTGCAGGTAAGTAAAAAAATTAATTTTAATTTTTATCATCTACAATACTGTCTTATTTATTTTATAGTACAGTACATTGATTATTGCTTTCATTTTATGGATCAATGGTCTCGTTAGAGAGGAAAATTCATGTTAAATTGCTGTTTTAGGGGTTGTTTTTTAAAGTCTGGAATGGATGAATCCATTTTGCATTACTTTCTATGGGAAAGCACGCCTTGGTTTTGGAACGCTTTGGTTTCGGAACAGACTTCTGGAACAGATTAAGTTTGAGAACCAAGGTACCACTGTATTTGAAAGCCAAAGGGCTGGGATTTTCTTACTCACAAGCCAGAAGACAGTCTTAATTCAAGGTTGTACTGGCTGTCCAATTCTTGAAAGCGGTGAAGGGGAACAGGGGGCAGCAAATTCCCTCCAGCAGCCCTAATGATTGCAACTGAGACTTTGGCAGTGTACACAACATATATTTAAAGCACATCTCCGCCCCGCCCCAAGAATCCTGGGAACACTAATCTGTTAAGGGTGCTGGGAACTGTACACTACAGTTTCCAGGATTCTCTGGGAATGAAATGTCCTTTAAATGTACGGTGTGTATCCACAGTATGTCTCTATTTTCAAGTAGGATTCAATCACATGCCGTCAAATTCAGTTTTGCGCAGCTATAGTGGATTGGGACATCTTGAGCTAAAAATCCACTCCCCCCCCCCCAATAGTCTTTTTGCATTAAGGAAAGTGACAGGGAAATACTCTTTAAAGCATTGGATTGCGCTTGCTTAGTTGTGTAATCTCCCTGTAAGTAAATCAGGATGGGTGCTCAATAAACAAGACACCTGGAAGCAGCCCATCAAGTAGGAAAGTTGAGCCAGTAGTGATTCAATGAGTTTTACTCTTGCCTTATTGTTGCTTGGATGCTGCTAGTTGCTTTGAGCTTCCACTGGGAAAGAAATACAGAGCGTACAGTGACTGAAATGAGGCCCAGTGTTGTTGTTTGCCCCAGAAATGGAGACACTCTCATCAAACTCCATTCCTAGCCGCTTACCGTGCAATGAGGACCGGGCGAGGGCCGCGATTTCTTGGATGGTGAGCGCTCGCCGGGACTTGGGTAACATTTCGACAGTGTCTTCAACATTTACCTTCAAGAGAAAAGGACAGTGAGGTCAGAGGTTGCCTCAAAGAGGGCTCAGACAGATGTCTAGTTGTAGGGTGTGCGTGTGTGTGTGTGAGAGAGAGACCCTCCCTGTGCGTCTGTGTATAGCGTGGTTCGTTTTTCCATAGAGCTGAAGGAGGACATTCTACGGAATTCAAACTGTTATACAATAAAATGCAATGTGTAAAAAATAAAAGCAGCAATAAAAATATACTTTAATATCATGCAGCATCTAGCTCAGTGCATTGCAATTTGCAGCAAAATCAATGGCAGGCAGAAAAACCATTAAGTGGCCTGGCAAGACCACCAGGAATTTCAGGCTGGACTGCAGAGAGGGGTAGTTTGAGAACCAATGGACTAAACCTCACCAACAACTCCGGAAATAAAAAAATCTGGTAGCTGGGTGGGCCTTGGGGGTGGAGCCAGAATACTCCGGGGGCGGGGGTGGTTTTTTTTTAAAAAAAGGTAAAGGATCCCTGGGCGGTTAAGTTCAGTCAAAGGTGACTATGGGGTTGTGGTGCTTATCTTGCTTTCAGGCCGAAGGAGCTGGCATTTGTCATGTGGCCAGCAGGACTAAACCGCTTCTGGCACAAGAGAACACCATGATGGAAGCCAGAGTGCACGGAAACGCCATTTACCTTCCCGCTGCAGCGGCACCTATTTATCTACTTGCACTGGTGTGCTTTTTGAATTACTAGGTTGGCAGAAGCTGGGACAGAGCAACAGGAGCTCACCCCGTCACAGGGATTTGAACCACCAAACCAAGAGGCTCTGTGGTTTAGACCACAGCACCACACACATCCAGGGTACCTGGAAGTAGGGTTGCAGTCCAGTGCAAAAGTTTCCTGTTTGCCTAAAGTGTACATCTTTGGGGGTTTTTAAAAAAGAAATGTTGGTTCAGCAACAGCCCCAAAGAAAAAGTCCCCAAATCAAAACTTGACCTGGTCCTTGTTTTGTTTATTTGGGTCAGCTGTTAATTGTATTTATGAGCCACAATCAATACCAAGTGGACCAACCAATTACAAAAGAAAGATGCTGATTAATCACTTTAGCTGATTGATCAACAGATTAAGGTCCGAAACCTCGCCCATACTTCCTACAGGGGCGCACCAGAATAGCACAAGGAGAAATAAATAAACATGTTGTGAACCCTTGGCCCCATTGATTAAAATTTGCCTTTGCTAAGCAAAGCAGAGCCTTGATTAATTCACCAATTGAAGCTTTAATTGATTAATCTATTAATTAAACTGCTTAAAGGTCGTAACCCTGTTTAAAATACATAAATCTGAATATATAGTTCTGCGTCCGCTTCACTTCCCTGAGACAATCCACAGTGGCAGGGTTAACAGGGTTTCGTTTCATTTAGATCAGAAGAGCCCTGGAGAGACTTAAGCTGTTTTTGTAATATCAATATACAGATGTACAAGCGCAGCTTACTGGAAGCGAATGGGCTCCTACACTCAACAGATCTCCAGGGAACAGCTGTTGCAGCCCCTCCACAAGGCTGCCCACCCAGTTTCAGCTAACTCCAGCTTAGACCAAGGGTAGCCTAAATGCTGCTCTCTGAATATTCTGAACTACAGGACCGCCTCTCCTGGTATGCCCCGCGGAGGACCTTAAGGTCCACAAATGAGAACATTTTGGAGGTCCCAAGTCGCAAGGTGGTTAGATTGCTCTCAACTAGGGCCAGGGCCTTTTCAGTACTGGCCCCGACTTGGTGGAACGCTCTGTAACAAGAGACTAGGGCAGTGCAGGACTTGACATCTTTCCTCAGGGCCTGCAAGACAGAGCTGTTCCACCTGGCCTTTGGTTTGGACTCAGTCTGACCCTTATGTTTCCCTCCCCTTATGGTTTTGATTTATGGGCTACTATTAAAATGAGGCTGCATTTTAAATTGTATTTTAACCCATATTTTGATAAACTGGGTTTTTTGTTGGTTTGTTGGTTTGTTTTATTGTAATTTTATTGGTGTTAGCCGCCCTGAGCCTGGCTCTGGCCCGGGAGGGCGGGGTATAAATAAAAATGTATTATTTATTTTTTATTATTATTATTATCTCCCATCATTCCTGATCATTGGCCATACTGGCTGCGGCTGATGGGAATTAGAATCCTAGAATTGGAAGGGGTCCCTGAGGGTCATTTAGTCCAACTGAAACATCTGGAGGGCACTAAGCTGGTCAGCCAGAAGCTAGGCGCTCTAGGCTCCCTCTCTCTGCCTCTCAAACCCAGCCAAGAAGTTCTGAAGCAGTGATTCCCAGACTTTTTCTAGCCACCCCCCTCCCCGCAACTCCATAAATTCATTCCCAGTGCCTCCTGCCCTCCACGATAAAGGGCATTATTCAAGATAGCTATTTGCACTACCCACTAAGGAAGAGTACACAAAACATGATTTCGAATTGATGGGGGGGACTGTGTGTTGAGATCCCTGCATTGCAGGGGGTTAGACTAGATTACCTGCAGGGTTCCTCTCAATTCTGTGATTCTAAAACTCAAAATAGTAACAATCACAGGACCATAGAATTGTAGAGCTGGGGGGGGACCCCAGGGTCATCTAGTCCAACGCCCTGCAATGCAGGAATCTCAGCTAAAAACGTCCATGACTGATGGCCATCCAAACTCTGCTTAAAAACCTCCAAGGAAATTAGAAATCACCCCAGAATTGGCTCTACTAAACATCTTCCAAGACAACAATGCCCACTCACACCACAAAGAACTCATAGCCCACCTACTCTCAGCAGCCAGAAACACCATAACCAGACACTGGAGAGACCTGTCAGGAATAAGCATGGACCAATGGTACCAAATAGTATGGGAAACAGCCCTACTAGAAAAATTAGCCAATAAACTAAAACTGACACGGGGACAAATAGAAGAATACGCCTTCATGGCTCCCCTTTATAACATACACAGCCCAACAATACAACAACAAGAATCCGCCAATAGCATACAAATCAATATGGCTAACCTGATCCAAAAGACCCACCCACCCACCCCACTCACACATGAAAACAAAGACCACCACAGCCAACCACATATGAACAACCACACTCTAGGCCAACCCCAACCTCTCTCACCACCAAAGGAACACAAGTGAACAGCAGAGAACCTGCACAAGCAACGCTGACACCAAACCCCACATATATTAAGTAAAATAGAAACATCACCACTCGACCTCACCCCTACTCATCTTTCGCCCCCCTCCATCTCTTTCCCCCTATTCTTCCTAATGTCTCAACAAATGAAACCGATTAAAAAAAAAAGTTACATGGAGAAAAAAATATGAGAGACATTGCACATACCTTTGTAAATCAAGAAAATCTTTTTTAAAAATACATTTAAAAAAACCCTCCAAGAAAGGAGAGTCCACAACTTCCTGAGGGAGACCGTTCCACTGTTAAAACAGCTCTTTACTGTTCTTACTCAATTGCACTGCTAACTATTTAGTTTAATAAGTTCAAGTAAACTGATGAACTTGATCCAAAGTTAGCAGCTTCTCAAATTTCAATAGTCATCCAAACCCTTATTGGCCCCCTGCTGCTCCCTTGCCTCTTAGCACCCTCTAGATAATCTCACTACCCACCAGGGGACAGTACCACCCACTCTGGGAACCTCTGCTCCAAAGGGTGTCCCCTTCTGAAGGCAATCAGGAAAAAGATTTCGCTAGTGATTAAGGATCTTTGAGTTTCTTCTGTTAATTCCAGGCACACTCACTGAAAGTTTATCATGGATCAGTTTAACAAAAGTTGACCAGCCAGCAAAAATATGTGTTATGGTTAGGCAAAGGTAAAGGTAACCTTCCCGCCACAGCGGTACCTATTTATCTACTTGCACTGGTATGCTTTTGAAATGCTAGGTTGGCAGAAGCTGGGATAGAGCAAAGGGAGCTCATCCCATCACAGGGATTCGAACCGCCAGCCTTCCGATCGGCAAGCCCAAGAGGCTTAATGGTTTAGCAAAGTGGAAAAGCTAAATAGACACCAGCACACCTTCACATGCAAGAGGGGAGAATGGGGATGCGCTCAGAGCACGGTCAGGAGACTTAACCCACTGCCCATTTAATCCATGGACAAGTGACCCCAGAGAGCAATGTGCACAAATGGAGAGTCTCAATCTGGCTGTGTGCAGACTGATTAGTCCCTGTGCATATTCTCTGCTTGAGGGCAATGCATATTGCCTGGGCAATGTTCAAAACATTTTTCATCACATGTGTCAACTTCCCATTAATGATTATCCACCTATTGATCATATATTTCACCGCAGTGTGCAAAATCCCTTGTTGACACTGTTGATTTATGCAACCCAGTTAGAGAAGCCTGGATCTACCCCGGGTTTGGCTCCCTGATCACGATGAGACCCTTTGCGCCTTCTTGATTTCTAAGAGGCTCACATAAGGATCCATTTTCATGAATGATTTGCAACAGCGGGCAAAGAATGCATGAGTTGCAGCAGCAGCAGGCTGCAAATGACACTTGCACGTAAGCAGGCCTAGTGGTCACAGCAGCTCCTCCCAGTTGGTCTGGCCCCAATGAAGCCGTTGATAGGACTGAAGGTCCCTGACTTCCCAGTGCTGCCTAAGTCTCCTCCCTCGGTTCCTTCCCCAGCAGCCTAAGGCTCTGTCATCTTGTCTCTCCTTGCTCTGCCCTCTTCATTTCTCTGTGTGTTTTGGGAGACCAGGGGAGAGGGGAGCTGGTCACAGCAGGAGAGACGGATCCCCTGGATTCTTCAGCAGGCTGCCTCATCTGTGGCCCCTTTCCTCTCCTGCCTCTGAGTCTGGACTTCCCTCTGCCCAAAAAATTACTCCAGGGACCGATGCAAGAACTGTCCGTAACAATCGGTGGCAAAATCCAAGACTTTCATGTAGATGGGAGTCAGTGCCACCAGTGTGTCCATCCCACACTTTCACACCCAACCCCAAAATAGGGGAAGGGGGGATCCTTAACAGTCCATTTAGGACTAAGCATGCTCAGAGGGCACAGAATTCTTCCTGACTGCGAGGGGTGGTGTGAGAGAGAATGGAAAATCAGCGACAAGGGGGAATGGAATGGAGTGGCTGAAGATGTCAAGAGAACAACATTCCACACTGCCACAACTTAATAATATCACTGTACGTGTCTCTTTGGAGAGTTGCATAAGTTTTTTTTAAAAAAATGACAGGTCCCTGACCCCGGGTAGATTACGATCTAAATTTTGACAATGGAGAGGACAACAGAAGGAGGGCCAGGAGAGGAGAGGAGAGGGGAGGAGAGGGAAGGATAAATTACAGCACGATGTTCACAGCACTGAACTGGGGATGGATCCCTTCCTGCGTGTAAGCATCCTGCTGTTTCAAAGCAGGCCAAGAAGATGGAGTGGGTGGCTGCTCAGCTTGATGTGCAGAAAGTGGCAAGGAAAGGAGCCGAGGTGCTCCGTGTTTGTACCTGCCAAGCTGCCAGTCCCTGGGGTGGAGAGGCAGCTGGGTATAATGCACAAGGCACTGTGATGATTTTTATCAGGGACCGCAACGGAAACAAGACACCTACTCTCTCTGTGTGTGTGGCAGAACGATTGAGGATGATGGAAGGGAAAACAGAAAGCACAATAATGGGTAATGCTTCAGTCATTAAAGTATCTTGACACACGGGCCCTGGGAGAAGCGTCTGCAGCGGTGCAGAGAAGGCTTAGCAAAAATGAAGCTAAGCCGTGCATCTCTCTCTTGTGTGGAACGAGATGGTGCCCACCCTCTGTCTGGGAAGAACAGCTCAGGGGTTGAAACTTGTGGAACCAAGGTTTGGGTCAGCTCAAACCCATAAGACAAGAGTGCCTTAATAATCTGTAGCAAAAGAACAGAATAGAGTGCAAACGCTACAGTCAGCTGCCTTCTGCGGCATTAGCTACCCTTCCCGATTTGGTGTCACCCGCAAATTTCATGAGCATCCCCTGAATTCCTTCATCCAAGTTGCTTATAAAGATGAGGAACAACAACGGTGCCAGGGAAGAACCCTGCAGCCACCCCTCTTGTCACTTTCCCCCAGGATTATGAGGAACTGTGAGTGAGCACTCTTTGCATTCGGTCAGTCAACCCGCTACAAACCTGCCTAACAGCTACCTCGTCCACTCGACATTTTACCAGCTCTTCCACAAGAATATCATGGTCTTTGTCAAAAGCCTTACTGAAATAGAGATACACTACGCCCACAGCGTTCCCCTGATCCACCAAGCTTGTAACTCTATCAAGAAAAGAAACGAGATTTGTCTGGCATGACTTGTTTTTGAGAAACCCATGCTGGGTTTTAGTAATCGCAGCATCCTTTTCTAAGTGCTCACAAACTGACTTACAATTTCTTACTATTCATTTCCTCCCAGTTTTCAACATACAAAATACTTGATGGTTCTCCTCCTCTAACCAACAGCCGTGTGCTTGAACGTAAGAGACAAGCTAGACATGAGAACTGTGATGCATAAATAAAAAGCTTTCAGGTCTGATTAAACTTTGCAGCCAGAGGGAGAGTTGATCCAGATCAGGAATGCTGGGGAAAGCAACCTAGGAAGTTTCCTTATACCAGGTCAGCAAACTTTTTCAGCAGGGGGCCGGTCCACTGTCCCTCAGACCTTGTGGGGGGCCGGACTATATTTTGAAAAAATAATAATGAATGAATTCCTCTGCCCCACAAATAACCCAGAGATGCATTTTAAATAAAAGCACACATTCTACTCATGTAAAAACACGCTGATTCCTGGACCGTCCGCGGCCCGGATTTAGAAGGCGATTGGGCTGGATCCGGCCCCCAGGCCTGAGTTTGCCTACCCATGCCTTATACCATGAGAGCAGAAGAGCCTGCTGGGTCAGACCAATGGCCCACCTGGGTCAGCATCCTGTTCTCACAATGGCCGAGTCATAACTTTGGTCCATCTAGTTCAATATTGTCTACACAGAGTATGCTCCTCCAGCTTTTGCTGGACTACATCTCCCATCAGCCCCTGCAAGTGTGACCAATGGCCAGGGACAGTGGGAGTTGTAGTTCAGCAACATCTGGTGGGACTCAGCTACACTGGCAAAGAAAAGAACGCTTTATATGCATTGTTTATGCATTCTACCACTGTGACACCAGATGGCGATGTGGAGTTCCGTTTTGGCTAACCTGATTGCTCATACAAAGTTTGCAATGCCTTTAACTGAAACGCTTCTTTTATGTGTCTAGATCCAGCCCTGGTGTACACTGACAGGCAGTGGCTCACCAGGATTCCAGACAGGGGACACTCCTAGCCGCACCTGAAGAAGCCGTACCACGGACTGGTTTTCTGCCACTGACCTGCAGCCCTTCCTAAAGGGATTTAAACCCTTTCATGCTGTGCCATCTTACAAATGAAAATTGTCCCCTCTTCTGTTTGGAAAAAACTCCCATACATATCTACAAGGAAAATGGTCCCTGCAAGGATTTTCATTTGGAGAACACACACCCAATCTGGATTAAATAAAAATGAAGCAGACAGGAGATCTATTCATCCATCTGTACCATCACCACATCTTTAAAAAAGAACCCCTTACCCAGGAAACGGCACAATCTATTATTTACCTAGCTTCTGAGGCATTTTTCGCCTGCCCCGTCACATAAAGATCTCCGGGTAGCTTCTGATAAATAAGTGAAAACTACAAGAACGACATTAACTATTCAAAAAAATTAATTACGAAGTAGGACGCAAAGCCCCAAACGCTACATAAATGATGGCTTTGTGGAGCTGTGAAGCTGGGCTTCGCGCACGCATGCACAAGCACACAACGCCTTCTCGTGCACGACAAATGGGGCAAAGTTCCCACGCAGGGCCCATTCCCAGCCCGCAGGGAGGTCAGCAGCAGCACATCATGGAAACGTCTTCAGGATGAGGGTTTGCGCAAGGCAACAGGTGCAGCGCAGGGAGACGGCTGATAAGGTGCGCAGAAGTTGCTACGAGAAATGTTTAATCGGCTGTCCGTCCCCACGACACGTGCTTATATGCGCAGCAGGGAAAAGCAAGGGGGATGCCTCGCACTTTGGACCCTATTCCCATGGCTGCATGTAGGTTTATTTGCAGGCTCCATCCTCCCTCTCCCCAAGTCCCTCCTGCACAGAAGAAAAGCCTTCTTGGAGCCAGATCCTGGCCTGTCCTTCTGCAAGGGAAGAGTGACCCTCCCTCCTAGAGGACCCTTACCTGCCCCTTCTGGCTTCTCCCTCCTGGCCCGGCATCAGCACCAGCGGCTCGCAGGCACCGCCAGGGGCTCCTTCCGAAACGGTTCTGGACTTGTAGCTTGCAACGAGGTGCATTTCCATGGCAACCAGTCACCATGGACTGATTTCTCCCAGGATACAGGCCTGGCTTTGTACTGACGTCAGCGCAGCACGAGACGTAGTATAATGAGCCAGCCAGAGAGACAGGCCATCGCAGGAGCTCGGGGCTGTGTGGGGAGGAAGGGGAGGGGGTCAAGGGGATAGGGGCTTGGGGCTCATTCTCCACAGGGTGGCAAGCTTGCCTCTGGACAGTTAGGCTGCAAACTGGGGGCGCCCTGCGTATGGCTGAATGCTCTGCTGCTGCATCATACCACTCTTTTTTTTTTGAAAATCCTCTCAGACAGAAAGCTAGCATATCAGGATGAAGGCTCACCGACAGGCTAGCTTTCTGTGGGCAAGGAATGTTCATCGACAGAGCAGCGTCCAGTCATGGGTCCAAGGCTCTGGTCCTGGGAGAAACCCCATTGAAGAATCAGGCATCTGTTGCATTTAAGGGGTCTGCCAGGAATTCTTTATTTTTTTATTTCATTTCTATCCCACCTTTTTCTTCCAATGAGCTCAAGGAAGCGTACGTGGTTCTCTCCCCCCCCCATTTCATCCTCACAACAACCCTGTGAGGTAGGTTAGGCGAAGAGATGGTGGTTGGCCCAAGGTCATAGAATCATAGAATCATAGACTCATAGAGTTGGAAGAGACCACAAGGGCCATCGAGTCCAACCCCCTGCCAAGCAGGAAACACCATCAGAGCACTCCTGACATATGGTTGTCAAGCCTCTGCTTAAAGACCTCCAAAGAAGGAGACTCCACCACACTCCTTGGCAGCCAATTCCACTGTCGAACAGCTCTTACTGTCAGGAAGTTCTTCCTAATGTTTAGGTGGAATCTTCTTTCTTGTAGTTTGGATCCATTGCTCCGTGTCCGCTTCTCTGGAGCAGCAGAGAACAACCTTTCTCCCTCCTCTATATGACATCCTTTTCTATATTTGAACATGGGTCGCCCCAGTAAACTGAGCAGCGGCTGAGTGGGGATTCGAACCCTGCTCTCCCACATCCAATCCAACATTCTAACCCAGAGCTGTCCAAACTGTGTGTCGCAACACGTTAGTGTGCCAGCTGCAGTGTGTAGGTGTGTCATGCAAACACTCCCCACTGGAAAGAGGTTAGTTTAAGCTCTGGTTTGCTAGTAAAACTAAATTGCTGTGTCGCAAAATGGTGCAGGTCTAAAAAATGTGTCACCGACATGAAAAGTGTGGAATGCTCTGCTCTAACCATTACGCCGCACAGGGATGGGGAATCTGTTGTTCTCCATTATGTTGCTTCTTGCTCCCATCAGCCTCAGCCAGCAAGGACAATTGGGACCAGTTCACCCAGCCATAACTGCTTTGAGGGCTTCTTTTTACAATCATGCAGTATGTATATAAACTTCATGAAATAAATGGTCAGGATTATGGATGTTTTGATGGCAAAAATATACGTGGGTGGGGGGCATCAAAGGTCCCCCACGCCTGCCTTACCTCAACTTCCCTGTGTAGCACATTCATCCTGCAGTAGGACCTATCCATATTCACTAGATTCTAGCTCAGTGTTTCTCAAACTGGGTTCTCTGGCTGTTGTTGAACTACAACTTCCATCATCCATGACCACTGGTCCTGCTAGCTAGGGATGATGGGAGTTGTAGTCCAACAGCACAGACCCAAGTTTGAGAAACACTGAGTCCTTTATGTCTACTTGGAGCTGCAACCATGCTTCAAAGTCTCAGGCACTTTCATCGATACCCCAATATGTTTAACTGGACGTTTAAGAAATGGAACCAAGGACTTTCTGCCCACGACGGATTTGCCTTTTGCCGCATTTGTAGGGTGTCTCTGGAAAACCCGAACCCGTGCACTCTGTGGTCCCTCAAAGCCGGGCATGTGAAAGGGTGCTCTCAGGCTGAGCTCAGGCACCCTACTTGGGGTGCCCTGCAGGCAGCAAACGCACACCCAATTTAAAAACAATTTTCCTAAAGAGATTTTTCTACTGCAATCTGGCGTTCACATTCTAAATTATTTTATCCTTTTAGTATCGCCGGCACTCTTTCGCTGGGCGTATACTAAAGAGCAGAGGATCAGATCTTCAAGTAAACAAACAAGCAAATAAATAACTATTTCTATCCAGCCGTTTTGGCTCTTAAGGGAGCGTTCATGGTGACTCACGTCATTAATAAAACACAGTCCAAACAATAACCATAAAAAATTATTACAGCGGAACAAAAATGAAGCAGTAGAGGAAAAATTAACACAATAGAAAGCCTCGCTTTCCCACTCAAGCAACAGACCAAACCCACCCCCACCAACCCCCCCCCCCATCTGCAACATTGTTAAAGAGGTGTCAAAATACAGGGCCTCAAGGGGAATGGGGACACAGCCCAACCTCCTGCAACAAGAAGTTCCACCAATTTTACAGTTAAATTTCATGCAAAAACTCTCACCGTTGTTCAGAACATTCTGGCAATAATTGCAATGTTCTGGCTTTTACACAAAACGTTCTGGCAACTCGCCTTGGTTCTCTCTTTCCATACACATAACAACAACAACAACAACAACAATTTATTATTTATGCCCTGCCCATCTGGCTGGGTTTCCCCAGCCACACACACACCACCCTCCGCCCAAATATGCTGGCAATTCTAAATACTGGCCTGGTAGGATTTCAAGCAACCTAGAAAAAAGCAGCAACCTAGGACTCAGCTACATTAGTTAAAAAAAACCACAGCGTTTTGAATGTGTTACAAACATGCAACACAAGATGGCGATGGAGAGCAAAAATAAATTATTTGAGATTTTCAATAGTCCTTTTTTTTTGTTATTATGATTTATTTCTGACTGATTTATAGGGTCTTTCCTCCTGTGTGTAGATCCACCCCTAGGCTGCTCCTGTGCTATTAAGAGAGCTTTGATATGTAGAAATCATCAGCTGAGGTGACGCTTTTCATTGCTGCAACTAACTTGATTGCCTGAACTTTGCTGGTATCCTACTGCTGTTTAAAGTTATAGGGACCATACAGTTGCTTGGGTATGGGGGGTGTATTTACATGGGCACAGATACATGTTTCCCATGTGATATAAGGTTCTACAAGGGGGCGGACACATCTACTTCAGCCTGAGGGCTGCATTTCTTTCTGGGCAACCTTGCAAGCGCCATATGCCAGTGTTGTCGGAGCCAGAGGCTAAAGTTGGCAGAGCAATGAATGTTAATTTTACTTTGGTGAAATTAGTTTCTACACACACACAGGTGGATACACACATATAAAAAACACTGTGAAAATGCTAGTTTTTTAATTAAAAAAAACACTTTGAAAAATATATTGAGTTTGGCATAGCTCACTATTGCCATCTAGTGTCACATATGTGTATTGCACTTCACAACACATTTAAAACGTTTTATTTGCAGCTGTATAGCTGAGTCCACACACAGAGAGAGCAACGCATCCTCTGTGCAGATGAGCAAGAGGCATAATCAGTTTGACGACACAGCCAGGCAAAAACAATAGGGATGGTGTGGTGCGGGACTTGTTGAGGGGTGTTGCCTGGGGCGAGGGTGTGTGTGGCTAAGGGCCAGGCAGAAAGCCCCATGGCTCTTCTGCCCCACTTTCACCAACCAGCACCTGGCCTCGTTTTCTCACCTCCTGAGAACTTAGACGAGGTTTAAGCCACTTCCCATAAAGTCATCCTGACTGCAGACCAACAGCTGGCTTGTCCTTCAGAACAGGTCACTTGCTTGGGGGCTGTTCTGTGGAACAACCGGTGGCATTTGCATGGCGAGAGAGAAAAAGGTGAAAGGAACCCAGTCTTGGGGACGCAGTTGCTCTCTCCAAGCAGGCTGCTTGGGTGCTATCCAATTAGCAGCACAGCTTTAGAGCCCATCTCTGCAGCATTTGGTGGGACTTGGCTGCATGGTAGCAGCCGCACAGGTCTTGCCATTCTTGCATTATTATTTTTCCTGGTGCCTTCTGGAAAGCACCCCCACCGGCACTCTGAGCAGCACTGCCAGGGAAACAATAACAAAACCGGCTGGCTTATAAAACCTGCCATTTTCAGGCACACGGCACCTGCGCTGTTGTTCGAGGGTGTTGTCATAGTACCCGAGGAGCAAATCCAAGATTGGGGCTCCCTTTCTCTGGGGCCTCCAAGAGACATGGAGCAAAGGGGTGGCTCCTTTCTAACAGGATGCTCTGCCCCGCTAAGAAGCAGGGCAGAGCCATTCAGAAAGACAAAGCGGGGTCCAACAACATATAAAGGGTCACAGGGTAGCTGCCACTGTTTTGCAGGATTCAGGAGTACCCTCTCATTGCAGAAACAGCAATCTTAAATCCAACCCTGCGGATATTCATCTGAAACACACACACCCCCAATGGAGCACCAAACTACCAAAACACAGTGGATAGAGCACAGATCCCTCCTTCAGCTTTGAGCATCTCCAGCAGTGGCAGCTGGTACCCAAGGAGGTGGAAGATAGAGAGAGCCAGCTAATTCTTGCTTTCTCCCCCATCCTCTTCCCTGCTGAGTTCTGCAAGGGAGGAGGAAATGGACAGCCGGGACCACCTGCTGCACTTGGTTGTAAGAAGGCAGGTAGGCAGGCGCTGGTTGCAGACAAAGGGCAGTTGGTGGGGCAGAACCCCAATGGGCAAGCCTCAATTGCGTAGAGCTGCCTCTGAAGACAGTTCAGAAGCTTCAGTCAGCTGGTGCAGAATTGGGCAGCCAAGTTGCTCACTGGGACAAGATGGTTTGAGCATATTACACTGATCCTGACCTGACTGCGCTGGCTGCCAATTAGTTTCTGGGCCAAACTCAAAATGCTGGATTTGACCTGGAAAGCCTTAAATGGCTCAGGACTGCAATACCGCAAGGACCGCCTCTCCCCATATAAACTGTCCTGGACTCTTCATTCATCATCCGAGGCCCTTCTTCGTGTGCCTCCTACACGAGAGGTCTGGAGCGCGGTAACAGGAGAACGGGGCCTTCTCTGTAGTGGCTCCCCGTTTGTGGAATGCTCTCCCCAGGGAGGTTCACCTGGTGCCTTCATGATACATTTTTAGGCACCAGGCCAAAAAGTTCCTATTCAACCAGGTCTTTGGCTGATTAATATTCTACAGCCTTTAAATTGTGTCTGTGGGAAGGGAGAGGTTATTGTTCTGTTGTTTTGATTCCATTATTTACTTGTGTTTTATCTTGCATTTTATTCTGTGAACCACCCTGAGTTCTTATGATGAAGGAATCACCACCTGTTGGAGTAGGCAAATAATCTGACCCAATGTGAAGCAGCTACCTGTGTTTCTATTAAAGGTAAAGGTAAAGGTAGCCCTGACCATTAGGTCCAGTCGTGGCCGACTCTGGGGTTGCGGCACTCATCTCGCTTTATTGGCCAAGGGAGCTGGCATACAGCTTCTGGGTCATGTGGCCAGCATGACTAAGCCACTTCTGGCGAACCAGAGCAACACACGGAAACGTCGTTTACCTTCCCGCCAGAGTGGTACCTATTTATCTACTTGCACTTGACATGCTTTCGAACTGCTAGGTTGGCAGGAGCTGGGACCGAGCAACGGGAGCTCACCCCGCCACGGGGATTCGAACCGCCAACCTTCTGATCGGCAAGTCCTAGGCTCTGTGGTTTAACCCACAGTGCCACCCGCTGTGAGTATTTACAGGTTTCCATGCTCCGTGCTGTGAAAAGCTTTGCCAGTGCCTGCAGACCAAGCTGCTGTTAATAGGCATAGGAGCAGGCCAGTCAGGGGTTTGCTTTGGTCAGTTGACATCCCTTGGTGCTTCCTGGTTCCCTTGTGAGCAAGTCATTGGGAAAGTCATAATTCTGGCCAGGCCAAATCAGAGACCTACTGCTTTCGACTTATTAGCCATTTAGTTAGAATGCTAGGAGCAGGGACCACCCAGGGCGAGGTAATTGAATTAATCCCAGCATTTGAAAGAAGGCCCCCCCTGGAGTGTGTAAAAAGCCCTGAAGCTGCTAAAGTCAGACAGGGACAGCTCCCAGGGAGGAGGAAATGCAGGATGAGAGATGAGTTTCCTTAATGGCCTGATCTTTAACAGCTGACTGCGTTGGGCAGGGTGGGTGACTTTTCTTCCTGACAGATGCTCTGCACCTTTAAGCAACTGCCCTATCAAGGTCAAACAAAACCAGCAACAGAAAGGAAAGTAAAATTTAAGAATTCAACAGGTATGCCTTTGCCCATCAATGCATCTCATGTCCAGGTCAGGCTGCACCAGTGGAATTTCCATCATAATGTGCTTCTGGTAAAAATGCAGAAGCTGGGCAGGCGGGTGTAGGGTGGGGAGAGGCAGAAACCTCATCCTACTGGAATCATCAACTTCTCAAATACGAAATAAATAATAATAATAAATTTGTCCTGTAGCACCTTAGAGACCAACTAAGTTTGTTCCTGGTATAAGCTTTCGTGTGCATGCACACTTCTTCAGATACGTGCATGCACATGAAAGCTTACACCAAGAACAAACTTAGTTGGTCTCTAAGGTGCTACAGGACAAATTTATTATTTTTATATATATATTTCGACTGCATCAGACCAACACGGCTACCTACCTGATTCTCAAATACAAATTCTGAAGGGCTTTGCCATCAGAAGCAAGGTCAGTTCAACCTTCTCCCTCCTTATTTTACATATGCATACAACAGTTTTGCTGTGTATAAAGCAAAACTGAACATGCCTCCTTCCACTGGCACCCCCGCCCTGTTTTCTTGACTGCCTTACTTCATTGCTATTTTCTGCTTGAACTGAGTCTGCAGCTTTATGTAAGTAAACAATATTTTTATATCCTTACATTAAGGACTTCTGTGTGGTTATTTTGTTTAGAGGGATAATAAAGGGAGAATCCAGACTGCCAGAGGCATCCTGGATAATTATACAAAGCCATGTAGCTTTGTCTCCGGTTTCCATGTTAATACTGCAAAGGATGATATATTTTTAACTCTGCTAAACTAAACACTAATCTTGCTCAAGTGAATAAGAGGAAGGCTAATTAATAAATAATAGAGCCTCTCCTACCCTCCAAATCCATCCCAACAAGTTCAGTCGTCACACTCCTTATTTTCCGCATTCACACACACATCACCCTGTTTTGCTGTGCATGAAACACAACTGAACTGAGCCTGTATCTTTCCCCTGTTACCCTCACCCTGTCTTCCTCCCCTCTGATAGACGCTTCCCCTTTGGAGAAGCTTGAGACTGTAAGCTCCTCAAGGCAGGGACCTGTTTTCGGTGTGGAACACTGTGGGCGTTAGTGGTACAATACGAATGCTAAATAATATACAAAGTGGCTTTGGGAAAGGTGAATTACGTGCCGGGGATTGTTACGAAAGGGAGTGAACACGAAACCTCCAATATTGTAATAATGTTGTACAAATCTATAGTTCTACAGCCATACTTGGAATGCAGAGCACAGTTAAGGTCACAGGACCTCAGAATGGATATTGTAGAGCTGGAAAATGTTCAGAAAAGGGCAACCAAAATGTACTACAACTCCCATCAACCCTGGCACTGATGGGAGTTGTAGTCCCAAACCAGTGGAGAGCATCAGGTTGGGGGAGGCTGGAGCTGACAAGCGCAGAACCAATGGACCAATAGCACACAAGTCTCCCTTCTTTCCCGCCCCCGTGCCACGCAGGAGCTCCCACCATGCGCCTGCTTAAGCTACATGCACCTGTTGCCGCAGCAACATCTATCTCCCCCCGCAGTCCTGCCAGCCTAGAAGCAGAGTGATGAAAAAGGGCACCTCGAGAGAATCCTGGCTGTCCACAGAGCTTTGGCGAACCAGCCTGCGCACTAGGGAGGTCCGGGTGTGGCCCAGGGGCGAGAGGGCGGGCAGGGACTTCGCCTCGGTCCACTCCACGTGCAAAGTAGTGTCCACAGCCACTGCAGGGGAGAGCAGAGAGTGAGGTCAACCTCCGGGGAACAAGAAGGAGTGAGCAAAAGCAGGCGGTCTCCCTTTTGCAACCAAAAAGCAGCCTCGTCACATTGCACAGCACATAATCCGTTCATGGAACTCCCCCTTGGCCGTGAGATTGTGGCAGCAGGCATGGGCTTTCCAAGAGGGTCAGAGGACTGTGGTCACATCCGCATGACACACTGTGATGGCCTGGGAATCTGATTCAGAGGCTGAACCGGAGGAATCCCAGCCTGCACAGGAGTCCCTGCCTCCAGGGCCGGCTGAGCCGGGGCAGGGCCTTGAATCTGAAGCGCCTGCACCTGTGCCAGATCCTCAGGAGCAGACACCAGATGAATCCACTCTGGCTCCGGAGGTGATTGAGGACCCGTCGTTGGAAACCTGTTTCTGCCAGCACCCAGACCTGTTCTTCCAGAGTTCCCGACCTTGCCCGGCTCCTCGCTTTGGACCTCACTTCGCCCTTAGTGGACAGACTCCAGACCCTCGACCCAGGACCGGACTCTGACCATGCCTCACGGTAATCTTCCCCCGGGACCAGCACACACACATTGAAAGCATTCTTATATGACTTTCACAGTCGCGGCTCCCCACCCCCCAAAAAGAATGCTGGGAACTGTAGTTTGTTGAGGGTGCTGGGAGTTGCAGTTCTTGTGAGCTTTCCATGGGCATTTGGATGCCTTTGGATTCCAAGCACCTGCTTCGTTTTCATTCCACGCTTCCCCCAAGGAGTTCCAAGTGGATTTCCCTGCAACAACCCTACGAGGTAGGCTAGCCTGAGAGACAGTGACTGCCTCCAGATCATGCTCTCAGCTGAGGGGAGGGATTTGAACTCTCACTTGCCTAGTCTTTATTTAAGGTAAAGGTAGAAAAGGTAAAGTACCCCCTGGACGGTTGAGTCCAGTCAAAGGCGACTATGGGATTGCGGCACTCATCTCGCTTTCAGGCCAAGGGAGCCAGCGTTTGTCCACAGACAGCTTTCCAGGTCATGTGGCCAGCATGACTAAACCGCTTCTGGCACAACAGAACACTGTGATGGAAGCCAGAGTGCACAGAAACACCATTTACCTTCCTGCCACAGTGGTACCTATATTTCTACTTGCACTGGTATGCTTTTGAACTGCTAGGTTGGCAGGAGCTGGGACAGAGCAATGAGACCTCACCCCTTCACACGGATTTGAACCGCTGACCTTCTGATCAGCAAGCCCAAGAGGCTCAGTGGTTTAGTCCACAGCGCATACCACACTGATTCCAGTTCTGACAAAAAGCAGGAATTTTGAAGCCTGGACAAACCGTGGGGTCTGTCTCTCTCCCCCCCCCCCTTCCCCAGTCGCAATCCACAGGCACATTCTGTATCAACGGTGGGGAAACATTTGCAACTCGAGGGCTACATTCTGCTTCTGGGTAATCTTTCAGGGGCCACATGGCCGTGGCAGGCAGAGTCAAGAACAATACTGAGAGAAGGAAGGAATGCACATTTCACTTCAGTGAAGTAGGCAGATTTCCACTCACAAGCCCCTCTCTGTTGTCCATTCAAGCAAGCAAGTAGCATTGTCAGAATGGAAGGACTCCCTGAAGCCAGGCAAATTTGCAGTCAAGGAAGGTGCAAAGCGATGCCAGGAAGTGGCACAGCCTTGAGAGGGACCCAAGGGCCACATATGGCCCACAGCTCTGAAGTTCCCCGTACCCATCCTAGATCTATTTTCACCTGTGTTATAGCAACTTTGCACCAAAAAGGAATGGATAAGTAATGTGATTGACTATCATGCGGAATTGCCAAAGGTAACAGCTAAAATAGGAGAACCTAAAGACGATTGTTTTGTGGAAGAATGGAAGCTTTTTTGGGGGGGACTGTCTAAAGAAATGTTATAGTACGATGAATTCGCAAGCAGGATTTGAACTATGAGCAACAGAAGGAATTAGAAGTTATTGCATCATTGTTATGGTATAAAAGACAGAAGATAGGGTGAAGAAAGGGGGAGAAGTAAAAAAACACCATGGAAAAAGGGGTGGGAAGTAGACAAAACAAAACAAAAAAGTTATGTATTGGAATATATATATATATATGTGAATTTTTTGATATTTAATAAAATACAATTGGAAAAATACATCTGTTATAGCAACGGATAAAAGCAGATATTAACTGCCTAGAGCAGAGCATGTTGGCTTCCAGATGAAAGGTTTTGCTACCAGAATTTAATTCCTCTGCTCTCTCACTGGAATAACTGTAAGGTTTTAGAGCCGCATCACACATTCAAAGCACACCCCATGCACATTTAAAGCTCACAACGTCTGCCAAAGAACCCTGGCAATGGCAGTTTCCCCCTCGCTGAGCTACAATTCCCAGCCCCCTTAATGAACTATAGTTCCCAAGATTCTCTGAAGGGAGGAAGGTATTTTAAATACATTTTTGATGTGCTTTAAATGCATGTCATATGCAGAGTCAACCCATTGGAACTAAATCAACAAGTTGCTTGCAGGGAATGACTGTGGCTCAGTGGTATAGTATCTGCTTTGTACTCAGAAAAAGGTCCCAGTTCCACTCCGTGGTATCTCAAAGATGGCGCTGTGTGAATCCTTGGAGAGCTCCTGCCATTTAGCATAGAACAGAGCACATGTGGGGAATCTGTAGCCCTCTGGATATTTTGGTGGACTACAAAGCCCATCATCCCTGACCTCTGGCCATGCTGACTAGGGCTATTGGGAGCTGGAGTCCAACACCATTTAGACTAGACCAGGGCTTCTCAAACTTGGGTCTCCAGCTGTTTTTGGACTACAATTCCCATCATCCATGGCCACTTGATGATGGGAGTTGTAGTCCAACAACAGCTGGTGCCCCAAGTTTGGGGGGCCCTGGACTAGATGAACCAGCAAGCTAGCTAGAGATAAATCAGCTTCTTACCTAAAGTCCTCTGGTTTTAATGAGTCTGCTCTGAGTATGCCCAACAGCAGATGCCACCCATTGTGGTTAACTTCATCCTTCCAGGACCCAGGGCAAACTTGTCTGATGCTGAGTCAAACCATTGGTGCATCTTGCTGAGTATAGTCTATACTGGCTGACACCAGCTCTCTGGGATTTCTGGAGATGCTGGAGGATTGAACCCGGAACCTTTGGCTTGCAAGGCAGATCCTTTACCACTAAGCTGCTCCCTCTCTCCTCTGTTTTCTGCAGCTCCTGCCAGGAATGGAGTGGGGGGCTACCAGCTGACCCCACACCTCTCCTAGCTCCCTAGGCTGCTTTCACCTGCCAGGGAAAGCAGAAATTAAGTTTCTCCTCTGCTCCATTATTCTGCTGCTGCTCGGATTTCTTTCCTGGGGCTTTCCGAAGGAGCCCTGCAGACAGTGGCTGGCTGCATGGGGCCGTGTGCCAGGAACTGCATTCAGTCTTCGGGGACTGCTAAAGGAGCTTGTCGGGAGATGTGTAGAGTCGCAGAGTATAAAGCCAAGGGAAAGTGTCTGCCAGCCTGCCTCTCCTAAGCAAGCAAAAGGAACAGGATACACACATCCACACCTCCCACCTCTGAGCGCTGCCAGGTTTTCCCCCGGGCACCAATGCCACACACTCTCTCTCTCTCTCCAGGAGAATCAGGTGGTGGTGTTCTCCTCCAAACGATAGCCCTCCGTTTTCAGAAAATATGGACTTCTGGCAATCTGATGCTGAGGGTAAATGACAGGAGTTGCAGGTGCCTAGCGTACCCTTTCTGGCAAGGTCTCAAAGACAGCCTGGTTGGCAGCTGGCGAAGAAAGTCAGAGTGACCGCTGAGTCAGTCCAGCCCTGTGATTCACAAAAGTGGTACCTGCAACAAAACGTTGCAGTGGAGAGGGCTGCTGTTCAGGGTGCCGGCTATTCCATTCTATCTGTGCCCGTCCCCCTCCGTGAAAACAACAGTCCCTGACTACAGCAAAATATACCGCTAAAGGACCCAAGTGGGTATGTGTGCGCCACACTCCCCATGGAGAAAGAGAGGCTAGGATTTGTTGCTCCCAGATTGTCTAGAATTCTGTAGCAGTCAGCATTCATGGGAACAGTGCATGCATCCCATAACAAAAATGCTTAGGTAGCTGCTGGGCTGCAGCTCGTTCCACTAATAATAATTGTTTCATGGCTCTCACTCCAGCTGCCTGTTGGGTCCACCTGTTATCGCAAGCCTGAGAGCAAAGCTCTGGCCGGTCTTAGCCACTGCATGCCAGCTCTCCTGCAGATCCCTGCATGCAGCAAGAGGATCTGTGACTCTCCACGGGGCTGCGTGTGCCTGCTTCTGCCACAGTCCCAATGCATAATAATATAATAATAATTTATTATTTATACCCCGCCCATCTGGCTGGGCCTCCCCAGCCACTCTGGGCGGCTTCCATAAAAACCAAAAATACAATAAAATATCACATGTTAAAAACTTCCCTGAACAGGGCTGCCTTAAGATGTCTCTTGAATGTCAGGTAGTTATTTATCACTTTGACATCTGCTGGAAGGGCGTTCCACAGGGTGGGCGCCACTACCGAGAAGGCCCTCTGCCTGGTTCCCTGTAGCTTTGCTTCTCGCAATGAGGGAACCGCCAGAAGGCCCTCGGCGCTGGACTTCTCCCTGCCCATCTAGCTGAGATTTATGGCGCTTCCAGTTCATTGTGCGATCCCTACTCCTCTTTAATGCAAGGTTGTGGGGGGGTGGTTTGTTGTTGTTTTTCTGCAGATTCCACACAATGTCTGTTGCCATCATCAAGATGACAGTCATATTCCCCCTCCCCTATTTAATTCATTTTCTCCCCAGGGGAAATGCAAGAATTTAAAGAATAGCTATGTTTTGCCAATGCCCTGTTTGCAATATTTTAACAACAATATTCAGCCCCCATCTGGAAACATCCTTAGAATCCTCTGGACCCCTTCAATAAGAATTGAACTTAATGCCACAAAAGTTACTCACTCGAAATACTTTTACCAGCGTATACTTGCCCACACGTACCTATTTATACTTGAGATAGCATAGTGGGGTTTTTTAGTGCTATGAATAGTATTTTTCAGCGCGTAGAAGGCTGTTTTAAAAGGCGATTGTTGCTTGTGGTGTGTATACACCTGCCACTCCTGCCTCCAGGCAGTTTCCATATTGTTTGAAAACACCGCAAAGTGACCTCGGGGCAAAATAAACTGTGTGTGCGAACGTCTGCACTCCTTCCCCACCCCACCCCTCTCTCAAATCACTTCAAACTTTCAAGCTCCGTTAAAAATGAAAGTAAAGTCCTGCCGATAAGATATAATTCTAAATACAGAAAGAGGGCAAAGGTGGATTTCGGGGAGAATGATGGGTTCACCCACACTGGGCACTGAGCCAAGAGGTTGTCGGAGAGGATACTCGAATCGACATTGCATAAATTAACATATTGCTTGCATACGGTGTACTGCATATGAAACTTAGCAAGAATGCACCACTGGACCTTATATTTACATGAACACCAATAAAAATTATCTGGAAATGCAACAATGATATAGAATGGAAGGTGTGAGGAGGAGGGGGATGCAGAATTTTGGCATCAGACAGGGTGCCTCCAAAATGTGAAAGCCCAATGTCTGCCACTGATGAGGGCAATACCTTTATTAGGCCAACCCAGAATAATGTGCAAACCTTTCAGGTCCACGGGTCTCTTCATCAGGCCAGAGCAAAGCTGGGGGGAGGGAAGTTGGCTTGGGGGTCTGCCTCTGGTCAGAGCCTTTAGATGGGATGTGGGAGCAGGTTGCAGACATTGAAAAGGGGCTCTGTGAGGTTCTATGCACCTAACACTGCCACGGAGTAGGAAAGGAACATATAATACTTTGTTTTTATTTTTTCAAACATGAGGGTATGTTTTCCTTTTCCCCTCTGCTGCAGTGTTAGGTGCAATGAGACCTGCATAGCACCTCACGGATTCTCCTTTCAATGTCTGCTGCTGGCTCCTCCTTGCTGCGTCTTAAGCCTCTGACCAGCCACCGGCTCCGAGGCATCGCCAACTCTTTTCCTCTGTCCTTCCTCTTGCTCTGTGCAGCAGCATCAAGCCTGATGAAGAGTTCTGGAGAACCCGAAGGCTTGCGCACTTCCTCTGTGACATTCTGGCTGGCCTAATAAAAGGCATTGCCATCGTCTGGATTTTTAAATTCACAAACTACAGTCTGTCTCCAGCCTGTCTGCTGATGTACATGATCTACTACCGAATTACGTGGTACAGCTCTTGATGGATTGTATCCCTTCAACCTCCAGGGAGATGGAACAAATGCTTGAATATGAACATTTACACACACACAAATGTTGTAGTCATGGGGTGTTGTTTTTTTTAAAGGATCACTATGCATACAAAAGTAGTCAAAGGGAACGTTCAAAGCTATCTTTTTCCCCCCTGCCTTGCTGATTTTGAAAGAAGGGACGTGGCTCAGTGACAGAGCAGCTGTTATGCATGAAGAAGATCTCTGGTTCGGTTTCCAGCATCTCTAAGTAGGTCTGAGAAAAGCCTCTTCCTGAAACCCTGGAGAGATGCTGCCGGTCAGTGTAAGCAATACTGAGCTACATGGACCAGTGGTCTGATTTGGTATAAGGCAACTTCCTACATTCCTATACTTTTGTAGGAAGTGTGATCAATGAACATAATCATTCATTCTCTCTCTCTCTCTCTCTCTCTCTCTCTCACACACACACACACACCCATTTGCATCCTGAAGTGGTACAGTCCAACCCCCAATAATACATCATGCAAGGGTCTTCACAGTGTTGCTCAGCTCCTAAGCAAGGGATAGTGGAAACCAGTTCCCTTCCAGTCAATAAAACTTACAAGTGAAATTCAGCCCAAATCACATAGATACTGTTTCGTGCTCATGGTTAACTAAGCAGAGAGATGTTCCCATGTGGTTTCGGTTCCTGGGATATGCGAAAAGCATACTGCTGAGATAACGCATGAATGAACGCAGGCCAAAGAACTTCTTGCAATATAGCATGCAAACTATGGAACATGCAAAGCAGCCTTGAATATCTACTGACTATAAATGGGGCAAAGTTCCTGCAAAAGGCAGCATTTGCTGTGCATCGTCACTGTCGAGGGAAAGGGAGGCTGGTCCCTCTGGCTCAGGGATTCTATGGAAACTAAGGCTAGGTACACATTAGAGGCTTAAAAGGTCATTTGTTGCGAGGTCATTTCCCATACTCCAGAAAGGGAGTGGGGACGTTAGCAGTTTGGTTTATCCTTCACCTACAAACCCCCAACAACTCCTATTCATGAAGCAGTCATCTGCACATGTGCAATGGCTTTCTCAAGTGTACACACCTTAGCTGAACCCATACCTTCCAACATTTCTCTGATGAAAATAGGGACATTCTATCATCATCACCATCAACATCAACATCATCATTTTACTATTTATACTCCATTCATCTGACTGGGTTTCTCTAGTCACTCGAACAGCTTCCAATATATATAAAAACATAATAAAACACCAAACATTTTAAAACTTTCTTATAGAGGGCTGCCTTCAGATGCCTCGGGGGTCAGGTAATTCCATACCCTCCAACATTTATCCAATGAAAATAGGGACATCCTAAGGAAAACAGGAGCATTCTGGGATCAAATCCGAAACCGGGATGGCTTCTGTAAATCTGGGACTGTCCCTGGAAAATAGGAGGATCTTTGAACAGTGAAATGAGTATAGCTTATGATTCAAACCAGTTGGAAACTGGTTTGAGTGGGAAAAGCATCAAACAGCATTTATCAAGAAACTACGAGCCAGTTCTGCATTGTGGGGAATGCGGATTCTACAGCCAGCAGTATTGGGAGCGCACTGGTCCCAGAGTGGATGGTAATGTGCACACAGACTGAAACAGACTTTGTGTCAGTGGGGAGGGAAGAGATGGAGAGAGAGGTGCAGAAAAGGAGGAAGGGAGGATGTGTGAATCTAGCCAGGATTTCCTTCCAAGAAGAGACTGCATCCGGCAGCGTGAGTCTCCCTTCCATGAAAGGGACACTGCGTTCCTAACAGGCGAGCCATTAATTTCTGAGCGTGCTGCCATCATGCCGGGGGGGTAGGGGGTGCCAGCAGCTTCCGCAGAAATAGCACAGATTCTCTCCCTCCCACTTTGAGACATTAAACACACACACAAATCAAAGAATGTGTGTCAAAGTTTTTTTAACCGGAGACTCAGCATCAATTGAGAGCCGGGGCAGCAATCACTGGTCCCGGGGCTGCCGTCAGCATTGGCAAGGGACAGGAGGCAAAGATTTCTGATGAACAATGAGAAGGACAGTCCGGAGGGCCGGGTCCTGCTGAAACTGCAGCAGTGCCAAAAAACAGGGGTGTCAATGTCACCTTTCGCTGCCAGAAATAGATGAGACACAAAATGGGGAGGGTACCCTGAGCTAGCAAAGGGGAGTGAAAACACTTGCCCTGCCCAGAGCCCAGAAAGGAGCATAAGGCAGGAAGAGAGGAAGCTGCCTTATATTGAGTCAGATCATTTGGTACATCCAGTTCAGTACTATCTACACCATGGGTAGGCAAACTAAGGCTCGGGGGCCAGATCCGGCCCAATCGCCTTCTAAATCCGACCTGTGGGCGGTTTTTACACAAGTAGAATGTGTCCTTTTATTTAAAATGCATCTCTGGGTTATTTGTGGGGCATAGGAATTCATTCATTCCCCCCCAAAAAAAAAATACAGTCCGGCCCCCACAAGGTCTGAGGGACAGTGTACCGGCCCCCTGCTGAAAAAGTTTGCTGACCCCTGACTACACTGACCAGCAGCTGCTCTCCAGGGCTCCAGGCAGGACACATTGCCAATTCTACCTGGAAATGACAGGGATTGCATTTCAATGGCGCAGATTAATAATAATAAAAAAAGACTTGTGCTGCAGTCTATTAACTTCTGATTGGCCAGGGCTGCAACCCCTGGCATGCTCAACCCCTTTTGAATGCAGGGAGACTAACTTCCTAGTAACATGGTAGAAGGCCGCATTGTGTTTTTTTTAAAAAACAACAACCAACCCTACCCTGGTTAATGAGGCAGCAGATTAAAATGAGTACTTATGGGCACGTATAGGAAAATTCAGAAGGCAAAAAGCATCTTTAAAGAGTCATGCCTCATTCTCTTACATCCAGAAAGGATGTGCTCCTGCTAAGACAACACATATCACACACAACATTAAAAAAAATAAGGTATGCTTTCTGCTTCAGAACTATTGCTTTTACTTGTACACACATTTATTCAAATGTGCCTGGGAAATAAATCAGCTGAAACTCTTGCAACAAACCAAGATTTCTTTAGCAGTATGAAAGCCTGGTAACCCCAGCAAAGACCTCCAGCTTCAAGCCTCGAAAATGGGTTCAATTCAAGAAGCACTGAATTCCCTTGAAACTATGTCCTGTCTCTCTGTGGCCCAGTCCATAAGTTATAGGAGTAGTGTGGGAGTTGCTGGCTGCGGTGTCCTCCTGACTCATGGCGCTCCAGCAAAGGCTGGCAAGAACTCTCCGAGTGGGTGGCAGAATGATCTGGTTCCTTCCTACTCTTGTATTGCCCTGTTGGCCACATCATTTGGCTGACCCACACCGTTCCTCTGCACCCACAGCATTGGAGATGCTGGAGAGCAGACCAGAGGCAACTGATGGCAGGCTACCCCATTCCAAGTGGAATGCATCCATCAGGCCTGAGAGAGCACCAAACAGGAATGGAAGGGAATTAAAAGGTTCTTCACATTGAAAGGACAGGGTGGGTAATTTACCCTTCCTCCATTCTGTCCCCTGGAAAGCCTTGCTTAACCCCAGGTTAGTGATGCTGGGGACCTTATGACATCCCAGCTCCTTCCAAGCCTGGATTGTGTTGGGAAATCCCACGCTGTGATTCCTTCCATACCAGCTGCATCCCTTCCAGCATCCAAGAGCACACTAGCACAGAAAGGATCTATGCCAATATAGTTCCCTCCAGTTGTTGTTGGCCTCCAACTCCCATCAGCCCCAGCCAGCAGGCCAGTGGGATGATGGGAGCTGAAGTCCAACAGCATTTGCAGGGCATCACTTTGGTTATCCCCAATCTGCATCCTGGGCCCTTCCCACATGGCCTGGGTGCCTGATAGTACCTTTATGGAATATCCATGCTGGTTGTGGCTGATGGAACCTGTGGTCCAAAATATCTTAGATGGAACCTTAGAATCATAGACTTGGAAGGGACCACGAGGGTCATCTAGTCCAACCCCCTGCAATACAGGAACCTTTTGCCCAACGTGGGGCTCAAACCCACAACCTTGAGATCTCATGCTCTACCAACTGAGCTAGAGGACACCAGGTCACTATAGTGAATGGCTTCCCATCAGCACAAAGGCATGGGAAGAGACCAGACCCACTCCTGAGCAAAAGGGTTATGGTTTCAGCTAAACAGATTCAGGGACAAAAGCTATGTCTGAACACCATCATGCTGATACTCTGGCAGGCTGGGGAAATGAGAGACTGAGCAGAAAGTCTTGGCAAAAGGAGAGAAAGTCAGCAGAACTGGTCCCTCTGTTTCACAGGAGATGCTAAAAAAAATCAATGGGAAGCAGGAATGTGCATTTTCCTGTACCCTCTGTGGAAAGGAAAGGTTACACAGGATGTTTGCTCTGTGCAAAGGGGAGACTGTATATTGCTCCAGCGTGGGATTTTGCTGCATGTTTACAGAGGGTTTTCTTTCTGGTGCCATCGCACCAAGGACTCCTCTTGCTAGGGAGGAGACAGAAAAACACACCCACCCACTGACCAAAGAAGTCAATAATTTATCAGAAGATGCAACAAGTGAAGCTGAAATAAAGGAGGAGAACTTCAATGCACACAATGCCCATAAAAAACAAAACGGCGCCCTGTGCCACTGATTGCTAGGGAACAGGATTCCTAACACCTCTGCAGGGACACACTGCTGTGAGCGAAAGTGAAAAGGACTCTGAAGTGGCAGAATGGGCTGTTACGACTCCCCCACAACTAAGGGGTTGAGCAACTTCCCCACAATTGTAGGGTTCAGCAGCACGCAAGGGGGAATTAAAGGGGCTGCCAGTGAGGCCTTTGCAGAGTGGCTTTTAATACGGCACCTGCAAAGGGGAGGGTTTTGATGGTCTCCCAAAGCAGTAGGAGTCAAAGGATACACAATGGGTAGGAAAGCCCCACTGGGCAGAAAGGGAATGGTCTGCTGTGTGCTCCTCATACCCCTCCCTCATCCCTTCTTTCTCAGTCTCTCTGCTCCACACAAGTGCTTGCCCTATGTCTCCATTCCATCACGGATCGGCTTCTGCTAAAACCTAGGCAATTTGCCTTGCTGTCTGTTGTGGGTGGAACTCATATAGTTAAGGACGTAATGAGTTATGTCATTAACCTCAGTGCATTTCAAGGGAAGGGAAACCATGTAATTATTTATGAAACGTTTGTGGGATAAAAAAAGTCAGCTAATAATGTTTTGCATTCCTGACCTCGGGCAGACCTGTGATTTGCTGCAATTTCCGCTCCCGTTTCCAACTGAATTCTCCAACATTCCTAGTTACTGATTTTTCAGAATTCTTCCTAAATATTTGCAGGTCACTTCCAGATCGCCTGTTTATTGAGGTGATATTGATCGCCTGACTTGTCTGCAGGGAGATGAGACAACATTGGCTACTTATTGAGCATTCATTCTGATTTGTTTCCTGGGAGGTTAGACAACACTGGACTAAGCAGGTGTTATCCCACAGTTGTCAGTTCATCTTCCCTGCACTTTAACTTATCACAAAAAGTCCAATTTTGTTTGTTGCACAAGAGTTCCAAATCAACCTGAATTTGCCAGTAATCGACTCCCGTCCAAAAACAGAGGCAGTACCCACCACCACCAAACACAGGTCTTTGTACTACTTGATACTAAGTTGTATGAGCGAACAACAAGATCTCCATCTAAAGAATGACCAGTGAGCCCTCTTAGATGACTGGTATGTGTGCCTCATGGAACTCCCTACCTGCCTGGGTTAGTGTTGAAAGGAACTATGATGCCCTGCCTCCCCTGTCTGAAAGTGAGGGAAGGAAGGAAAACAAACAGTGTGTTTTAAGCCAGCTGGCAAGAAGCAGCCTTATGGGGGCTGCGAGAGTGTGCTGCTGCTTTTGGGGATTGCTGCTGCTTGTCCACCTGCACGTTCTGCACAAACTGAAAAACTAGCTTATCGAATGGTGGGGGCAATTGGCTTGGCTCCCCCTGAGAACATTTTCACTGTCCTTTCTCCAAAGAAGGGGTACATTGAGGAAGCGATAACTTTGTCAGCCAGATGAAGTGTATCAAGAGAGATGGGTTACAAGCAGAAGATCCCTGGTTCGTTCCCTGACATTTTGAAACAGGACTGAGAAAGACTCTTGCCTGCGTCTGTAGAGGGCTGCTGCCAGTCAGAGCAGAGAATACTAGGCTAGATGGATACCTGACCTGGTATAAGGTTGCTGCTTCCTATTGCAAGGGAGAATGGAGTGAGTGGTAGATATATGCTTCACATGCAGAAGGTCTCAGGTTCAATTCTTGGTATCTCCTGTCAAAGAGGATATCAGGAAGTAGAGCCCCATGGTCTGATTCAGGAGGAGGCATTAGCTTCATAAGTCAACAGCCTCCATTCACCACTCAAATTAGCTTTTCTATAAAGCTCAATGTTGGCCAGGACCCTAAGGAAATCACCAGCTCACAACAAGAAGCCGAAATTCATCATGAGAGAACTGGTAATGGGTTTTTTTTGTTCAATTCTTTTTTCCTAAATAAAAATCCAAGAGGAAAAACAATGTTTCTTTTCTTTCTTTAAAGAAACAAACAATTCCACCCACAGCAAAATGCCAATAGCTTCTGGGCTGTGAAATGTGCGCAGGAGGTTCTCCCTCATATCCACCCACCTTTCTGGTGAGCTTAGCATGGTTTCTACATCCCATCCATCTGCCTTGAAGCTCCTACACTAAAATACTCACACTACAGATGGGCTAGGCAGATGGACCCACAGGCTACGTGGATCCTCCTCCTCCGCTCCCTCTTTTGGCAGTTCAAGGCCCTGGTCAAAAACAATGAAGAAACTAGTTTGTTTTCAAAAACAATTAAGCAAGTTTCTAGGTCTCATGGTGGCAAAGATACGTAAATTCAAACATGGCGTGGTCAGCATTGCTGGTGCTTTTTCCTGCATTGGACCATTTCACTGGATATCTTCATTCCAGTTTGAGGTGCTAGTGGTGACTGCTTCATTTTCTCACGGTCTGGGATTCCATTTTCCCAGCAAATCTAAACAAAGGATTCTGGAAAGATTCTGGTTTGGGATGTGCCAAGCATTTCTTATGCTTCAATCTTATGGAGGAAATCCAGTTGCATTTACTATAGCAAGAGGGCTAGGAGACATCATATAATTCTATGTTTACTCCCAGTTAAGTCCCACTGAGTTCAGTGATTCTCACTCTTGGATGGTACCTTGGTTACAGAATACCTTCCCCTCTTAGGTCAGCCTGGCATCAAGGAAGCATTTTTACATCAAAGCCAGCGCTGGTTATTTCTTATTTTGAGGGTGTCATTTTGTAATTATTGCATTAAATATGTTACATGCCCTTCCCCCAAAATGTAGTGACATAGGGCATGTGATAAATATTTCTAGATAAATAAAGTGTGCAAACGCATTTACCAGGAAGCAAGCCCCATTGAACTTAGTAGATTTTACTTCTGTTGAAACATGCATAGGATTACACTGTGAGCTGAGAAATCAAGAAGTCCCCATTTCAAACCTTGCCTTTGCCTTCCACTCAATAGGTTGCCTTTGTCAACCTCCTCACTTCTGCTTCAGTCACTACTGCATCCTTTCTGATCCATAACATGGGGATAATAATACCAGCTACCTTGTGCAGTGAGAGCTGGACCATAAAGAAGGCTGATCACCGAAGAATTGATGCTTTTGAATTATGGTGCTGGAGGAGACTCTTGAGAGTCCCATGGACTGCAAGAAGATCAAACGCATCCATTCTGAAGGAAATCAGCCCTGAGTGCTCACTGGAAGGACAGATCCTGAAGCTGAGGCTCCAATACTTTGGCCATCTCATGAGAAGAGAAGACTCCCTGGAAAAGACCCTGATGCTGGGAAAGATGGAGGGCACAAGGAGAAGGGGATGACAGAGGATGAGGTGGTTGGACAGTGTTCTCGAAGCTACAAACATGAGTCTGACCAAACTGCGGAAGGCAGTGGAAGACAGGAGTGCCTGGCGTGCTCTGGTCCATGGGGTCATGAAAAGTCGGACACCACTAAACAACTAAACAACAACAACCTTGTGCAGATGACTGAGCTAATGATTTCCAAGTGCTTGCAATATTCTATGGCACCATTTAAATTCTGAGTATTATCATGGAAGGTGTATAGGTCTGTCTAGCCCTAAGTGATTTTGCTTGAAAGTAAGTCCCCTTGAAACCAACAGTACTTATTCTCAAATTAACATTGTTAGGATCGGGGTTGGGTGAGCAAAGCCTACTCTTGTTTAGGGAACATTGAGTTTTATTAAGGGCACATATGCTCAACTTTCCATGTGATAATTATACCAGCATAACAGTCATAGCTGCCCTCAAAGAATCCTGGGACCTGTAACTGTTGCTTGGGAATTGCCGACTTATAGCAGCTTCCAGGATTCCAGAGAGAGGGAATGAGTATTAAAACCAATTTAGGACAACAGTCCTTTGCTCATTTACTAGGGACTAAGTCACACAGAAGCCAACAGGACTTACTACTGAATAAGCATGCTTAGAATTACGCTATATGTATTTGCAGTGTATATACTGTATGCCCATATAAGGGCATTCAAGAAAAGATTGAACAGGCAGGTCTAGGGGCTAACACCTGGGATAAGGTGAACTGGACTTTTTGTAAACCCTAGGATGTAGAATCTTCCAAGGCTTGGTCCTAACAGCTGTTTTCAATGCCAGAGCTCAGTTGAACATGAACTGAGTGCGGTCAAGATTGTCCCTTGTGAAGTGCTCATCTTGGGTCAGCCACTTTCTCTCAGCCTATATGTTATATTCTCCAGAGGATAAAAATGCCATATATACTGCCCTGAGCCCATAGCGGAAGAGTAAGATACGGTCACTGACTGGTTGGAGGCAGAGGAATGGGAGGAGGAACCAGCTGGGAATACCCCAAGAGAAGACGGCTCAGAACTCGGGAAGTGGTGGTGAGATTATGATAAGTGGTCCAAGGGAGAAAAGGGAGAAGACTGGGAGGAGGAGGAGGTGTCAGAAGCTGAACAGGTAACAGGGCTGAGTGAGAGAGGGGAGTCTCTGACAGAGAGCAGTCCAGAATCAGAATCAGAAACAGAAGCTGAAGCAGGAGAGAAAGGAGGCCAAGAGGCAGAGATGAGTCCAGCTGGTGAAGAGGCACGTGTGCTTCCTTCTCCTGCTACAAGCCCCCTTTCCCCCAGTCTCCCAGAACCAGAAGAGGCATGAAAGGGGCAGGGGGAAAGTTAGCTTCATGCAGGCGCAGTCTCAAGTTGCTTGGAGAAAACCCTGGAGAGGAGGGGATTTAGGCAGCTGTGGGGAGGCGGGGTCTCAGCAACTGCTTCATGGGGACAACACCTGCCAGAGATGAGTTGCCGTGCTTATTAGGCCTGGCACTGCTGCACAGATCCTGTGTTTGCTAATAAAGAGTTTTATTACACTTTGCCCAGTGTAATTTACTGCTGGCTCACTCCTGTCAGATACACGTGTAATTAAATAATAGTGGGGGGGGGGTTGCGGGGGCGGGGGGGTACTTCCAGACTGAACAGAACTACTTCCACCACACCAGCATATTAAAGACTGGCCACAGTAAGGGAACCCAGGAGGTGGTAAATTTAAGCATGATGAGATATACAGGTAGGATCCCTCTCTTCGAAGGTTGCATGTGTGTTGGCTGAGAACACAAAGATGTAAGGAACTTGCTGTTGAATGTGGTATCCAGAAGGAGGAGGAGGATTTGGGCAGTGGAGCTCTACCATTACAGCAAATAGGGGACTGCCTCACCAACCTCCACTTGCCTCCAAACAACCCCTACCTGCCTGCCTTCTTACTTACAAACCTAGTTGTCAGCTTTCCCCTTCTCTTCAGCCTCAGTCTTGCCCTTGTAGAACTCAGCAGGAAGGAGGATGGGGGAGAAACTAAAACTAGTGATGCCTCTGCCTGTCACCTACTGTTGGCCTCTCTGCACTTTGCCCCACCAGTCCCAAGGGCCAACCACTGCTGAGAGGGGGGCCATCAATATTAAAAAGCATAGTGCTGCCAAACAGAGGGTCTTTCTGGAGCCTTCAACCCGGGTATGAAAGGAGAAGCTCAGACAGGTGGACACATCCAAGCACATTACAGAAGCCTGGACCAGAGACAAAAATGACATCCTATTAGCCCAAAACAGGCAATGCAAGCAAATGCTACAACTCCTGATGGAGCAGACAAAGAAAGGCATTACATTCCCAACAGTCAGTCAGCCAAATGCCTGATGAACAAGGCACGAAAACAACACCCTCCCTCTCATTGCTTGTACCCAGCACCTGAGATATTCAGGGGGGAAATGCCTCAGGACATGGAACAGGCCTCTGAACATAACTGCAGAGGGCGTCTGGACATTGGAGTCAATGTTCACATGCCCTGAAGGGGAAGTTTCCCAAAAGACGAACAGGGTATGTGTGCTTGTTATAACCATTGTCAGTTTCTGCTATTAATATCACCCATTTTCTCTAGCACACAAGACACAAAACTGCCCACGTATTAACATAACCCTCAGAAGCTCTGACCTGGGTCCCCCACAGTTGAAGAGATGCACAGGTCTTGGCTGGCACCAAATTTGATCTCTGTTTGGGGCCAGGTTAAAAGGCCTTTAGAGCTGCCAGTTTTGTGTGGCAACGGCATCTTCCTCTGCTGTTTTTGTTTTTTTAATGCATTGTTGTTATTTTTCATAGTTCTTTCTGTTTTCATTGTTATATGATGTTTGATCTTTCTGTAAGCTGCTCTGCACAGAAGAGGAGGCTATGAAGCACTCAAATGCATAATGCATACATGCTGTGCTAAGTTACAGGTCTTCTTTCTCCCCATTCCTGAAAACTTTCTTCCTACTGCTTCCTGGACTCTATCTAGCATCCCAGCTCTAGGCACTCTCATCCAGCCTTTCCAGCCTAGTGTCCTGCAGATATTTTGGAGAACAACTTCTGAGCTGGCGGCAGCTGGCAAGTGTTGTAGTAGTCTCAAAACGTCTGGAGGGCATGAGGTCAGGAAAGATAGCCGGCAGGCATCCCATTGATTTAAAACAGAACTTTATTCCTAGGAGTGAACTCAAATTCTGGGTTGAAGAGACCTGCTGTTCACAACTAGGTGTGTGTATGGCGGGGGGGGGGGGGGCGGGGATAGCCCATGAGAAAAGGGATTAGGAGCAAATTTCAAGCAGAAATAACGCCATATGGGATGCATTGCCCAAGGCAGCAGGCTATCCCTCTCTGCCACTACTTCCTGGGGGTCCTGCTCGCCAGATTCACACACCGCCTCCCTAAAGCATGATTCAAGAACAGGGTCCCCTTCCCCCTGGGAGTCCTTGGCTTCCTCTGCCGAGTTGTGAAACTGACCTGCTCCCTCCACGCAACTTGCACCGAGTGTCTCTGCAAAGCCAGCGGCTCCTGCTCCAGACTGTGACCCGGACTCGGCTCAGGAGCGTCGACCGAAGCCTTTGCTCGCCTCTTCCCCCATCTTTACTGCGCCCAAGCCGGAGAAGCTGAACCGGCTGCCAGGCTTCTAACACAGGAGGCCAATCCTGGGTGTGTTTCCTCCTTCTCCTTCCTGGTTCTCGGATGCGAATTGAGATTGGGGCGAGAAGGCGGCCGGGAGGGGGGGCGGTGAGGCTGAAGGTCTGCTAAGGAGAGTGGTTCCTTGGCAACAGCAAGTCTGCCCTCGCATGCTAATTGCGCCGGGCTCCGGCCGTTGCTGTCGTCGCGGGGTGCGGGGAGAGGCGGGGGGCGGCGGGGGGAGAGAGAGAGCCGAGGAAAGGGGAGGATGTTTCCAAGCTCTGGAGGGAAAACAACCCTGAAACTGCTGGAAGGCTGCGGCGCCAAGCAACCCCCGGGAAGCCAGCGGAGCGATCATCCGCCTCGACACCTCGGCCGTGATTTCCACGCCAAGGAAGCCAAGGCGCCAGGCTCGCCCTTTCCTGAAGGCAGCATGCGAGCGGAGCCTGCCTTGCCTCAACGCACCTCCCCCCCCCGCACATGCACACACCCCTCTCTACCCCCTCCGGGGGGGGGGGGACAGGCTCATGCTCCCTGCTGCCCTTCTTCCAGAAAACAAACACGCTATAACGATTAAGCGATCTCTTCCGCTGCAGCCCCCGCCCCCCGCCTCACCCAATCTCTTCTCCAGGGACGATCCAGGCACCTGCATCCCCCCATACTCCGGCTGGTTCTGGCACATCGGAGGTGCAACCACGCACTCCCTCCCCATTCCCCCCTGCCGCCGCCGCCGCCGCAAGGTAGAAGCAATCTTACCGATGGTGGTTTTGGAGCCAATACAGCCCATAATCGTCGGGGGCAATTTAGGATGGCAGTAAACCTTTGCTCCAGACCGCACACATTGCCACAGTACCTCATGGGCTGTGAGCTGGTAGGCGGGCGGTGGGCTGGAGAAGCGACTTCTCTCTTTTTTTCCCCCCGTTGGCTGGTGGGGTTGATCTGGCAACACAGAGAAGAGGGGAGATTAGGGGGAGGGAGGAAGCGCGCGCGCATACAGACACACACACACACGATCTCCAGGAACCGCTCTGGCTCTCTCTGTCTCCTCCTCCTCCTTCTCAGTTTCTGCCCCCTCGAGAAGCTGGCGTCTCAGGGACACTGGGGCTGAGCCGCTTGCACGTTCGACTACGTCACTGCTGCTGGCGGAGAATTGAGAGCGAGCGAGCGAGCTGCTAGCAGACAGGCAGCTGGCTTCAGCACCAAGAACAGCGCTCTGGCTTCAGCACCCTGGACAGCAGCAAAGCGGGCTTCTAGGCGGGCGCCGCCGATTTCAGCACCTTGGCCAGCGCCGCCAAAACTAGAACCTGGAACCAAGGGTCTGTTGAATTGCTGGGCGGGCCGAAGAAGCTAACCGATTTTGCTTAGGTGGCGGATCAATGGCTTGCTGTGCCAGGTTTGCCATCTGTAATTTGCAGGTGCTAATGCTCCTGGGTCCTGCACGTAGGTTGGGGAGACTTAAATCCCTGCTCTCACATCACCTACGCCAGCTCTCCCATCCCCACCCAAATTTCACAAGCAAGATGGGTTCGTGATGCCTGAAAGAGAAGATGCAACAGGCATGGCAACCCCTCTCTCCTGCTACTTGTCATGCACAAGCACACACACAAGGCAAGACCCCTTCTCCCAACCTTATGGCAAGTATCCTTTTCTGCTGGAAACGCTTCCGTCCCCCTCTCATGTGGCCATGGGGCTCCTTCTGTAATCTTCGTTCCCAATAATATGTGATGTGGTTGCTGCTCAGCCAAAGGGCATTGTGGACATTGTATGGAATGGTGCAAAGCATCTGTTCTAAGGAGGCTGTTTACTATATACAGCAATGACGCCAGTTGGCAGCCTCTGGTTCAAAGACACATCTCTCCATTCACACTAACACAGCACATGGTACCCCAAAAAGGAAAGGTGTCATGGAATGCCCAAAGCTTCAACTCATCAACATCTATTGGGGGGATGACACTTTGCAAGAAGTCATGTGTTTGAGCACCCTTGGCAAAATATTTTAAAAGTCCCGTACTAGATTTCTTAAGCCTCATGGCCTGACAGTTTTTTCTCCTTCTGAATGCTGCTGTGGTGGTGCCAAATTGTATATTCTCCTTCACCAAGCCACTGTAGTCTAGTGTCTCCCAGTTCTGCCAGCCCCTCATAAGGCTCAGGGTACGTTACTTCATAAGACAGCATGTATGATGGTCATTGATACAAGGGAGATAGAACTAAAATTTCATTTCCTTCTAGCCTCATGAGGCAGGCAGTAGCTGATGAGGCTGTGCAATCATACACCAAAAACAGAAGGGAGCTGCCCTTAAGCACCAGGCTTTGGCATTAGCATTGCAACTCCACTTCATGGAAAGGTGTAGCTCAGTGATTGAATACAGCCATTGCATACAGAAGATCTCAGGTAGTGGTAGCTGGTGCTCATTGGTATTGGTGGGACAGAAAGAAGAGAGATAAGCTGTAAGTGGAGCCAGAGCCAATGATAGGCAAAGGCAGCTGTTTTAAGTTTTGTCCCCATCTTCCTCTCTGCTGAGTTCTAGAAGGGAAACATTGAGGCTAAGGAGGAGGAAGCTGAGAAAGACTGGGAAAGACTGGGAACTCTCTGGGTCCTGAAGCCACTGCCTGAGCTAGAACAATCAATGGTCTGACTCTGTACAAGTCAGCCTTCTATGCTCCTACGATTGAAGTGGCATCAGGAGTGGCCTTCCAGCATAGTACACAATGCATTGTCATGTGGAATATATCATATTCCCAAGAAGCCAAAGTTTTCACTATTTATTTAAAGAACAACTTCTTAGAACTCCCAACTGGGCGATATTTAAAATGCAGTCAAACCAACAATTCGTGTTTTGCTAGATAGGCACATGATAGGAGCTGAAGCTCGCAGAGTTTTCCTGAAAACTTTCTAGAGAGAACTCTATGAGAGACACTCCCACTGTGCCTGCTAAATACAGGCAGCTAAAATATCTGAGACTGAAGGAGAATGCAGGCTGGGGGCTCCCACCTAATGGACCCCACCTGAGAGCCAAGAAGATTGCTGGCAAAGCCATAACATTATGTCGACGGCCAGGACCCTCAATGAATTATGGTAGCCTCTGAGGAAGACAAAATGCAACCCCACCACTGCTTGCATACATTGTTAGTTCTTTATGAGATTTCTCTCATGTTCATGAATAAGTCTGTGTGTATGAAACAGGTGTGAGATTGCTCAAACCCCTGTTGAGTCAAGTAGAAACAAATTGGATCGATAACATTTCTGGGATTTTTCCTTTGATGGAACAGCAGTGGAGCGTAGATCAATAAAGCATTTGGATTAATTCTTCAGTACACCTACAGTATCTTTTCAAGCTGGTGTACAAGCCACATACTAATATGGAGACAGAATTGATTGCCAATAGAACATGGAATTAGTAGAAATCATAAACTGGATGTTATTGGAAGAAACCACAATATTTGGTTTGGTTTTCACAGTGATTATAGACCAAGGGTCAGCAAACTTTTTAGCAGGGGGCCGGGTCCACTGTCCCTCAGATCTTGTGGGGGGCTGGACTATATTTTGAAGGGGGAGAAATGAACGAATTCCTATGCCCCACAAATAACCCAGAGATGCATTTTAAATAAAAGCACACATTCTACTCATGTAAAAACACACTGATTCCCAGACCGTTCGCGGGCCAGATTTAGAAGGCGATTGGGCCGGATCCGGCCCCTGGGCCTTAGTTTGCCTACCCATGTTATAGACTGTATATTTGTTGGATTCTTTGCTTATATGACTTTAAAAAATAAATATTTGTATTGTAATATGCAAGTAACAGGTTTCCCTGTTCAGACATTTCTATTGTCATACAACTGCATACTCCTCGCACCTCTGTGGTTCTGGCTTTTTGCTATAAAGGTAAAGGTAAAGGTACCCCTGCCCGTACGGGCCAGTCTTGCCAGACTCTAGGGTTGTGCGCCCATCTCACTCAAGAGGCCAGGGGCCAGCGCTGTCCGGAGACACTTCCGGGTCATGTGGCCAGCGTGACATTGCTGCTCTGGCGAGCCAGAGCCGCACACGGAAACGCTGTTTACCTTCCCGCTAGTAAGCTATATATTTTTATTTTTATTGCTATATTCATGGCTAATTATGGCAATCTGACTCATTGTCATGGCTAACTAGGCCCTAACTGAAGAATTTGTGATACTTTTGTGTAGTGATGCTTAATTACAACTTTTACCCACTAGTTCTATGTCTTTCTTGTCAGGCTTTTATTAACACAGCTTGTGGTTGGTTTTGGTTTTTATTTTAACCAAATTCATAAATTGCCCTTCATTACAGAATAATCCAACATTATTTAAACCACAACATGCTGAACAAAACATAAATGCTTAAAATACTTCTAGACCACTCTTCATGTGCAGAGACACCATGATATTACCTGAGTAATATGCAGTAATAATGGGGTTAAGCACAATTAGCCGTGTGCTAGATTATGGCTTTCCTGTTTATTTTCAATGTATTTGCTCTTGCAATTAGCTGACTCCTAATAAATACATTTTATTAAAATACTGCTAGTTTTGCAAGGAAATTCAATAGGTTTTGCTCAGCTCTTGCCTAATTTTTAATTCCTGCCATGTTAGAGGTAGAACAGAGAACATAAAAGTATATCTCTGACTCAAATGAGAATATGTCTTTCCTCATGTAGCTGGATTGTCTATTTTCAGTCTAGGAATTTCTTGAATCAGTGACAGCTACCTTGCAGCCTAGCTCTTATAGCAAGAACAAAATCCAAATTATTAGAAAACTACAAGAATGGAATGATAAATGCATAAATACTCTCACACATTCCTCTTATTTTAATATTTGTTTGTGAGCACCAAGTTTGGATTTCATAGACTCACAGAACGATAGAGTTGGAAGGTACCCGAGGGTCATCTAGTCCAACCCCCTGCAATGCAGGAATCTCAACTAAAGCATCCATGACAGAATCATATAGAATCTATGGATTTTTTCCTCTCTATACAGGCTTTGCTTTCATACTCAGAGGGTGGGGACAAGTGAGCTGTTGGTGTTGGTGTTGACCTTTAAAGCCCTAAACGGCCTTGGCCCAGTATACCTGAAGGAGCATCTCCACCCCCATCGTTCTTCCTGGACGCTGAGGTCCATTGCCGAGGGCCTTCTGGCAGTTCCCTCACTGCCTGAAGCAAAGCTACAGGGAGCCAGGCAGAGGGCCTTCTCGGTAGTGGCGCCCTCCCTGTGGAACGGCCTCCCGTCAGATGTCAAAGAGATAAACAACTACCTGACATTTAGAAGGCAGCTGAAGGCAGCCCTGTTTAAGGAAGTTTTTAATGTGTGACATTTTAATGTATTTTTAATCTTTGTTGGAAGCTGCCCAGAGTGGCTGGGGTACAAATAATAATTTATTATTATTATTATTATTGGAAGATTGGTTGACATGACTCTGTCATAGAGCAAGCATTACAGACTAAATTAAAATAAATTGTTACATATCTATCCTGCTCCAGATTCCTGACCAAGTGCACACGGTTAGTTTCAGTAACAGTGCTAGCACCTGGCATTCTCATTCTCTCCACTGTGCACTCAGAAAGAATCCCAGCTAGCAGGGGAGCTGCTGCCTAGACTTTATCAGGCTAAATGAAGCAATAGCCTGACAGTGTAAGTCAGTTTTGGATCGCTGAAGTTGTATAATTGGTGCAGGGTGTGTGAGTTAAATATAAAATATTAAGATTATATTATGAGATTGCCTATTGGGCGAAAGATGAGTCAGCAGTGAGACTCAGCAGCCAGAAGGGCTAATGCAATTCTAGGCTGCATCAACAGGAGCATAGTGTCTAGCTTTGCAAGGTGGTGAGATAGTACCGCCCTATTCCGCTTTGACCAGGGTTCATCTGGAGCTCTATGTCCAGTTCTGGGCACCGCAGTCCAAGAAATGAACTGGCATACCTAGGAGAGAGCAACGAAGTTGGTGAGAGGCCTGGAGAACAAGTCCTTTGAGGAAAGCCATTTTCAAATATGTGAATGATGTCACATAGACAATGGCTCAGATTTGTTTTCTGAGGCTCCAAAGGATAGAGACTGGACCGATGGGATCAAACTGCAAGAAAAAATATATTAGTAGTACAGTAGTAGTAGTATTACCTCTAAAACTAACTATAAGATTATGGAATATAAAACTATGAGATATCATTCTTAAAAAGTGTGATGTTTAGGCTACACATTGGGAAGCTTCTCCTGATCATAGAATTGTAGAGTTGGAAGGGACCACAAGGATCACCTAGTCCAACCCCCCCTGCAATGTAAGAATCTTTTGCTCAATATGGGGCACAAATGTGCAACACTGAGATCAAGAGTCTCATGCTCTGCCAACTGAGCATGCCAACAGTTTGAGCTGTTCACCTGTGGAGCAGACAAGCCCCAGAAAAATGGTAGATTTGGCAGGGGTAAGGCTAGTTCCCTGAGGTTCCTTTTGTAGATTCTGTAATCTACATACTAATATTCATACTAATATTCTCCCATCCATCCCTGCTGCCCCCCATAAGCACCATTGCCAAATACTTTCTCTGTTTGCTCACCTGGTTCACATTCATCCTGGCAGCACCAACTGTAGCTCTTAGAAGCTTAGATCAGCTATATTATGAGAATGGGTCTAATATCTCCACTCTCCCAGTAGATTAGTGCTTGGCCCCTTATGCATTAATTAGGACTAGGGAGGTCAGGGAAGTGTCAACCATATCAATTTAAGAGATGTTTGCTTCAGCACAAGCCTGGAATTTCTGGGCATGAACAACAAACCATGCTTGATGGTGGGTGGGGGTGGGCAGAAAGAGGGAGAATTCCACCAATTCACTATCTGACTTTTGGAAGACATCTGAAGGCAGCCCTATTTAGGGAAGTTTTTAACGACTGATGTTTTAATGTATTTTTAATGTTTTGCTGGAAACTGCCCAGAGTGGCTGGGGAAACCCAGCCAGATGGGCAGGGTATAATAATAATAATAAATAAATATTATAATAATAATAATAAATAATAATAATAATAATAATAATAATAATAATAATAATAATAAATAATAATAATAATAATAATAATAATAATAATAATAATAATAATAATAATAATAATAATAAATAATTTATACCCTGCCCATCTGGCTGGGTTTCCCCAGCCACTCTGGGCGGCTTCCAACAAAATATTAAAATACAATAGTATGTCAAACATTAAAAGCTTCCCTAAACAGGGCTGCCTTCAGATGTCTTCTAAAAGTCTGGTATAAATAAGTTGTTGTTGTTGTTGTTGTTGTTACCAACTTCCCAGAGTGACTGACACATACACCACAGCCAAAGTCTGGCAGCTTGGGGAGCGATGCACAGCTAGCCATTGCAAGGCATTGATTGCTGGGCAGTTCAATGTCTCATCATGAGCGCAATGTCCCGGCTATTTGCTGTGGGTCATAAATTCCCAATAGCTCAGCAGGTGATCGATAAGAGGCAATTGAGTCTTTTCATGCCCCATGCAGGCCAAGGCTTGGGAAGAAGGGAAGCCTTCCCCTTGGCATCAAGATGGCATTGTGAGTGGGTGGCTGAATGTACAGTTGCAGGAAGCTTGGGCAAAGACCCCTTTTCTTCTCACCCAGTTTCCCTGATCTTTGAAAGGGCAGCTATCTCAGGGCCTACAAGTGAGATGGGTGCTGCTGCTAAGGTGTACGAGGCAGAGAGTAGTTCAGTGGTGCGAAACCTGCCACCCTATGGACAGTGCTGGATTAAACCCTGTGGAGGCCCCTAGACAGTCGAACAGCCAGTATGGCGTAGTGGTTAAGAGCGGTGGACTCGTAATCTGGTGAACCGGGTTTGCTTCCCCGCTCCTCCACATGCAGCTGCTGGGTGACCTTGGGCTAGTCACACTTCCCTGAAGTCTCTCAGCCTCACTCACCTCACAGAGTGTTTGTTGTGGGGGAGGAAGGGAAAGGAGATTGTGAGCCACTTTGAGACTCCTTAGAGTAGTGATAAAGCGGGATATGAAATCCAAACTCTTCTTCTCTTCTTCTCTCTTGGGAGGGGGCCCTCGTAAATTATCTCCTAATAACTTTTTGAAAGCTTCTTTCGTGGATGTTTCTTTGTGCTCACTCTCGTGAGATAACATTGAACTAAGAAAGCGTGGTTGTAATTATCTTTCAAGATCAAAATCAATCTTTATTGATCCGTTGTTGGAGTGGGGCCCCTAAATGGAGTGGGGCCCATAGGCCGGGGCCTCCTCTGACTGTTTGGTAATCCGGCACTGCCTACAGACACTGCAGACTCCAACTCCCATAAGTTCCAGCCAGCATGGCAAATATTCAGGGATGGTGAGAACTATTACAGTCTATCAATATAGGGAGAGCTGCAGATGCCCCACCCTGTGGGGAGGAGGGAAGGGATGAAGAGAAAGTGGAATGATGAGGAAGAGGAAGAGAGCATTTCGGCTTGCTGGGATGCACCTGGGAGGGCTGACTATGTTTTGCTGACTATGACTATGACTCCACCGTTGGAGGCAGTGTGCCTCTGTATACGAGTGGCTGGGAATTGCAAGTGGGGAGAGAGGGCTTCATGTAGGTTGACCACTGTGAGCATGTACCTAGGCTGCCTTGCACCCTTGGAAAGGAGCTGTATCATCCCTCACCACCCCCTGTCCCTTGCACCCTTGTCAAATTGCTTTTACATATGGAATTGTTTCAAATCATTGACGTTTTTACTGTGAAACCACTTGGAGATGTTTTATGGGGCATGACAGAATCAAACAAATATCCAGAAGAAAGGCCCTGGAATTATGTGAGGAGCTGGTGCAAAGATCCAGAATGCGGGCTCTTGTGGTTAGCACAGCTTGGTTTGCATCAAGATTTGCAGCTCCATCTTCCACAGGTGCTACAACAACCAAAATGTCTCGCAGGCTGAACGGTACAGCTTGTTACACCAGACAGCTAAAAATAGCATTGGGATCAATGGGACAATGTAGAGATGACTAACATGGTCCATTGATTTAAATATAACTTAACAAAATAACTAACTGTGTCTGGTGTGGAGCCAATGACTTGATTCATACAATGCAACCTCCACACGCTCAAACACAGTAGCTGACTCTCAGTGTGATTCACGCAATGGCGCTTATTACGCTCAGAGATTCAGGAAGTTGCCGTCCAAATGAGCTACAATGCTATCCAGAGACTTAGCATTTGTGTGAATGACTTTAATAAAGGGAATTTTAGACAGAGGAAGTACAATCCAGATCAGGGAGCTTTAACCATGTGCTCCCCACTCCACCCCACCCCGCTTTGAGCTTGATTAAGATGGGGTCATATGCATTACTTGCTTTGTAAAAAGCTCTCTTTATAGCAAATGGGAGCCTGCCCTCCCCCACAGTGGAAATAGCATGGGGACCATGATCCTGACTGGGTCTGCAGCATTTGCAGTGGGCTAAAGCCTCATGTCCGTCCACACAAGGGTTCACTAGAATCAATCATAGGATCATAGAGCTGGAAGGGACCCTTTTGTGGACCTCAGAATGCTAGCAGTCAGGGTTGGAACTACTATGAAACTAATGAAGCTTCAACTGCAGGGTCCCTAATCCTGGAGGGGCCCCCAGAAGCGACTTTAGTCCCCATTGATTAAAAATGTTGGGTCCAGTAGACCCAATTTGAGTCACATGACTCAAATTGATTAATTTGTTGCATATATTTCAATAATTCCAAAGTTTGAGAGTCAGTAGCACACATGTTGCAATGGTGTGGTGATCTGTCATGGAACAACCCCATTGTTGTTGTTTTGTTGTTGTTGTTGTTGTTGTTGTTTATATACCACTCTATACCTGGAGGTCTCAGGGCAGTTCACATAAAAAGATCACGGTATATAAACTAAAAAGAAAAGAAAAGCAACAACCCAATAATACCCCCCACAAAAGACCCACATTTTAAAAGAGTATGGGATGTTGATCAGGTCAACCAAAGGCCTGGTTAAAAAGGAATGTTTTTGCTTGGCACCTAATGGAATATAATGAAGGCGCCAGGCAAACTTCCCTGGGGAGAGCATTTCACAGATGGGGAACCACTGCAGAGAAGGCCTGTTCTTGTGTTGCCACCCTCTGGACCTCTTGAGGAGGTGGCACATGAAGGAGGGCCTCAAAGGGTGATCTCAGGGTCCAAGTAGGTTCATATGGAAAGAGGTGGTCCATGAGGTATTGCAGTCCTGAGCTGAAGTTAACAGTGATAACTCAAACTCCAAAACTGTAGGTTGTTGCTAGTTGCTGAGAATAGCAGGTGTGGAGAAGACTGTTGCACTCAGGTCTGGCTTGGGAGCTTCTCCCTGGCATCTGGTATGTGGACGAATGGGCCTTTGGTCTGATCCAACAGCCAGGACCTTCTTATGGTAATTCTGCAAAGGAGGCTTCATTTAATCCAGTGGTTCTCAAAGGGTATAGTATGCCACACTCGTGTGGCAGGAGAGGACGGCAAGCATGGCGATAAGATTCAGGATCAATATTATATTTTAGGGATGATTCATGTTCTTACGTAGCTGCATTGTTTTATACTTTCTTCATAATTATTATAAAGTAGTCATGTTCTATGTTATAAATTAAGCACTGCTTTGAGTTGTTTCTTTCTGTCTTCCATTGTGTTTGTTATCAATAAAAATGTGGCGTGGTGCACGCAATTTTTTATTCTGAAAGTGTGACCCAGGGGAAAAGGTTTGGGAACCATTGATTTAATCTGTGCACATCTGGATCCATTGCAGTTTGTTGCTGGCATCTTCTCTCCATACTCTCCAACTGCATGAAATTGTGGTCTGGTTTGGGGCAGATACCCCATCACAGGGCTGGTACTGCCTTGCTAGATCCATCAAATCCAGCTTTCATCATCCGCCAGCAGTAGGCAAGATGCCTCAGGAAATTATAGGCAAGCCTTGATAATAACTCTGCCGTTTGCTTCCAACAATTTCACAGATCTTGCCTCCAATCGAAGTGCTTCGTTTAGCCTATCTAGCAGTAGCCCTTTCATCCACAAATCTGTCTAATCCTTAAAAGCAGAAGGGGGGGGAGAGGATGTGCTAATGAGTTCCACAGGTTAATTATGCATTGGGTGAACTTTTGATTCCTCTTGATGATGCAATTTTCTGACATGACTGCCCCAGCTAAGGTACTGTCCCGAAGGGAGATCATTCTCCTTCATCCATCTCCTCTCATCCTCGCCCTTCTCCAGATGAAATGAGTGACTTGAGGCTTTGAAGACGCTTCATCCCACATTTGGCAGTAGCCGCCAACTCCAGCCCTCGTCTGGGCGCTGATGACAGGGGTGACGCGTTCGTGACAAAAATGTCACATGATGAAAGACAATGACAAATGCGTCCGGTCAGAGGAGGTCCAGGAGGGAATGCTGGCAGACGCCAGTAATGAAGTCGATGAAGGACAGAGGCAGGCAGGGTGTGCTCCGGTTCTCCCCACCCCCCTCCCCTCGCTCCCAGCTCTGCATGCCCAACCAGCAGGACAACGTGACCCAGGAAAATTGGCTCTTTGGATGATCAAAATATATGCCTCCCAGTGACATTAAAAGCAAAGCACGCAAGGCTAGTTGTGATGTCTGGTGTGTGTTCCATATTAAACCTCTCTCCCGTATGCTATAGAAGAAGGTGCACATGAGACTTCACCAAACTGGTGCTCTCCAGATGGACTACAACTACTATCTGAAACATCTGGAGGGCACCAGCTTGGTGGAGACTTCTGTAGATGATGTGTGTGAAGAAGAGATGCAGCAATGCAGAGCAAGCTGTACCAGGGCAAGGCCTATCCAGCTCAGCAGTGGTCAGTCAGCCAGGTCTATGTGAGCTCCAGGTTTTAGAGGGTCACCAGGCAAGGCACTCCACAGTGGAGGCCCTAACCCTTATTAGTGGGACAGGGGAGCTGAAAATAATGCCAATATATTTCACATCTGGCAACCAATGCACCCTTTTGGTTTCAGATAGTACACACGTAGACAAATCTAAAAAGCCCAGGGCTCAAATTTTCATGGCCCTCTAGCAACTATGGTGACTCATTTACCAGAGGTAATGTATTTAGCATCAACTCTGGAAGTGTATAATAAATTATGACCGAACTAAGCCTCCTAGAGCATTGATTGCCAGTTGTGATTCCCCAGCTCTCCTACCCCACTCTATTGACTCAACTGCCTCAATTCCATCATCACCAGTTCCTGCTGCTGCTGCTGCTCTTCATTGCTGCCAGTCGCTCGCTTGACAGTTGTCTACCGGCAATGGCTCCCCAAGATTTCAGACTCAGGGGGTCTTTCCCAGACCACCTGGAGATGCAGAGGATTGGACCTGGGCAGAGGCGGATTTAGGGGAGCTCAACCAGTTCGGTTGCACTGGGTGTGGAGCTTTGGGGGCACCACAACTCTTATGTAGGATGGAAGGCAAGCGGCAGTGGGTACCAAATTCTGGTGTTGCACAGGGCACCTCTGAAATTGAGCCATTGACCTGGGACCTTTTGCATGCCACAGGCTTTCTTTCCCTTTCTCTTCTTGACCTTCCCCCTCTCCCCTGCTTAAGAAAGTCAGAAGCCCCTGGTTGTTGGATGAGGCCAGTGGCCCACCTAGTCCAGCATGCTGTTCTCACAGTGGCCAACCAGATGCTATTGTGACCAGTAGTGGCTGCTTCATCAAGGTCTGTCTGCAAAAGGAGGCCTCTTCTCCCCAGGAAGAGCCAATCATGGGATCGGCAGCGCCTTCATCACGAGGTCGACTCCCTGCCATTAATTCATTAACTGCGTGTGCACCCCCCCCCCCTCCACTTGCCCTTGGGGGAGCAAGCGGCTTCCAAGCCAAGCTCCAGCTTTTGTTCACTGCACATAAACAGCTGCCCCGTCAAATGTACTTTTCCTCCAGGGGGAGGCCATTACTCAGCCTTGATGAAATGAATTCAAACAAGGAAAACACCTTTGTGAATCCTTTGCAGGGCTTCGCCTGCCTCTGAAGCATTGCCTCGGAGGAGAAAACTTAGCAATACCCACTTAGCGGTGGAGGGCCTTTAATTGGATGGGTCTTTTGAATTGACAGGCACCTTAGAACAATTCCCTCTTATGCAATAAGGCTGGAGGGAATGCAGGTCCTTGCTTTTGAATAGCAGAGCAAATGAACTCAGATGCAATGGAGCTTTTAATGCACCGCAGCAGATTGCCAGAGAAAGCCGGTTTTCTGATACTTAACCCCTGTAAATCCCTGGTGGTTCTTAAAGACATAAGAAGAGGCTGGGCGGGCCATACCAAGGGTCCAGCATGCTGTTTGCAAAGTGGCCAACCAGATGCCCATGGGAAGCCCAGAACTGCACTCTTTACACCTGTGATTCCCAGAACCAGGTATTCAAAGGAACGCTACCAGCAACAGCATCATCACAACAGATCCATCATGCCTAGTAGTCACTGAAAGATGTACTCTCCATGATTTTGACTAGCTACCCTGTTCTGCCAAGGGACAGAGGTGCTTTTGGGATTCAGAAAAGCAATGAACACACACATAAGATGAAGGTTAAAGGTTTCATTTAATAGCTAAAAGAAATCCACAGAGCACTGCAATTATCTTGCATCCCTTGCTTTGGTTGCAGGAACCTGTTTTGCCAAACGCAAGAGTTCTTCTGAATCCAGTGGCAATAAAAACGCAAGTGGAAGGAAGTTCAGTGCTTTCATTAAATAGACAGCACCAAAAAAAAAAAGAAAAAAAAAAGCAAAACAGCCTTTAAGCAAATATCACAGCATGAACAAGATAAACCACTTCCTTCATTTTGCCATCGGGAGCTCCAGAGAACAATGATGGAGAGACTTCAGCTGGCCAATATGTAGCACCGTCTCAGTCTGGGTCCCACATTGCAGCTCATGGTTCAAACCCCCATCTGAGAGATTTACATACTCTAGAGCAGCCTTTCTAAACCTTGGATCCCCAGGTCTGTTGGACTACAACTCCCATCACCTCTGGCCACTGGCCCAGGATGATGGGAGTTGTAGTCCAACAACACCTGGGGGTCCAAGGCTGAGAAAGGCTACTCTGGACTCTTGGTGCCTACATGACTTTGGAGTCAATATTATTATTGACAATGACAGGTTCAAAAAAAAATGCGTGGAAAAATGCGCTTTCTGTGAAAAAAGCACACAAAGAAAAATGTTTCATGGCTCACATGTGCAAAATGTGAACCATCTCAATGCAATTTTTGCTTGGTTTCTTTTTTTAAACTCTGCAGAGAATCCAGAGCAGGACTTCGTACGGCGCAGAGTTAACTATGGAACTCCCTGCCACAGGAGGCAGTGATGGCCACCAACCTTTGGAAGACGGTTAGGTAAATTCATGGGAGAGGAGAGGGCTATCAAGGGTTACTAGCCAGGATAGCTATGCTCTCTCTCCACAGCAATGTTTCCAAATACCAGTTGCTGGAAGCCACAGGAAGGGAGAATTGCTCTTGTGCTCAATGCTGCTTGCTGGTTTCCCAGAGGCATCTGGTTGGCCACTGTGAGAACAGGATGCTGGACTAGATGGGCCTTACGTGAACCCAAAGAGCAAACTCCCTCTGCTATTAAATCAGCATGGGCCAAAACAGTTGCAGAGTACCAAATTTGCAGTCTGCAGCGAGCTGGAAGTTCCGAGTACACGGAAGCATCCCTATTCTGCAGCCGTGAAATGTTGGCAGGGAAAGCCTCTGCCAAGCGGGAGAACTGAAGCTCATCCATGGTCTGAGTGACAAGGAGAGCATCTGCTTTGCATGCAAAGCATCCCAGGTTCAGCTCCTGGCATTTTCAGGAAAGGGCTGGGAGAGAATGAAACCTTTGAGAGACGCTGTCTGTCAGCATGGGCAGTACTGACCTAGATGGACCGATGGTCTGACTCAGTATAAGGCCGCTTCCTAGGTGACAGGTTCAATAATAATAATAATAATAATAATAATAATAATAATAATAATTTATTATTTATACCCCACCCATCTGGCTGGGTTTCCCCAGCCACTCTGGGCAGCTTTCAACAGAATATTAAAATGCAAAAATCTATTAAACATTAAAAGCTACCCTAAACAGGGCTGCCTTCAGATGTCTTCTAAAAGTCTGGCAGCTGTTTTTCTCTTTGACATCTGAGGTGGGTGCCACTACCGAGAAGGCCCTCTGCCTGGTTCCCTGTAACCTCATTTCTTGCAATGAGGGAACCCCCAGAAGGCCCTTGGCGCTGGATCTCAGTGTCTGGATGATGGGGGTGGAGATGCTCCTTCAGGTATACTGGACCGAGGCCATTTAGATTCAAGTGCCCAAGACACTGCTGTGCTTCTCTGCCAGCCTGCCCCCCCCCCCAGCACTCCCGTCCCACCTGCTCTAACCGCAGCAGGTGAAGAAGAAAGAGGCTGCCAGCATTTACTGGCCCTGATCCTGGCCCTTTAGCAGCAGCCCGACAAACAGAAACTAAGGAGATCAAGCTTGGTTTCCAGGCCAGGAACAAACTGCAGCTGCTAAATTTGTGTGTCAGGCTGCTGTTAATGGCGCAAGAACAGGCACAGGCAAACTCGGCCCTCCAGATGTTTTTGGACTACAACTCCCACCATCCCTAGCTAACAGGACCAGTGGTCAGGGATGATAAGAGTTGTAGTCCCAAAACATCTGGAGGGCCGAGTTTGCCCATGCCTGCACAAGAACATTGGTCAGTTTGATGACGATGATGATATCCAAAGTTGAGATGAGCAGAACCTGAGAATTTTGCTGCATGCACACCATCCATTTGGCAAGGTGCCTATTTCTAAGGGAGGACCTACACACGGGGTGGACCCACTATAAATAAGTCAGAAGTTACTGGTAAATAGTTATAACAAAATAAAAAAACGCTATGGAAAACCGCTTAGAATTTTTTTAACTCTCCAGCGCCATCTGGTGCTGCATGTTTATAACACATTCAAAATGCTGTTTCTTTACTAATGTAGCTGATAGGGCCCACATTACTTTTGTGATTGCAAATTGTTTTAAACTCTTCTTAATACTGTGGGAAACCCAGCCAGATGGGTGGGGTATAAATAATAGAAGTATTATTATTATTATTATTATTATTATTATTATTATTATTATGCTGTAACCTGTCCTGGGACCTTAGGGTAAAGAGTGTGTTGTTGTTGTTTAAAGCACATGGTTTCCTCTGGTGTACCCTGGGAACTGTAGTTTATTGCCAGAGCGCTACAAGTGGAGAAGTGGGGAGTCCCATCCCCTTTAGGCTAGGTTTAAACCAGTATTAAGTTTGCAAAGGAAATGCTCTGAAAAGCCCACCCTTAATGGAGACAGGAAAATCTCTAGTAACCTATGTTGTTCAACTCTTGTATTTCCCAGGGGGTCCAGTGGTGGAATTTGGTGCTGGGTTGAGCCTGTGAATCTGATGATGGCATTTATTATGTATCAAATATTTATTATATATTGCTTATTATTATGAACTGGAATTTACATTATGTAGCATAAGCATTTTGCACAGTGCCTGATTGTCAGGCGTTTGGGAAAGGGCCATGATAGCTATATGCCTTCACTTATAGGCAGCGATGCTTCTGAATACAAGTTGCTGGAAAGCACAGGAGGGGAGAGTTGCTCTTGCGCTTGAATCCTGCCTGCTGGTTTCCCAGAGGCATCTGGTTGGCCACTGTGAGAACAGGATGCTGGACTTGGTGGGCCATTGGCCTGATCCAGCAGGATGCTCCTATGCTCTGATGGGGTCAATCAGCTGGCTGTTGGGCATTTGGGGAGAACAGCGCACAGCCCCTTTCAGCCAGCCCTCGCCCTTACCAGCCCCATACCTGATATAGGAAGGTGTTAGAACAGCTACATGAATGATAGCTGGGCAGTCCCAACCGCCTGTCAAAGTTGGCCAGCGGGATGGAAGGAGGGAGTTTGATTTGCCAGCATGTTCCCTGCACGTTTGAACCCTCCAATCACCACCTGATGAGTGGAGAGGGCAACCCTGCTGGCTGCAGGTGTCTTCTTCGCCAACATACCCTCCACAGAAAAACATCCTTACCCTACAAACAGCATCCACTTTCACGGGAGAGTGGCAGCTAATAAACACATACTTGCATGTATAATGCACTAGATGCATGCTGTGGTCTAAACCACTGAGCCTCTTGGGCTTGTCGATCAAAAGGTCAGCGGTTTGAATCCCCGTGACAGGGTGAGCTCCCATTGCTCTGCCCCAGCTCCTGCCAACCTAGCAGTTCAAAAGCACTCTAGTGCAAGTAGATAAATAGGTACCACTGCGGCGGGAAGGTAAATGGCGTTTCTGTGCGCTCTGGTTTCTGTCACAGTGTTCTGTTGCACCAGAAGCGGTTTAGTCATGCTGGCCACATGACCTGGAAAGCTGTCTGTGGACAAATGCCAGCTCCCTCGGCCTGAGCGCCGCAACAGCATAGTCGCCTTTGACTGGACTTAACTGTCCAGGGGTCCTTTACCTTTTACCTACTTGCATGTATAGTGCGCTATGGCCTTGTCTAGTGACGATGTAGGGGGTACACTCTGCACATGCTCAAGGGTACGTTCATGTGTTCAGAAGGAAATTCTGCACCATAAACTGGTTTTAATAGTAGTTTCCCCAGAGGGCCTTGGAAGGAGAAGTCTGAAGCATCTTAAGGCTTGGAGAAATTTAACAGAGAATTATTGTCTCACAACAGGGGTTCTGTGGGAGAATAAGCCCTTAAGAGCTAAATTGGTATTGCAGAGTGGGTGTCCTTTTATGTCATGGATGGGAAACCTCCAGCTCTGTAGTTGCTGATGGATTCAAACTCCCACCAGCTCCAGGCAGCCTGCTCGGGATTTGTAGAAGAGCCCTGGTAATAATAATAATAATAATAATAATAATAATAATAATAATAATAATAAATTTTATTTATATCCCGCCCTCCCCAGCCGAAGCCGGGCTCAGGGTGGCTAACAACAATAAAACAGTACAAAAGTACAGCATAAACAACACTCTAAAATCATTCATTATAAAATTAATGGTAGATCAGAGCAAGTCAGAAAATGAGATTTTTCCTTTGCCACCCAAGGCCCAGAGTTTGGACTTTATATCCCGCCTTTCACTCCTTTAAGGATTCTCAAAGCGGCTAACAATCTCCTTTCCCTTCCTCCCCCACAACAAACACTCTGTGAGGTGAGTGAGGCTGAGAGACTTCAGAGAAGTGTGACCCAGGTCACCCAGCAGCTGCATGTGGAGGAACGGGGAATCGAACCTGGTTCACCAGATTACGAGTCCACCACTCTTAACCACTACACCACACTGGCTCTCCACAAGCAGGGCATGAACACAGCATCAGGGGCAATGGAAGATGGCAGCCCAACAACACCTGAAAGGCCACCGGTTCCTCATCTCTGCTTGGGACCTACAGGGTTGAGCCCCAGCACAAATGCAACCCTGAGCCCCTCCCCATATTCTGTTCCTCTAGGACAGGGGTAGTCCACCTTTTTATACCTACTGCCCACTAATGCATCTTTCTTGATGGTAACATTTCCTTACCGCCCACCAGTGCTCAATGGAAGGAGGATTCAGCTTGTGCCGCAGAACCCCCTCCCGCCCACCTAGAATCCTGAAACGCCCACTAGTGGGTGGTGTTGCGATGTGTCCAAGGGAACGGGGGCAATTGGCAGACCCCCCAGCTGGCTCCAGCCCACTGGCAAGTTGCCAGTCGAACTCCAGTCCTCAGTTCTGCATCAATCTGCAACTCAGAGCTTCAGAAGCCTTTCAGAAGCTGAGCACACAAGCCAGCAGAGATAACAAACTCTTCGCGATGGAAGGGCAGACAGAGGCATATGTAAAGCATATTTACAAGCAGCTTCATGTCCTTCATGTCCAAGAGCAAAAAGCATAAAGCAAAAGCTATACACACAATGGAAGTTCCCAGCAAGCTGTGCTGGAATGTAAACAGACATGTGACATACAACAGCTCCACACATCTGTTTAGGTGGAACAGAACATCGATATCCTAACAGGTGGTAGGGACCAGGTTGACAACCCCTGCTCTGGGGCTTGGCTGGGGAGGAGGCAGAAAGGACTGAGACCTTCTCTTGACCCTGATGGCTGGAGCTGATCGCAGCTGTGATCCAAAAACATCTGGAAGGCCACAGATTCCCCATTGGGGGAGGGACTTAACAGCAGGCACAGCTGCTTCCAGAGGTCTCCCCAATCACAGCTGACTGCAGGAATTCATTTATCTTTCCAAAGGAGAGAACGTGGAAGGCTCTGGAGGAGAGTAAATGACAACTGTCTGCCTGGACCAATCTGGGCAGCCATCCTGCTTACAATTAGCTTGCTTAAACCTCATTAACTTTGACAGCAGTTGAGAAGCCTAACAGTGAGCAGGCTCACAGCCATCGTTGGGTGCAATGATCTTTTCATCGAGAGCATCCTTCAAATGAACAAGAGGCGCTGCCTTATAAGGAGTCAGACCTCTGCCACCCTCACCAGCCTGGTATTGCCCAACCTAGAAGGGGGCAGGAGGCCTTTCGCTCTCCTGCTGTCCATGACCTACCTACAGAAATCCTTTGAACCTGGGATATTTGGGTGTGTGCAGATTTGAAGTTCCGTAAGCTATCATGCAGTAGTGTTAAGTTTGTGACAGCTGAACCTGTAAAACACTGCCAAATGCAGGACACCACTGCATGTCCAACTGGAAAAACGATCAGCTGTGGAAGACTGAAAATGAATGTACGGTTGATAGGTGAATGTTTGACAAGGGGGAGAGCAAGGGGCCCTAGAGATTAGTGGCAGAGGGCATTCTTTTTATGCAGGGGATCCTTGGATTGAGGACGGTGGATTTTTGTCCCCCTCCCCAAAGCACCACACTCTAGACCTGAACAAATCAAGCAACTATGACAAGTGCCACTGCTAAGTTTTCCATTATGCTGCAAGCTTTCGCCACCTCTTCCTGGACAGCTACCTGCTCCAGATTCCAGATTTTGATCCTGATGCTAAAACACAAGGTTATAATGTTCAGTGAGGGCCAGCATCTTGCATGGCTTTGATAGCTCTAGCTTCCACAAATTTGCCTCCTAGCCAAGAGCTGTTTGACAGTGGAACAGACAGCCTCAGAAGGTGGTGGACTCTCTTTCATCTGAAGTTTTAAAACAGTGTTTGGATGGCTATGTGCCAGGGATTCTTTAGCTGTGATTCCTGGAATGAGGGTTGGACTAGATGACCCCATGGGAGTCCCTTCCAACTCTACAATTCTGCGATTCTATGCTCCTGCCACTGTCAAAGGCAGCTTGCTTCTGCTGACCCATTGCTGGGGCTCACAAGTGGCTGTTGCGCTCCTGTCTTCTTTCTTCTGGGCTTCCCATAGCAATTTGGTTGGCCCCAGTGAGAACAGGGTGCTGAAGTGGATGGGGGGGGGTTTGTCTGAGCCAGAAAGCAAGCTCTTCTTATGCTATAAAGTTCTTAAGGTAGAATGAGGAGAAGGGAGGTCAGCTGAGTAGCCCTGACCTGGGGCTTTAGACCAGAGGTCATCAAACCTTTTCAGCAGGGGGCTGGTCCACTGCCCCTCAGACCTTGTGGGGGGCCGGACTAGAAGGGGGGGGGGGGAGAACGAATTCCTCTGACCCACAAATAACAAATAAAAGCACACATTCTACTCATGTAAAAACACCAGGCAGGCCCCACAAATAACCCAGAGATGCATTTTAAAAAGGACACATTCTACTCATGTAAAAATAGGCTGATTCCTGGTCTGTCCGTGGGCCAGATTTAGAAGGTGATTGGGCCGGATCTGGCCCCCAGGCCTTAGTTTGCCTACCTATGCTTTAGAGAGTTTTGAGAGCCAGACAGAGAGGGTTTGAGGACTGGGTTCAGCCCCTGTTATAATGTATTGGGGAAGACAGGGAGGGTTGCAAAGCTGCCACAACTGGGAGTGAGGCGGAGAGAACAGGAGAAGGCACAAAGGGCCAATAGGCTGGCATTTTGGATGTGCTCCCATGCCCAATTTGATTTCCTGGCATTAGGCAGCAGCAGGGAAGAAGCATTAGGGTTTTTTATAAAAAATAAAAATAAACACCCTCAGCCATACACAAAGGGACCTTAATAGCATCATCTGCGTTGCCCTGAACAACAGCACCAAGCAGATGTTGGGAGCCACGACACACAAGCAAGAGGTTTGACTTTTCAATAGCAAACATGGGGTGGGTGGGAGAGGAGGGCAAAACTGCACACCGTGCAGATGATGTGTCTGTACGTATGTGTGTTTATGGGGGAGGGGGAGAATCTGCTGTGGTCGAGCCAAATGCTTTCTGGGGGTAGGAAATAAACAGGGGAGAGAAGTGCTTGCAAAATCCACCCTGTTCTAAGAACATCCAAAAGCTCAAAGCTCTTTTCTGAACATTTCCCAGCTCTACAACATCCTTTTTGATGTCTGCCGACCAGAATTGTAGACTTTTTCACATCTGCCCCACACATCTGGTCGACATCTTTCCTGAGTTATGCACTAGGACCCCGAGGTCTCGGCCCTGCTCGGTCCCTTCCAGTTTGCCGCCCATTTAGGGTATTAGTGAAATTAGGAAATTTTGCCCCAATGTGTCTCACTTTGCCTTTGCTTTCATTGAATTGCACTTGCCAGTTTGATGGCCATTCGCCCGGTTTGGAGAGATCCTTTTAAGAGCTCACTGCAGTCCCTTTTTGTCCTAACCATCCTCTGGACTCATTTGGTTTCATCAGCAAAATTGGCTCACCCCTAACTCGAAATCATTCATGAACAAGTTTAAAAACACACACCAAAACACCCATCCCAATACTCATGGGGTAAAAAAATATGGAAAGCCTTAGGTCACCGCTTCTATCACTTTCTCCCCCAATATATTTCCTTGTCCCTCCTTCTGCTAAAATTTTGGTTTGCCATCATCTTATAAGGATCAGCTCCAAATCGTCAAGCCCTTGGATCCACAGATTAGGACAAGGGGACATTACCAATTCTGATAGCTTAGCCAACGATCTATTTACAGAAATTACGCTCATTGGTGAATTTTAGGATGCAGCTGCTAAGCGAACAATATAGCCAAACTAGGCTGAACAAATACTGCTGATCATTGTAAGCCTTGTTTTTACAAAAACACCCGTCCACCAATAATCTGGGGGAAGTTTCCAAGAAATGGGGGAAAGCATAGAGTAAGACTGCTGTAGAAGCTGCAAGACCCCACTTCCCAGCTGAGACACTCACACTGACCTGAGTGGAGTGAGAAGGACCTGTAAGACCCCTGTAGGGTAACCCTGCTACCTCGGTCTGCACAGAACAGGGATAGGGTGCAAGATCTGAACTCTGCAGAGGCAGGGGCCAGCCTGACCATAAGGCAAGAGGTGCCAACTGCCCCAGGCAGTCGTGGGTTTCGTGCACCATTGCAGGCAGCAGAGTAGAAGATAGAGTAGGTGGGTGAGGCATAAGCCGCTTGCAGTTAGGTAAGCACAAGGAAAAGAGAACGTGCAGCTGCATAAAATGTAGTTAGACTCACTGATATGTACTCAGCTCCATAACTTGCAGTGTCTTTTGTATCATCTGCCTCTGAGAAATGGAATGGATGCTTTAGTTGAGATTCGTGCATTGCAGGGGGTTGGACTAGATGACCCTCGGGTTCCCTTCCTACTCTAGAATTCTATGATCCTATTATTCCTCTCCCAATGGCACACATTGGTCTAGCATACACACCAGGAAGGGGGTGTGAAACGGACTCAAGGTGCAGCATTTATTTATTCATTTTACAATAAGTTCAGTGCTGGTGCTCAGTGCAAAGGGACATTCTGCCTTGGTGTCACATAGGGACATTGGAAGCTGCCTCATATTGAGCCAGTCCACTAGCCCATCTAGCTCAATATTGTCTACACTGGCTGGCAGCATCTCTCTGTGATTTCAGGCAGCAGTCTTTCTCAACCCTACCCGGAGATGCCAGAGACTGAACCTGAGACCTTCTGCTTGCAAGACAGTTGCTCTGTCACTGAGCCATGGCCCTTCCCTGGCTTCCTTTCCCAACAATGTCTTGAGCTTAAAGTCCTTGCCTGGGAAACATGTGCAGCACAGCCCTGCGTGAGGGATAGCTCAGTGGGTAAAGCATGAGACTCTTAATCTCATGGTTGTGCGTTCGAGGATTTCTGCATTACAATGGCTTGGACTAGAAAAGTTTCATGGTCCTTTTTAACTCTACGATTCTATGACCAAAATGTGAGTTATGCACATCGCTTTAAAATTTTGCTTCAAAATATGCACCATGCATGTATAGAACAGTTCCCTAATTTCCCCTAATTTTCATTTCCATCCCCACCCCACCCCCAATAACTCAAAAATTATAAGGCATAGGAAATTTTTATTCACACCAGCAACTTTGACATGTGGGAAAATCCAGTACAGCAATTTTAATCAAAATCTGAAATGTAGCAGCTATTTTAAAAAATAATAATTTTGGTGTTTGTCATGGAACAACCCAACGGAATAAGATAACAGTGGTTAGAAAGGGCCCCCATATCAATTCTACCTTCAGGCCCCCCGCCACAATGTAGGCAAGCCAAGGTTGCTGGAGCTGGGCTGTCAGCCCTAAAATGGCCTTTGTCAAAAACTAGTTGCACCAAACTGCGGGAGGCAGTGGAAGACAGGCGTGTCTGTCGTGCTCTGGTCCATGGGGTCACGAAGAGTCGGACACGGCTAAACGACTAAACAACAAAGTTGCAATCTCGAAGCCTTTGTACTTTCTCCTGAAATGTGGCACCCTGAACCGAAAGCAAAACAGGCCTTTGTGGCGCTGCAAGGAGAGGCACTGTTTGTTCCCGACCCTTCTGGGTACAAGCCTTCTGTTAATATGAGCGAAAAATAGTGCTGGCCTTTCCTAACACTTCGCTTTGTTGACTCATGTTCAGCCTGCTAGCCAGTCTTAACCCCCTAAATGCTTCTCAGGCGAGGGATCTTGCTGCTCCACCTCTGCTGGATGCTGTGGAAAAATACAGGCTGTGGAACCCAGGCAGAAGGCTGCTTCAAACACACTCAGAATGGGAAACACTTTTTGTATGGCTGGGTGGTTAACCTGAGGCTCTCTAGAGCATGGGTAGGCAAACTAAGGCTCAGGGGCCGGATCCACCCAATTGCCTTCTAAATCTGGCCTGCGGACAGTCCAGGAATCAGCGTGTTTTTACATGAGTAGAATGTGTCCTTTTATTTAAAATGCATCTCTGGGTTATTTGTGGGGCATAGGAATTCATTCATTTACGGTATTTTCAAAATATAGTCTGGCCCCCCACAAGGTCTGAGGGGCAGTGGACCGGCCCCCTGCTGAAAAAGTTTGCTGACCCCTGCCCTAGAGGTTACTGAGCTACAGTTCTCATCCACCCCAGACAGCCTGGCCAGAGAAGCTGGGAGTTGTAGTTCAGCAATACCCAGAGGACCACATGTTAGCTACCTGTGATATATGGGGCAGTGGAGGTGATGGAGGAAAGAGGGCAGGGCACCCACCCAATAGTGCACACACGGCTTCAGCTCTATTTCTTCATTTTTTAATTTCTAATTTCTTAATTTAGTCCAACACTTCCCCTTTCCTCTAAAGAGCTCAAGGTGGTGGTGATTTTATTTATGCGCCAACCGCTCTGAGCAAATATAATAAAACGTTACACCTTAAGATGTTTCCCTATACAGGGACTCAGCTACATTAGTAAAGAAAAAGTGTTATAACACTGTGGGCCCAGTTCCGTCTGCGCACGAGCAGCAGCCCATACAGACTGCGCATGTGCAGCATTCCATATGGAGTGCGCACATGCGGGATGCCGCACATGCGCAGTCTGTACGGGCTGCGCCAGCCCATGTGCCAGAGAGGGTTCCTCCGCCACTGTGCAGAGCCAAAGCCAATTAGGGCTTTAAAGGTCAGCACTAAAACTTTGAACTGTGCTCAGAAACGTACTGGGAGCCAATGTAGGTCTTTCAGGACCAGTGTTATACTTACTTATCAAACCTTTATTAGGCATTATGCAAATAAAACCATAAAAGAGAAAATAGCATATAAAAGCCTTAAAATATATATAGAAAGGCAGCAGTTGGCTACATACATATTTATATATATACATATAAAATCAGTGGTTTTCCTTGTTAACCTGCTCCTTGGAGGACTGCTACCAAAAACTCGGCTACCCCCGCCGTTACCCTTTGGTCAACGTCGGATAGGCAGAATCCCACACATTCACCTTGCTGGGGTTCCAGACCACCCAAAAGAGGGGACAGCACGCGTTGACGGAGCGTACTGTACAATGGGCAATGAAAGAGAATATGCTCTACAGTGTCCGGGACATTCATAGAACATCTGCAGAATCTCTTGTTTCTGGGAATGTTTTGATATCTTCCCCTGACAAATGCTGAGGGAAAAACATTCAAACGGGCCAGCATAAAAGCCCTACGTTGGGCTGGGATTATTAATTTAGTGACATAATTGGCTCTGCTATCTAAGATATTTAAATCATAGAATATGGGGGAGCAAATTTTGTTTACAGCTGCCATAATATTTTGTCTCTCGACATCCTTTAGTCTAATTAGGATATTATGGAAAATGTATTGCTCATTAGAATTGTGCAGGGGCTCCAGCTCGATGCCTAAAGATTCAATCTTTTTTTCGAGGTACTGATACCATCTTGATTTATAGGAGTCTTTGAGCAAATCAGCGAGCAGACTTGATGGAGGGCAGCGAAAATGGCAGCGTAACCAGTACTTTATTGAGGTGGACCAGGCCCAATATTCCATTGTGTGTATGCCTATTTCTGCACACATTGTTTCATATTTGATCACAGCTGGGAGTCCAAGAATACGCCTCAGAAAGCTGGAGTGAATCTTTTTTAAATCACTGTTATATGCTTGGACCCATAGCGGGATTCCATAGAATATCTGGGATTGCACTTTTGTTTGAAATATCTGATTGGCCGCAGGAATAAATTGATTACCTTTCTGATAATAAAAACGGGCAACTGCTGATGAGGTGCACTTTGCCTGTTTTATGGCATTTGTGCGATGATTTGCCCACCCTAAATTGCTCTGGAATAAGATTCCCAGATACCTATAGATTTTCACTTGTTGGATTTCTTGCCCTCTTATTTTCCATTTCTCTAATTTCCAACCATTCGAGAAGACCAAAATTTTTGTCTTCTCATAATTTATAGAGAGTTTGTATACCTGAAGGAGCGTCTCCACCCCCATCATTCTGCCCGGACGCTGAGGTCCAGCGCCGAGGGCCTTCTGGCGGTTCCCTCATTGCGAGAAGCAAAGCTACAGGGAACCAGGCAGAGGGCCTTCTCGGTAGTGGCGCCCGCCCTGTGGAACGCCCTTCCAGCAGATGTCAAAGTGATAAATAACTACCTGACATTCAAGAGACATCTTAAGGCAGCCCTGTTCAGGGAAGTTTTTAACATGTGATATTTTATTGTATTTTTGGTTTTTATGGAAGCCGCCCAGAGTGGCTGGGGAGGCCCAGCCAGATGGGCGGGGTATAAATAATAAATTATTATTATTATTATTATTATTCACAGTAAAGGATCAGAGAAGATATAAGACGTTTCAGACCCAAGCTCGTTAATGATAGTAGGACAGCATCGTCTGCGTATAATAAGAGAGGGACTGGTTTCTGATTAAGTTTAGGGGCATGTGATTCTATTTTTTGAAGGTGATCTGGCAAGTCTGATAAAAATAAATTAAATAGAAAGGGGGCAAGAATACACCCTTGTTTTACCCCTTTCGAGTTTGGGATGTCTGATGAAAGGTGACCTTTGGTGTTAAGTTTGACTTGACAGGTATTGGAAGAGTATAGATTTTGTATTAGAATCAATAAGCGCTGATCAATTTTTAATTCTGCGAGTTTCCTCCACAGCTTTGGGCGGTCAATTGAGTCGAATGCACCACGAAAGTCCACAAAAGCAGCATATATCTTAGATTGCCTTTGGGATCTGTATTTTTCAACCAAATGCATAAGTATAAGGCAGTGGTCTAATGTAGAGCAACCTTTGGAGAAGCCTATTTGTTCTTTCCCTGGTAAATTTAGGTTTTTCATCCAGGTAAGGAGTTTAGATAAGAGGTGCTTAGCGTAGATTTTCCCTATCACTGATAGTAGGCTTATCGGTCTATAATTCCTTGGTTCTTTTGGGTCGCCATTTTTAAAGATTGGGATAATTATTGATCTTAGCCATATCTCAGGTATGATCCCATATTTATCTATGAGAGTAAACAATTGAGCTAAGGGTTCTGCCCACCAATCTATATAGGTCTTGAATAATTCTATTGGTAGACCGTCTGGCCCAGGAGATTTCCCCGATTTGAAATTTTTAACTATCTCTCTAATTTCCTCTTCTTCTACCCTTGACCACTCCTGGAGTTTATTGATTTTATTTTTAGTGGTCTCATTTCCTTTAGGTTCACTGTGTAGATTGTTAAATACAGATGTAAAGTATTGGGACCATTTGGATTCTGCAATTGGTGGTAGAGTTAGTTGATTTTCGGCTTTCAATCCTCCGTACACTGGTTCCAGAACGCTTTGTTGTTTTTACTCTGAATTGAGTCGAGTAATTGTAGCCATTTTTGGGTTGCATATTTCTGTTTCTTTTCGGCCAGAATGTAATGATATTTTCTTTTTTCATCAAGATAAGAGGGCTCTAGTTTAGTGCGATTATTTTTAAATATTTGGCGCAGTTTTCTTTTTAGCTGGAAACATTCATCATCAAACCAAGGGCTAGCGCTATGTTTAAGTACCCAAACTTTAGGTGGAGTACTAAGCTCTACGAACATTTGGAAGATTTCATTATAAATTTTCGGAATATCACTGTGGGAATTAGTGGTCTTTAAGTTGGATAATATTTGGTTTCTCAGGTTGGCTGTAAGTTTTTGCCTCACTGCTGCACTCATTTCCTGGGACCATTTTAATTGGGTCATTTGTTTGTATTGAGAAGGTTCTATGATATTGTACTTGGTTATTTTGGTTTCGACCTTTAAGTTAATAGACAACGATAATGGCTGATGGTCGCTTTCAGTACGCGTTCCAATTTTGAGGTCCATGATCGAATTTATAATATTATAAGGGACAAGAATATAGTCGATGACACTGGATCCTCGGGGGGAGAAGTATGTAAACTCCCCGCTTCTATCGCCTTTTGTTGAACCGTTCACAATCTGCAAATTAAAGTTGTTACATAATTCAAGTAGGCGTAGGCCTTCGTTGTTTACAACCCTATCTCTGGAGAATCGTCCTATTTTCAGGGCATGTGCGATATCATTATCAGTATTCCAATTTAGTTTGCTACATAGTTGTTCATTGTTGGTTCCCACTCTGGCATTAAAATCACCTGCTATTATCAGTGAGGCGTTTGGGTATTTATCGGTCAAATTTTCTATATAAAAGGTTAGTTGTGACCAATTTTCACTGCTGCTGTTGTTTTTAGTTGGGGGGATATAGACATTTACAAGTAGCAAAGTATCGTCTTTTTGGGTTAAAAGTAGAGTGGTAAGCATTTTTCTAGCTGCTTGATTTCAAACCCTAAGTTGTCTTTGATCATACAACAGAACCCTGCTTTCGGCCGGCCCTTCGTGTTTGTTTTCAGTGCGGGTTTCGTATAGGAGGTGAATCCATTGATTTTAATATCTCTAGTTGACCATGTTTCTTGTAGAAGTATTAATTCAAAATCTTTAAAGAAGTTCATTAGGTCTGGGTCTCCGTCTTTGTTTCCCCACCCTGCAATATTCCAGGACAGCAAGCGTAGGATCCGTTTTTGAGTTGGTGGCTGGTTGACAGCATTTAGTCATTCTAGTTCTGTTATTGAGTCCAGCGAGGGATTTTGTCTTGTGCAGATACAGCCATTTGTCGCTGCTTTCGGTGGGGAACATAATGGTGGATCTTTTAGACTCTTTTTTAAAGTGCGGGAAATTAAAATTTCCTCCCTTTCTTGATTTTCTTCCTTAACTGTTCCTTGTTCCTGAGAAATTTCTGTGGTTGGTGGACTGTTATGGGCAGTAGGACTGTTTTCAGTCTCTACTTCCATTTCTTTGGCCTCATTTGGTGTTGAGCTCAGTGTGTCAGGTCTGTTGGAGGTCATCTTTTGTTCGGCAATGTTAGAGTCCTTTGTAGTACTTAAATAAGGGGTACCTATTTCGTTTGGAGCTAGTATTTGATATCTCAGCCAGGAATTTGTGGTCTCATTGCTGGAGTTTTTCCTTGCCATTTCATATTCTAAAGGAGGCTGGATTTGAAGCTCTGCATCTATACATTTGAAAGTTCCATTAGTAGCTCTCTTTTTGACTATGCATTTTGGGGAGAAGGCTGGTAAGTGTAAAGTTTGATTGTGTATTGTTTCTACTGCATTTTGTTGACCTTGTTGGTGAATTTCGGTCAATCTGGCCTGTAGTTTCGTCAATTTACTGAGTATGTTTATTTGTTCTTTATCTGGTAGCTTGGTAAAGTTACTCAGCAGATCTTCTTCTTCTGGGACTGTCCAGTCTATTGTGTCAAGGGCGAGGCTGTTATTTGATGCTACAGTCGCATGGTTTGGGAGCTTGGATTTTTCTTGCGTGATTTCCCGGGTAGCTGGCTGCGGTTTCTCCCATCTACTGGGTTCTTCCACGGGAGTAGGGCAGATGTCGGCTTCTGGTGGAATGGCCTTGTTCATCTTGTTCTGTCTTTTAGATGCAATCAATGGTCTGAGTGATATATCTTCAAAGTGTCGACGCGGAATAATTCCTTTCTGGGCTAAATGAGCCTTTTCCCTTAAGATTTTGGTTGGAATTCTATGACTACCAAATCTTAGTAGTACTTTTTTGGAGTATCCATCGTTAGTGAGCCTCTTGACTGCTTTTAAGTCGATGCTTCCACCCTCAAGGCCTAGGAGCAGATTTAGATGATGTCTGGCCCAGAAGGATGACTCCCAGTAAGGTAGGGGCCCTCTATATGGAAAAATGTGGAGAACAATCTCACATGGCCTCAGTATCAGATTGACTGAGTGAGGGGGGCTTCCTCTGGTTTTTGGCTGGTTTAGAGGTATAAATTTGTATTTGGTCTGTTTATCTCCAGGGCTTGTTAAGGATGGCAAAAAGGGAGTAAGTTGCCTCCTTTCATCTGGGTTATCCAGCTTCTTGGAGATGTTTTGTAATTGTTCAAAGATTTTTTGAACTGTTTGAGCAGTCAATAGGCAGCATTCCTCCAGCAGCTCCACCTTTCTATCAATTAGTGCTTGTGCCTCGATTATGGGAGTAGTAGTCTTGTCCTCATTTATTCCTAGGGATATCTCTTCAACTGTCTTTCCATGTAAAGAGTTGAGGAAGGTTTTGGGAGGAGATATGTGCTGTTTTTGAGGTAGCAGGTAATTATCTAGATTACTCTGTTTGAAACCAGAGGGCTCTGCGTCAGTTTCTGTATCAGGACACCTGAGTCTTTTGGCTCTTCTCATTGCTAGATTCTTCTTAAATCAATGAGATCAGACTTCTAAATGGAGTGATAGAGTGCTAAAGTTCTCAGGTCGCAATCTCATTCACTTCTCATTCAGTCCTGGCTGGGCTGCTGCGAGGAGTTTAAAACTGGGTCCAATTAGAGCACTCCTTTGAAGTATCCCCCCCCCCCTTCTTCTCAGTTTGTTAAAACAACTGAGATGTTTGGGGGTCCACGAAGTTAGAGGTGGTGGGAGAAATTTGTGGTTTTATGAATTTGTAGTTTTTAAGGTTAAAAGCCCATTAGAAGTCCTTAAAGATCCTTGGAATAAGTTTGTCACGAGGAGTCAACGAGAAACTGGGAGGGAGTGCCTTAATGCCCGGGAGGGAATGTCTGAGAGCCTTCGTTAAAACTTCATTAACTTCATTAAGTCCCGGCACCGAGGAGGATAAGATAAGATGTTCAAAAGCACAGCGAAGTAGTGAAAGGAAATAAAATCCAAAAGAAGGAGGAGAGCCAGCAACAAAGGCATTTAGTTAAAAGATTTCTTTGAGCTCCGATAAGAGCGTCTTACCTCGGCGCCATCTTAGTGTCGAGCCCAGGGTCCAGTGTTATATGGTTAGAGCATCAGACTAGGACCTGGGAGGCCAGGGTTCAAAGCTGTACTCAGACATGCAGCTCACTGGGTGACATTGGGTCAGTCACTGCCTCTCAGCCTCACAGGTTTGTTGTGGGTATTAAATGAGGGGGACTATTACGCCTCCTTGAGCTCCTTGGAGAAATAGATGAAATAATTAAATAAGTGCATGGGCCAGCCACTACAACCTTGTGAGGTAGCCTAGGCTCAGAGGGAGTAGTTGGCACAAGGCAGTAAAATGGCACATGCAACTCAAAGTAAACAAGTGTATAGTGATGCATATTACAGCAAAATTTCCTAATTTCGCACATATACTCCTGGGGTCTGAACTAATGGCGACTGACCAGGAATGAGACCTTGCTTCTCAGAGGACAGCTCCATGAAGACGTCGACTGACTGTGCGGCAGCAAATTCCATGCTTGGAAACATTAGGAAAGGGATTGAAAATAAAATATGGGGTTGTGGCGCTCCTCTCGCTTTTCAGGCTGAGGGAGCCGGCGTTTGTCCACAGACTGCTTTCCCGGTCATGTGGCCAGCATGACTAAACCACTTCTGACGCAACGGAACACCGTGACGGAAACCAGAGTGCACGGAAACACTGTTTACCTTCCCACTGTAGTGGTACCTATTTATCTACTTGTGCTTGTAGGCTTTTGAACTTTTAGGTTGGCAGGCGCTGGGACAGAGCAACGGGAGCTCACCCCGTCACACAGATTTGAACCGCCAACTTTCTGATCAGCGAGCCAGTGGTTTAGACCACAGCACCACCCACGTCTAGGAAACTACCCACTAACAGTGCTTATTTCTTGTCTGGCATAAGCTGCAGTTTACTAGCTCTCATCCAGTCCATTACCAAGAGAAGACATTGGTTCAGCTCGCCTGCAGATGCAAGGAAGCAGAGCCATTGCTGAGAACGTATTCCAGAACTATGAACGACTCCATGCTGCGGTTTCATGTAGGCGCTAAACAGCATGGGGGATAAGATTGCGTGGCGAGTTCCCGCCACCCACCAGGATAAATAAAGACACGAGACACCATAATTTAAGGTTAAATTGGCGAATTAGGCCACAACTTTATTGAATTCAGGAATGAGAGGCATTGGCTTAGGCACTGGTGGGGGCTAGCCGGCGAAAAGAGGATGAGCCCCCTCTGCGCCGGCCCTAAATAGGGCAGGCCACGCCCCCCCAGCCAGCCGATTGGGTGGCTGGGGGGGGGGAGACACGGCCGGGATTCCCCTGCTCTCTCGGTGGCTGAAACCAGCCCCCGCTCACGTGGGGGTGGGCGTGAAGCCCGCAACCCCACCTCCTGGGCAGGCCGGAAGTGGCTTTGGAGTGGAACCCCATGCTGGAGACTCCATGGGGCCAAACAAAGTTCCCAGGCAACCACCTGAAATTGGAAACCTAAGCAGGTTGGGAACCACTACAATGAAGTCCTGGACACCCCCAGCTCAGCTTTGACGCTCTTCAGCCTCACACATAAAATGATGTTTTGGAATCTCTTATTTCACTCAGAAGCCTATTTGAATGCAACCTTTTTATTTGGCTAATTGCTAGTATGATGTCAATAGGAATGTTGCAACCAAAGAACAGTTAATGTAGGTTTAGGCTATTAATCATTCAAGTTTGCGTTGATTTCCTTGCGTAATCCCATTTTACCTCTTTTCCTCCACCCGCCCTGGTTTCCCGTTAGGTTAAAAGTGATTCACAGGAACTTTTGTTATGTCCCAACACTCAGTTTCTTGTACACCTGGAACTGCTGCTGATGCCAATTATCTTCCTTTGAAGTTCACCTTTGTAACCAATTACCTTCCTTTGAATTTACTTGCGTGCTTTGAAACCCCATCAAAGTTCTTGGAATTCTAAATGAGCCTAATTTATGACTCAAAGACCTGTTGCCATAGCTCTGGGGGCTGAGCCAGCTGTGGGGTATTCCACTGACGCCTTGCGATGGAAGCTAAATGAGTCATGCACCTTGAGCAGGATTTGGCCCATTGGCTGCTAGTGGCAGGCAACCGAACTGGACACAGCCCAGTAAAGTTTCATGGAACCGTAGGGTTTGAAGGGACCCCCCAAAGATCATCAAGTCCAACCCCCTGCAATGCAGGAATCTCAACTACATCATCTATGACAGATGACCATCCAACCTATGCGTAAAAGCCTCCAATGAAAGAGAGCCCACCACGTCCTGAGGAAGACTGTTCCACTGTTGAATAGCTCTTGCTGCCAGAAAATTTCTTCCTGATGTTTTGTCAGAATCTCCTCCTTTGTAACTTGAGGCCATTGGTTCGAGTTCTGCCCTCCAGAGCAGGAGAAAACAAGCTTGTTCCCTCCTCCATGTGACAGCCCTTGAGATATTTGAAGATGGCTATCATATCTCCTTGCAGTCTCCTCTTTCCCAGGCTAAACATACCCAGTTCCTTCAACCGTTCCTCATCAGGCTTGGTTTCCAGGCCCTTGATCATCTTGGTCGCCCTCCTCTGTACACCTTCCAGCTTGTCAACATTCTTCGTAAATTGGGTTGCCGAGAATGGACACAATATTCCAGATGTAGTCTGACCAAGGCAGAACAGACTAGCACTACAACTTCCCTTGATCAAGACACTAACATTGAACAAGACTCCTTGAGTGGTGAGAAATGACTCCCAATAATAATAATAATTTATTATTTGTACCCCACCCATCTGGCTGGGCTTCCCCAGCCACTCTGGGCGGCTTCCAACAAAGGTAAAAAATACATTAAAATGTCACATATTAAAAACTTCCCTGAACAGGGCTGCCTTCAGATGTCTTCTAAATGTCAGGTAGTTGTTTATCTTTTTGACATCTGATGGGAGGGCGTTCCACAGGGCAGGCGCCACTACCGAAAAGGCCCTCTGCCTGGTTCCCTGTAGCTTTGCTTCTTGCAGTGAGGGCAATGGAGGCAGTCTGGTGGTCTGCCTGGAAACACCTGTCAGCAGACATCCCCCCCCCCCACTCCAAAGGTCCAGGGAGTCAGCAGCATGGAGGCCACAATGAAATTGAGCTTGAAACAGGCACTCTATTGTAGCCAATAGACTAGGTTGTAGGCAGGGGTGAGAGGCAAAGACAATTCTGCTCACATGTGAGATGAAGCTGCACTTCCTGAAACAATACGCAAAGCCAAGTGGCAGCCAGCTTTCAACATTCACAATTCCCCAAATACTGCAATGCAATTCTCCAAGTAATCAGTGGCGTAGCGTGGGGGGTGCAGGGGGGGCCGGCCTCACCGGGCGCAACATCTGTGGGGGGGCGCGCTCGCCGCCTCCAGAGTCACTGAAGAGCCTCGGGCGCAGGCTGTAGCAGAGCCCCATGTCTCGCGGAACCGACGAGCTGGCAGCGGCTCTCAGCGCTCGCCGCGGTCCCCACGCATCAGGGCCATAGAGGGCGCGCCAGGCAGCCCCTCCTCTCAGCCCCGCCGCCGCTGCTGCTGCTGCAGCTGCTGGGCCATGTTGCATTTTCCTCGCCTCTCTGCCCTCCTCCTCCTCCGGGCAAGCGGCGTCCTTTGGGCGGCAGCGCCAGCGGCAACTCGCCTCAGATCACCTGACATGGACCCGCCGCCGCCGTGGCTACCTTACCGTAAATACCCCAGCCCAGGCAGCAGCAAGAAGAAGCTGGCAGTGGCGGCAGGTTAGGGGGCGCAAATTACTTGCCTTGCCCCGGGTGCTGACAACCCACGCTACGCCGCTGCAAGTAATATGTCCAAAAATGCCTATGTCGGGTAAAGCATACATTAAAAATGTATACATTACCAACAACCAGCGGCGTAGCGTGGGTTGTCAGCACCCGGGGCAAGGCAAGTAATTTTTGCCCCCTAACCCGTGGATTTGCGCCCCCTAACCTGTGGATTTGTGCCCCCTAACCCGTGGATTTGCCCTAACCCCAGATTTTGCGCCCGGTGCGGCCGGCCCCCCCCTGCACCCCCCACGCTACGCCACTGCCAACAACATACCAAAATGCATTATTATTAGGGGAAATTGCTGGCCCAATTTGCACATCAAGCAGAATTACTTCCAAAAGCATGTACATTAGGAGAAATCTGGTTTAAAATGCTGAATTCTCACGAGGACTAGGAAAAACGATTTGCATATCATGAAAATGTGGAGAACTTAAGGCTGGAGAAATGAGAAATCGAGATTAACAGAATCATCCACCTTTACTTGTGGGATGTGCTTGGTATTAAGAATCTTTGTGTGTGTACCTAGGACTGTTTAGCCAGTTTGTGAATGTTCCCCAGCCACAAGCCAAAGGAACTTCTAAGTGCGTCTAAGTTGCATTAAGAGCTGGTCCTCTGCTGCTCCCTGGTGGCACTAGGTGCAAACTGCATTCTCACACAAATCTACATGCGCACTTACATCTGTGAGAGATGTTGCTAACTGCATACACCCGTCATCCCAATGTCATAAAGACATACAGAGGGGAAATGGACTCTTGGCTCTCCTGAGGGAATTCAAACCATGCACCCTTCATCCACACACACACCCCATTTATGCGCAAGAATATCTATGTGGGGATATGTGCACATTGCAATACCATAGGACTGCAGGAAAGAGAGAACGGGCTTAAGGATAGGGCAGACACTGGATGCAGCAGAGCGGAGCTTCTTCCCAAGATTCTGTCATACACCACAAAATAAGTTCCTAGTCCTTATTAAGGCTGTGTATACATGCTTAAATGTGGCAATACCTGACAAAATCAGGATAGCTCAGTTGGTGCAGATAATGCAAAGGTTGCAGGTTCAATCCCCACAAGGGAGAGCTGCATATTCCAGCACTGCAGCGGGGTGGACTAGATGACCCTCGGGGTCCCTTTCCAGCCCTACAATACCAAAGGCTTCTGATGGGCAAGGACAGGCAGTGTGGCGGCTCCATGGCCAGCTAAAATGATGCAGATGGGCTTAATTTGCCTAATCGCTTGCACCAGTGACTCCAGTCTGTCACGGAACAATGCTTAGGTTTTGTAAGAATAAGTACTGGGCACTGAACACCTTTGCTTCCCACTTTGTGTGCATCTAATGAAGCTCTTTCTTATAAAAGCTGAGGCTCAAAAGAGGCTTCAAGAGGCTGCAACTTTCTGACAGCAGCTCACCCATGAGGAACTGCTGCTCTTCTAGGCAGCAGGAATCCGCACAGACAGAACGATGTAAATGTCTTCTAGTAACTGTAACATGAAGAACTTGCAGTTTGAACCTGCCCCCCCCCCTTTCCTTTTTCTTCATGTGTTATACGACTTTTGAGACTCTGATCCCAAGGGCAGGGCTTGTTCGAAAAGTGAAGTTTTTTGAAGCTGCTCTGAGGGTCTTCTTTTTGCTAAAATGCTGCAAATAAACAAACTTCCATAAGCTTCAGCCACTGAGCCAGCTGCAAGGTTCTTGCATTAACCTACAAAGCCTGGAACTGCCCCAAAGTACCTTGAGGACAGTAGAGTCCTTATGCGCCACCTCCATCACCCAAATCCTCTAATAGTGCACTTCTGGTGGTCCGTCCCCCCCGTCCCCCACCTCCCCATCTCACCTGTGGTTTGCTTGGCCCTCACCAGGGACTAAGTCTTTAGTGTGGCAGGCCTGGCCCTGTGGAACTCCCTGCCACCAGAAGTTTGGAAGGAACCAGCCTTTCTTCAGGTGCCTTTCGAAAACTATATTGCTTATGGACGGGAGCAACAGGCAGTATTCATTATCTTTTTAACCTATCAGCATTTGCTGGTGGTTTAACAACGGCATCGCTGGAGCTATGGTTCTTCTTACCCAGGATCATGGAGGGCTGCTTAGTACATTACAAGTCCTTATCATGGGCACAGAAAGACAGAAAGATCTCCAGCTTAATACATAGGCCTATTTTTAGTTTGTGCAAATACCAGGGAAGACCATTACTCAACGTATTTCAGTATTTACAAGCCCTGCCTGGAGACTTCAGGGAATGAACCTGAGACTGTCTGCATTTAAAGCAGCCTCATGCATTTAGGAAGAATACATGAGAACCTGAAATGAAACGAGCAAGGAAGCCAGAACCGGAATTCCTAATCTGCTACCACTGCCCCTTTAAGATCTAAGAAGAGGCCAAAGGCTTGTCTAGTCCAGCACCCCATTCCCCAAAGAGCCCAACCGGATGACACTGGGAAGCCCCCAAGCAGAAGACCACAGCCCCCTCTCCGCCACCGATATTCCCTAATACACGATATCCATCTTTGATTTGTCAAACCTTTTAGTAAGCTGTCCAAATTTTTACATCTTGTGGGAGAGAGTTCCATAGTTTAACTATAGTCATACCTCGGGTTGAAGTAGCTTCAGGATAAGTAAGGATAAGCTTCGGGATGAGTATTTTCGGGTTGCACGCTGCGGCGACCCGGAAGTAACTGAGCACGTTACTTCCGGGTTTCGCCGCTCGTGCATGCGCAGAAGCGGCAAATCGCAACCCGTGGATGTGGGTTGTGTTCGCTTCTGGATGCGAATGGGGCTCCGGAACGGATCCTGTTCGCATCCAGAGGTGCCACTGTATGTGCTGTGTGAAGCATGTTCTTTTGCCTGGCCTGAATCTCTTCACTCTCCTCCCAGGAAGGGACGTGGATGGCGCTGTGGTCTAAACCACTGGGCCTCTTGGGCTTGCCCATCAGGTTGACAGTTCGAATCCCCGTGACAGGGTGAGCTCCTGCCTCTCTGTCCCAGCTCCTGCCAACCTAGCAGCTTGAAAGCATGCCAGTGCAAGTAAATAGGTACCACTGCGGCGGGAAGGTAAATTGTGTTTCCATGTGCTCTGGTTTCCGTCCCGGTGTTCCATTGCGCCAGAAGTGGTTTAGTCAGGCTGGCCACATGACCCGGAAAGCTGTGGACAAACGCTGGCTCCCTCGGCCTGAAAGCGAGAGGAGCGCCGCAACCCCATAGTCGCCTTTAACTGGACCTAACCATCCAGGGGTCCTTTACCTTTACTCTCCTCCCAACCCACCACAATCAACTTCATAGGACAACTCTGGACAGCCTGTTTGCTCTTTTCTTCCTGAAGAAAAAAAAAAAGCCCCCAATATTTCCTTGTGGAGGAACATCCTTCTGCAGCTGTTTCCAAACACTCGTTTTTACTTTGAGTCAGTGGGCAGACCTGTTCCAGTTTCTGCCATTTCTTGTTTTGTCCCCTTCCTGGGGAGCTCGAATGAGCTAGAAGTCGACAGCCCATGGAAATCCCTCCTTGATCCCATCCCTGGTTAAACTGGGCTCAATGTAGTGGTCATGCTGGAAACACTGTGCTAATTTACTGCTTCCAGGTTATTTTTTAGTAGAATATGCAAATATATATATACACAGTGGTGCCCCGCAAGACGAATGCCTCGCAAGACGAAAAACTCGCTAGACGAAAGGGTTTTCCGTTTTTTGAGTCGTTCCGCAAGACGAATTTCCCTATGGGCTTGCTTCACAAGACGAAACATCTTGCGAGTTCTTGCGAGTTTGTTTCCTTTTTCTTAAAGCCGCTAAGCCGTTAATAGCCACTAAGAGCCGTGCTTCGCAAGACGAAAAAACCGCAAGACGAAGAGACTCGCGGAACGGATTAATTTCGTCTTGCGAGGCACCACTGTATATAAAATCTGAGAGGGTGATGTTATTTCTTCTAGCATAAGTTTTCATGGAGCACATCCCATGTCACTGGGCATCATCCTTGACTGGAAAGTATCCTGACATATACATTAGTCTTCGTGTGCCACAATATTATTTTGCTATCAATAAATGAATATATTGTACGGTTTTATGCATGCTGCTTAGAGGTTTTAATTAAATGGGACATATTTCTTGTTAAATAAATGAACAGCATGTCCCTGCTCTCTATTCTCCATATTCTGCAGTCTTGAGATGCTACTCTCCAGAATTCTACAATGGTGTCTACCACCTTGTAGTGTCTTGTGAACAGATCAGCTCACAATCTGGTGATATTAAGGGTGCCAGATAATTCTACATCCCATCAGATTTCTGGAGAAGGGTTAACAAGAATTTTTAATTTAGGTACCAGAAGTCATGCAGGGCAAAAATAACCCTCATTTCCTGAGCAAGGGGTTTACTTGGTAAAGTTCCTGACTCTGGCAGTTCTTGCTCATACGCACTTTAAAATCTTATCTACCAGGACAAAGTGCAGAAACTTGCCTTTTGCCTAGAAGAGGGGGTGGCGACGCCTGGAGCAAGTGGGACACTCCGTTCGTGATACACCCTCCGGCACTGAAGGTGAAAACAACAGGCATCGCTTTGGGATACACAGCGGTTCCACATTTGCAAAGAAGATCCACAATGCCCCCAACACCACCGTTTCAAGAGAAGAGATGGAAGTTGCAGGAGGCAGTAGCTGTTCTGCTGTCTCCCCCATTCCAGCCCTGGAGAACTGTAGAGCAGGGAACCCTGAGAGTGACAACACTGGGTACAGGTCCAGCGTTTGGCTTCTTGGGAATCTCAGTTCATGCCAGTGTGGAAAACCACGAGGGCTCAGTCACAAGAACAATGCCATGATGCTCTGCCCTTCCCCATCTCCTCCGGCACCTCAAGGAGTCCATGAATCCTCACCGTTCCACCCACAGCAAGCCCCTTTCCCTGCTAACACTGCCCATGCTTAAAAATCACCTTGAGAAATTCCAAACGCTGAATTAAGGATTCAAATTCATTCCCGAGGAAGTGAAGGTGAACCCTAGGCAAGAATTCCGTCACTGGACCACACTCTGCCACCAGATAAATGCATCCAGCTGTTAAACGCTCCCAACTCCCATCAGTCCAGGCAGCCTGACCAACGATTAGGAGTTGTAGCCCAACATTTTCGGGGAGGGGAGGGGACACAGGTGTATTTTGTGCAGGCTCTCCAGGGCCTCAAGACTGCCTTTTGTCCCCCCTCTTCTCCCAAATCAAATTTCCTGCATTTTACAAAGCCCGCAAGGCAACAAACCCTGGAGAGCCTGCTTGCACACTTCACCCAAAGCTCACTCCATTTGCACTAGCCCATCACCAGTGTTTGAAACACCCTCTCCTCGCAATAACCTCTCCCCCCCCCCTCCCCAGGGCAAATGTTTTCTGCTAAGGAAACGTCCCTGCCCCTTTTCCACAGGGGCACAGGAACCCTGGGTTCTCTCACTCTCCCGACAAGACCTGCCGAGGCGGGAGGCAGGGACGCGACAGCAGCCAACACGTCACCTTTTTTTAAGCAATGTTCTTTTTTTTTATTTCCAGTTTACGGTGAAAAGATGCTTTTTTGAATCTTCAATTAAATACTCCATAAAGAAAAAAAGAAAAAGAAAAGAAAAAAGTATTTACAAATTCATGTGACCGATAATTCCGAATCCTTGTTTCATTTTCGCTTTTTTGTTTTGTTTTCTTTCTCGCTACCTCTCTCAATCACAAGAGCAGCTCCTTCTAACCATCCATCACAGGCGAAGCAGGTCGCAAAACCGTGGCCTCAGTGTGGGCGTGGGGGGGAGGGGACGTGGGAGGGCCCTCCCAAAGAAGGAAGCCTCCCCCCACCTCAAAACTAAAGAGCTGCAAACACACCACCCACCCCCATATTATTCCCTCTGCCAGCAACTCTCCAGCAGCTCCCAAGCAAGGCGGATGTTTGAAATGATTCCCTCCCCCCTTTTATTTTAAAAAAGCAACAACATCCGTCAAGAGGCTTTTGTGTTAATTCCAGGCGGTGATCCGAGGGTGCGAGGGGGGGGGGCAGTGGGATGGGGGAGGGCGGATGGGAACAGGAGGGCAAAGTTTGCGGACAGCAGAGTCCTATCCTCTCAAACCTCAAAAGATTTAATAAGTCTATATTTATATTTTATATATATATTTATATAATCTCTCTATATTTCAGCAATAACTGGGGAGGAGGAGGAGGAGGAGGAAGGGGAGATGGGAGGGGGGGAGCAGCAGAGGCATCAGGCTCTCCCAACCCCCAACCCCTTTCCCACAGACATGTGTTTCGGGTGCTTTGCACCTGCCAAAGATTCAAGGGGGGGCCCCCCGCTCATTAAAATCATCATCCAGGTGCGCCCCGGGGCAATTGGCCTCGGGAGCTGAGCGGAGCAGCAACACTTACCGCCTCCTTCAGCATCAATTTATTATCGTCAGACACAAACCAATACAGGCTGTTAAAACAGAAACAAAAGAACAAAAAAAAATCCCAACCAAAAAAAAAATAATAATAAGGGGGGGGGGGGGGGAAGAAGTCCTGTGTGGGAGGAAGGTACGGAGAGCGGCGCCCAGTTCCTGTGTATCCTTAACCCGCCACACTGCCACCCCCACGGGAGTCCAAGGCTCTGAGGAGGGGTCAGAGCAGGCAGGCAGGCTCCGTCCGTCCATCCGCCCCACCTCCCACAACGTGGGTGCTCAGTTGTTGTCAGACTCGTCCTCCGCTTCGCGCAGCCAAGTGTAGAAGGCTGTAACGGACTTGAGCGCGACTCCCTTCCCTTGCTGTTCGGCCGGGTCTTTGCTTGACTCCCACTTGTAGAAGGCTTCCTCTTTAATCACGTCCTCATCGTACAAGGCATCAAAGAACATTCGGAGCAGATCTGGAAGCGGCAGGAGAGAGGGTGGGGGAAGGAGAGTCAAATAACGCAAGGGTGGGTGGGGGGAATGCAGGTCGCCAGCCGACTCAACTCGCCCCTCTGGATGCTTGGAAGAAGGGTCTTACGACCAACATCATATCATTGACTCCTCTCTACTCCTACGGGCAGGATCCATCCAGGAGGCACAAGAAAGCACTCTTCACCAGCCCCCCATCTCGCAGCTCCTCAAACTTGGGTCTCCAGCTGTTTTTGGACGACAAATTCCACTGCCAGTTCCCTAGCTAGCAGCGATAATGGCAATTTTAGTCCAAAAACAGCTGGAGACCCAAGTTTGAGAAACACTGCTGTAACTGGCTGAGCCCAAGTTCTATTATCTATGATCAAGGGAACCAGAGAATTGTAGAGTAATCCAACCCCCTAAAATGCAGGAATCTTTTGCTCAATGTGGGGCTCGAACCCACAACCCTGAGATTGAGAGTCTCATGCTCTATGGACTGAGCTACCCCAGCTATAAGCTCAGAGCATCTGTGTTACATGCAGGAGGTTCTGAGCTCTATCCCCGTGGAGCTGCAAGATGCTCCCAGTGGTGACAAAGCTGAGTTAGATGAGCCAGTGGTCTGACTCCGTGTAAGGCAGTGCCCTAGATGAAAGGAAGAACAATGCCTCTATCCACTGATATCAGCCACTGGTAACAGATGATCCTCCATGAATCTGCCTGACCCTCTTTTTAAATCAATCCAATAGAGAGGGAGTGAATGTCACAGTATAACTATGCTCTGTGTGACAAAGTACTTTGTCTATCCCGAATCTTCCCATATTTATCTTTCTCGGATAACTGTGGATATTACACCTCTTTCGTGTTTTCATCCCCCACCCCACCCACTCTTATTTGCCATTTTTCTGAACTGAAAAGCCCCCAAATGTTACAATTTTTGCTCATGGGGGAGTTTCTTCAGCCATTTTGACTGCGCTTTCCCTGAACCTATTGCACCTCTGCCTCTCTTGATTTTACAGCAGTGTTTCCCAAACATGGGTCTCCAGCTGTTTTTTGACTGCAACTCCATAGCTAGCAGGACCAGTGGTCATGGAAGATGGGAATTGCAGTCCAGAACAGCTGGAGACCCAAGTTTGGGAAACACTGATTTACAGGCAGGTCATCTCTATTGCGGCTTGGGCATACAAGGCTAGGGGGTCGCCTTTCCAGGCAAAACACTCACTTGCTGGCTGGTCCAGCTTTACCACAAGGGCCTGTAAAGCATAGAGAGCCTGCAGCTCCTTATTCTCATCGCTCAGGTATTTCTGCAGCAGCTTGGCTCGGCTCTTGATCACGGGACTGTCCATCCGGTAAGGATTCTCGACTGTAGCGGCAGGAAGAGGGGAGGGGGGTAGGGAAGAAGGATGCTCAGTTAAGGATGTTGTGCAAAGAATCACTGCACCCCTAAAACAGCCAATAACAGCCTCCTGGTCCCCTGCCTGTTGCCTCATCCGAATCCTAGAGGGTAGTTTACTCCAAGGTGGAGTTGGCTTCTGCCACAGGTCCCATTCCTCACAAGACATCCCAGTGGCGGCCACCAAGCTCCCCCAAATAAGGAAATGGAAGGAAGGAAGATTGAATACCTGCCCTTAATCCTAAAGCCTCAGGGTGGGTTGCAACAAGGTAAATAAAACAGATTAAATCCCAAATAAACTAGACTGGGAGGGGAGGAGTCTATAAAAACAGACAAACCACCAGGCCTGAATGTAATAAACAATGCTCCTATTTATCCACTGTAATCAACTAATGAGAGCTAGAAAGCTGAACAACGCCCACCACGCATGGCCTGCTCCCTGTTTGACAGGCTGTTTTCACTTGGTTTTTGCGTTTCCACACAGGTGTCACAAACGAGTTCACAGAGAAGCCTTGCAATGTTGTGGGGCTGTTTTTTGGTTTGGCACGTCACTTACAATGGTGGGCCAAAGGCATTTTTAGGCTCTGCTCTCATCTGAGACATCAGCCCCCAGACCCAGCTCACAGGAGAGACACCCACATCCCACTAAACCACCACACATGTACGCATCCCCCCCCCCCCCCGCCATTCCAGGCTTGCACCAATGCTTACAGACAACAGCGGAATGGCATGCCGACGTCATCAGGGCTCTGACAAACATATTGGATGAGACTTGCTGCTCACTCAGGTTTGCCTGGTGGGAAAAAAGAGGCCATGGATCAGAGGTTGGAAGCGCTTGCAGCTGCCAACCTAAGTATCTGGGAATCCACTTAAAAAACATCCATACCAGTCACTTTTCCCACCTGACTGAAGCTGCTCCTTGTATGTGCCAGCAAGGGAGCCAACCCCACAAAGGCCTGCCGGTTTAGCGATATACCCAGATTCCCCCAACCACCATCTAATCAATAAAGAGGGACGGGGAGGCAGCAATCCCATTCTCCAAGCTGGAGAAGGAAAAGGGGCAAAGCTTCCTAAGAATATAAAATGGTGTGCTTCACAGAGTATCTGATGGTATGCTCAGTTCAAAGAAGCTGCTGTCAAGTCCCAAGTGGAATGGACTTTTATGACTGTGGGCCACAACTCTCCAGAGAAGTCAGGAGTAGCTTGGCAGCAAGACTCCCAATTCAGGAAGCTGCAACTTCCAGTGTGGCGGAGCGGCTAGTGCAGGGGTCTGCAACCTGCGGCTCCGGAGCCGCATGTGGCTCTTTTACATCTTTGCCGCGGCTCCGGGGCGGATACTAGCGAGGGGAGGAGGCGCGTTGTGCGCCCCGACACTCCTCACTGTGGCGGGCGCTGTACTGGCTGTGACGTTGCATGGGGGCGGTGCGTGCATTAGTCACGCACCGTCCCGACGTCACCTTCCCGCCCGCTGTCAGATCGCGGCTCCGGAGATATATTTGTTTTAAATGTCGCAATGGTTTTGCGGCTCCCAGTTGTTGTTTTTTCTTCGGAAACGGGTCCAAGTGGCTCTTTTTGTCTTAAAGGTTGCAGACCCCTGGGCTAGTGTGTCAGACTAAGGGGCTGAGAAACCAGAGTTCAAATCTCCACTTGGCCATGAAGCTCACTGGGGGGCCTGAGGCCAATCACTGCCTCTCAGCTTAACCCACCTCACAGGGTTGTTGTGGGGATTAAATGGGGTGTGACCACCTTGAGCTCCTTGGGAGAAAAAAGTGGGATATAAAATGAAATAAAAGTGGGGGTGGGGATCCACCTGGCAGGCCTCTTTTCTCCAGGGATTCTTTATAAGAACCTAAGAAGAGTCTGGCCCATCTAGTCAAACATCCTTTCCTCAGCATAGCCAATCAGATGCCCGTGGGAAGCCCAGAAGCAGGACCTGACAGCAACAGCACTCTCCCCAATAACTGACATGCAGAGGCATACTGCCTGCAACAGAAGAGGGAGACCACAGCCACTGTGGTTTGGAGACGCCAATAGCCTTGTGCACCATGGATTTGTCTGGGCCCTTTTCCAAACCATCCAAGTTGCTGAAAGAACTTGCCCCTCCAATTGTCTCCTCCTCCTCCTCCTGGTACCTCCCAGTCCCACCTCCCATGCTCATCTGCACAGCAGCACTCACCCTTCCCAACTCACCTCAATCCAGTCATATATTCTTTGGTTATTTGCATTTTCTTTCAATAATTTGTCTAGCTGCTTGCACAGCTCTTCCGACGTGAGCTCCTTGCGGCTGGGTGCGTCAGAGTTGTCACCCATTGTGTACTCCACTTTCTGAGCAGCAGGAGAGAAACGGGGAGGCGAGAGTCAGGGCCAGAGGCAATGGCAATGGCAAAAGCAGGCATCCCGCTGCCTCCGCAGAGGATGCTTTGTGAGGCCAAGCTGAAGCCCCTTCCAGCTCCAGGAGCTGCCCCAACCTCCCCCACAAAGCTCATTGTGCTCACCTGCTCTGTGATGAACTTATTGACATCCTGGTCCTCGGGCAGGAATTCCTTCCAGCTAAGGCCACCTTCTCTCCACAGGGTCCCTGCCTTCTTGTGGCTCTACAGGGGAACAGGGACCACCTTAGGAACATTTCATCCAAGACACTCGCAAGCCCGGCTTCACCACTACGTCTACCCTCAATAGGGAGCTATTATTGTTTATAAAATTTGTATACCGCCCTATACCTGCAGGTGCCTGGGTGGTCACAACGTAAAATCACAATATAAAAACACAAAACAAGAAGAACCCCTCCACCTTGTGCTTGCCGTACATGTTTTTTTTTTAGATGCATAATTATAATACAAGCGCACCTCCAGGGGTGAAACTAAACTGCTCCGTTAGCAGCACCGAAGTGACCTCCCCAGGGCGCAAGACTGGGCAGTGTGTATGGAGGTTCTGGCAAGACCCCCATTCTCAGCCTCAAGCAAAGAAGAAACCACGATTTCTGAGGCGTGGCTATGTTCACATACGGGAATGTGTCTCTGTGTGTGAGTTCTCTTTCGGTTTTGACCGAGAGGCGAAGAGCATGTCTGGTTTTTCGCCGGGCTGAATTTACGATGTTATTCTACGCAATAAAAGACTGTTGGAGATAAGCAAGAAGCCTGCGTACAGTCTGAGTTATTACCCACACACGGTAACAGTTTCTACCGCTGCGGGCCCTCTGCTAGGACTATGCTGAGAGAGAGTGAAAGAGAGCTAGGCACAGGAGCGCAGTGGCACAGCAGAAACGTGCCGGACGCCATCATAATTCCAGATCATTAACACACCCCTTCCAAAAGGCTGATTCAGCAATTCAATAGACATGCCAATGAACAGGAAGGAACTACTTAAAGGGGTAGCAGTTACTTAAACAAGCAAAGCCAAAGGAGGGCTGGATGCTGCTTTGTGGTGCCTCTATCTAAAGTCATCCTGGATCTTTTTTTTTACTTTGAAATGTTTGTTGATGTTGGAACTCTAATTGCAATTAACTACTTGATTCCCACAAACCTTTGAATTTGTGTGTATGTGTGAGATAGCAAACTACTCCTTGTGGGTGGCTATTTTTTGCACCTAAAAAATACATGATGTGCAAGTTTTCCTCTGGCCACATTTGGAAGTGAGTGTGAAGAGGAGAAGAAACAGAGGAGGCAAATTCCCTTAGCTCCGGCAGACCAGTCGCCTGCTTTTTGCTTGGCTGAGAGGCAAAGTGTCTCCATCACTCAGACCCAGAGCAGAGAGACCCACGGAATTTCTGCATCTTTGCCTTCAAGGCAACAGGAGCCAATTGCTCCAGTCCACAGCTGAGCTCCCCTGATCAGGGTGGGAGGCAGAATTAGCTTGTTTTTCCATAAACAAGCAGAACCAAACATGAAAAGGCACCAATAACATTTTATGGCTGCTCACCAATCACAACATGCACTCCCTGAGGACCAACGGACAAGGTTAACCCGGGCATGAAGGAGAGCAACTTACCATCCCTTTGCAAAGCAGGCCCAGGATCTCCAGCAGCAGAGTCGTGGCCTTGCCAATAGGTACCAAAGGCTTGGCAATCTCCCTGAAAAGACCACAGGAAGGTCATTCACTGGGGGGGGGGGGAGGAAAAGAGAGGAAAGCCCACGGGGAGGGAAGGAAAGAGGCTCCAGCTCACCTGAACAGCTCCTCCATGGGGATGCCACCTTCTCTCAGAATGGGAGTTATGATCTCCGCCAGGTACAGCCATATGTGCGGGATATCAATCTCCATGTCTTCACCAATCTCCAGGATCTCATGCAGCCTAGGGGTGGAAAAGGAAGGGAGGGGGCAGTCAGTGTGTGCAAAGGACCGAGACTGGATAGTGCAGCTGTTAGAGGCCGCCTTTGCGTTGTGCATGCCCGACCCAAAAAAAAAAATCATAGCGGGGCTCCATTACCCTTTGTAGTACTGTTCCTTAGAGAGGATGCCTCCTTTGACCAAGTGGTAGAGCAGCAGCCCCATGTGCTCGCGGGCAATCGTGCTCCGCTCCAGCGTGGACTCAATTCCGTTCCGCACAAAGATGTAGAGCTGGGAGGGGCAGTTCAGTTCCTGGACACACTGCTGAGCCTCCTGCAAGAAGCGGGCAGAGAAGGGGGAGAGCTTAGTGCAAACATCTCATAGCAAAGGCTGCACCTTGGACTGGTGAGATCTGACCCAAGCCCACCCTGTTGCAGGGAGGAATCCAAGGACCTGTTAGAGAGTTTCGGCTCATGCAGTATTTCAGGGCAACACCCCAAAACGGGAGCCGCTCTCCTTAAGAGAATGTCATGCAGAATACTGATCCTTTGATTTAAGCACGTGCTTATTGCAGTGATATATTATTACGCCCTTAGCTCTCCCTCTCCATCTGCCCTAACTTTACCGGTGGGCTATGCTGTACTAGTAAAACACCCTCAGCCTATGATAGCTCAGTGAGCTTCATGATAAGCAGCATTTCAACCCAAGCTTCCCTTGGTCCAAGACTGACCCCCTCCAACGAACCAATCCCTTAACTTGTGAATCTGAACAGGTCCTTCCAGGGGCCTCTCTGTTAACAGGAGGCATCAATGCAGCCTGTTAGGCCCAGTGGACGGTGCTCAGCATTCCCTTCCGCCATGGCTGTGCATCCATGTTGCCTTCCAAGCATCAATGAACCACTGAGTTAATGGGGGGGGGGGGCACAGCAGCAGTTTTGGAATTGAAAAGGCAAATGATTTGTCACCTGAAAGTTCTTTAATCTGCTATGCTTCCTATCTAAGAAAATTGCTCAATAGACAAGACTCTTAGCAGCTGAGCAGGGATTCCAACCTGCTCTTCAGAATCCTCCCCCCCCCCTCCATCCTAGTGCCAAACCACAAACCCATATTTATCTACTGCCCTCTCATAAAATGTCAAGTATAATATCCATGTCCTGCGTCCTATTCCGCAGTTTCCATTAAATGCCCTGCTCCTGCCACTTCTCTGCAGCACAAACCTTCATGTCGTTGATGTGCAGGTATTCCTCAGTGATGGCCTTGGCTTTCTTCTCCAGCTCCTCCTCGGACAAGGCAGGCTTGGCGGGGGGCTCGGGGGCCACTGGCTCACGCTTTGCTGCAGAGACGGAGGGAGCGAGAGGTCAGCACTGGCCCTGGACCAAATGGGAAAGCGGCGGGGGGAGGCCACCGCCCACTAAACCCCGCACACCTTCCCGCCACTCACCAGGTTCCCTGCTTCGGTCCCGCTCCTCAGTCATGCTGGCCACTTTGCGCACTGTCTCGAGGACCCCTTGCCGCTCTCGTTCTCGCTCCCGGCTCCTGTCATCCATCTCCTTGCTGAAGCTACGCTTGGTGACAGGGGTCCTGTTCCGGTCCGACCGCTCCGGCCTCTCTGACCGCTCGAGGCGATCGCCCCTCTCTGGCCGTTCACGCTCCAAGCGGTCCCCTCGTTCACCGCCCTTTTCTGAGCGGTCGCGGCTACTGCTGCTTCTGCAAGGAGACCACGCAAGAGTTCAGGTGAAACTGCACTGAATGCCAGACAAACACTTGCCGGGCGGCTGGGGTCTCGCTCAGGACCAGCACAGAAGGAAAAACAGAAAGATGGGAAGGGAAGAAAAGGGCAAAGTTCTGTAATACCCTCCCTCACTCAACCTGGTGCCCTCCCGATGGAGTGGATGAAAAGTTCCAGCTAGCACAGCTGGAAATTGCAGGTTGTAGCAGCTGGAGGGCAGCAGGTTAGGGAAGGCTGCCCTATGCTGACTATTCGTCTAATCCAGCCTGGTTCTGCCTACTCAAAAGGTCTTAGGTAGAAGCTCTTGCCAGGCCTATGATTCTCTGGAAACCAAGCCTGATGAGGAATGGATGAAGGAGCTGGCCATGCTTAGCTTGGAAAAGAGGAGACTGGGAGGAGATACGATATCAGGTATCTCAAGGGCTGTCACATGGAAGAGGGAACAAGCTTGTTTTCTCTTGCTCCGGAGGGTAGGACTTGCACCAATAGTTTCAAGTTACAAGAAAGGAGATTCTGACTAAACATCAGGAGGAGGTTTCTGACAGTAAGAGCTGTTGAACTCTTACTGGACTCCCTTGGGAGGCTGTGGATCTCCTTCCTTGGAGGTTTTTAAGCAGAGGTTGGATGGCCATTTGTCATGACTGCTTTAGTTGAGATTTCTGCCTTGCAGGGGGTTGGATTAAATGACTCTTGGGGTCCCTCCCAACTCTATGATTCTTTAACCGGAGATGGGCAGAGTTGAGCCTGTGACCCTCTGTTTGGAGAGCACTCTAGCAGATTTATGGTCCTTCCCCCATGATGCCATCAATGTGTCCCAAGACTACAAAAACAAAGGAAGGATGGGGAGTCTGTGGCCCTTCAGGCATTGTTGGGCTACAACTCCCATCATCCCTGACCACTGGCACTGCTGGCGGCAGAGGGCGATGAGGCAAGTGGCAGAGAGGCTGGAAGGTTGCAGGAAGAAACCTCCACATCAATTTCTATCTTGCTTCCCTGCATTCTCCCCGGATGCTCAAGTGTCCCATGTAGTTCCAAGTTACATAAAATGGGGAGGCAGGAGGGAAAGTCAGAATAAAGTACATGTATCAAACTACGCAAACTTATTAGAATACTTGTATTCAAGTTGCAAGATGGGGATTTATTCCCCCACTCTGATCTACAGTGGTACCTCAGGTTAAGTACTTAATTCATTCTGGAGGTCCGTTCTTAACCTGAAACTGTTCTTAATCTGAAGCACCACTTTAGCTAATGGGGCCTCCTGCCGCGCCGCCGCTGCACGATTTTCTGTTCTCATCCTGAAGCAAAGTTCTTAACCCGAGGTACTATTTCTTGGTTAGCAGAGTCTGTAACCTGAAGCGTCTGCAACCCAAGGTACCACTGTATCTGTTTTTGGTACTCCTACCCAACATCTGCAGCCAGCCATGCCCTATTCGCACGTGAGGAGGTTTAGGAGCTCATGCGTTGGCAAAAGCCAAATACTTTCCTCCCCTTGAGCAAAGGCAAAATCCAAAAATGCACCCAAGGTGCTTGGAACAGCAGGATGGACCTGGCAGGCCTGAGGAGCAAGAGTGGGGGGGCGGGGAATCTAAGTAAGAGTGGGAATGAGACGGACCTTTGCACCACACGCCGCACGTCCTGGCTCTCTGCAGGAGCCGACTGCTGTAAGGCTGAGAAGCGATTCAAGGTACTTGTGGCTGGCCGGTTGGAGTCAGGCGCTGGGCAAAGAAAGGACAGGTAAGACAGCGGGTTAGAGGACCAAGGAGCTGCAGAAGAACCACCCACTTTGCAAACCCTTCGTTGCGCCAGCTGCACTTACCTGGTTCGGCAGGCTTGGCACCCGAACCACCACTGCTGCCCTTCCCCCAGCTCAGACGCCCGCCGGGTGCAAAAAGCTGGTTGTTGGAGTCGATTGAACCTGGCTGGGAGGCGGCAAGGAGAGAGGAGGAGGCAATTCATTCACCATCAGAGGCAGCCAAAGAAGCACCCAACCCATCTACTTAACAATGACAGAATGCTTTCTGAATTGCCCAACCCCTACTAGATGTCCGCCCCCATATGTATTCCTCCTTCCCTATCCCTCCATGTCAACAATAGCGCCATCAACCACCCCAGAAGTCATAAAAAAACCCTCAATTTTGGAGGGATAAACAAGGTCCTTCCATACAAAGTTAGTTAGTACAGGCTTGTAAATCAGCCCACAAATGCCACTAGCCTGATGCGGGGCTGGTAGGAGAGGTACAGGATTCCACCCCACATCTGGTAACCTGTTTGCTTTCTATGCCAGATATAGTGCACAAACAATCTGCTGCTCCTCAGCCAGCCAGTCCACCCACTCATGTGTGCAATTCTATGTGCTTGCCTGCATTCAATCCTTTGTTGCCCAGAGCTTAAATACAGTCTTCCCCCAACCTAGTGCCCTACAGATATTTTAGACTACAATTCCCATCAGAGGGACACAGATCAAGCACATGAATTGAGCTGACACAGGCAGGTAGCCTTATCCTAAGTGGGTTTTTAAAATTCTCTCGTCTTTCGCAACCAATAGAAACTGTTGCTTTAAATTGAAAAAGGCCACAATTCCCTAATGCAGAAAAAACAAGCACCCTCCCCTACCCCAAAAAACCCACTCCAGCCCAGCAGCTTACCTTGGTGATTTTTGTTAACCTGCTGGTGTCAATCGGCCTGTTGCCCTTGCTGATGGGGACGGTGTTCCAGCCGTCATCCGAAACTTGGCTGCCCCGCCCACCTGCAGAGACAGCCGAGTCAAGGTCTATCATTTGTAACAGCCTATCCGTGGCAAACTAGCTGTGAATGCGTACACATGTCTACTGTTCCTATTGGAACAAGAGAGCCTATCAAAGGCCAGAAAGGTGTGGCAGCTTGGGGCTGGCTAAGAAAAGAAAAAAAAGTCTGGCAGGATCAGCCCAAAAGCCTATTCAGTTCAGCAAGGACTGTTACACCGAGGATGGAACAAGCTTCTTTTCTCCTGATCTGGAGGGTAGGACTCAAGCCAACGGCTTCACGTTACAAGAAAGGAGATTCCCACTAAACACCAGCAAGAACTTTCTGACAGCAAGAGCTGTTTGACAGTGGAATGGTTTCCCTTGGGAGGTGGTGGGCAGAGGTTGGATGGCCAACTGTCGCGGATGCTGTAGTTGAGATTCCTGCATTGCAGCGGGGTTGGACTAGATGACCTTTGGGTTCCCTTCAAAACTCCATGATTCTATGATGTTCAATAGCATATTGCTTCTAAACTGGGAAACTCTGTTTAACCACCACCATGGATCCAAAGTCCATAAATTTTGTTATTTCATCTTTTTGTACACCACTCTGACTTTTCTTTTTCCAATCAAGTGGTGTATAAATTTTATGAAAATGAATAAAATCAATAATTCTGCCTAATTTTTAAGGGCGAGCTACGCCAGGAGCACATCTTTTGGTGGCGCCCGGCTGCTTCACGCACATAGACACACAATTAACTTGGGGCGTCCCAAAGCTGCTCTCTCTTCCAGGGGCATTCAAAGCGGGTGGGCCTCCACAAGGCAGCAATGGATCCAGAAACTGAGAAGGCGACCAACCCACCCACCTGCGGACGATGGGCCTGGAGGCCCTCTCCTCTTATCTGATCCCTTGGACATCAGCTGCTGAACTTTGATGTGTTCACGGTGCTCCTCCATCTCAGCTTCTTTGTGGATCTGGTCAATGGTCTTGGGGCCCTGGTCTCCTCTCCTTGGCACCCAACTGTTCTGCAAGAGGCAAAGAGGAAAGCAAGGGGAGAGGTTACAGCACCCAGAACGCTTGGCGTGTGAAGGCAAGGGAGGAGCGAGAGACAGTCAGCACCAGCTTCTCTGTTGGTCTAGCCAGGACCAGCCTCTGGGCTCAGGTTCCCTTCCAGAGCCAACAGCACCAGCGGCCAGTCCACCTGGTCGCTGTTCTTGCAACTGACCTCTAAACATACACCCTTTGTTCTTCCCTCCAACATCTCTTAATCTGGCCAGATGCAGGTGTTGTTAAAGACCACAGCCTCCATCATCTCCAGCCAGCAGGAGTGATGGCACTTGGCAGTCCCAGCAACATTGTAAGAAGACAAGAAGCTGCCTTTTACAAAGCCAGACCATCAAGCTCCGGGGGCCTTCTGGTGGTTCCCTCCTGGTGAGAAGTGAGGTTACAGGGAACCAGGCAGAGGGCCTTCTCGGCAGTGGCGCCCACCCTGTGGAATGCCCTCTCACCAGATGTCAAGGGGATAAACAACTACACAAATTTTAGAAGACATCTGAAAGCAGCCCTGTATAGGGAAGTTTTTAATGTTTGAGGCTTTAATTTAATGTTTTGTTGGGAGATGGCTGGGACAACCAAGTCAGATGGGCAGTGGCATGATGATGATGATGATGATTATGATGATGATGATGCAGCAGCTCAGGATTGTCTACACAGACTTGCAGATGCTCCTCATGGTTTCAGGCAGGGAATCTTTCCCAGTTCTACTTGGGGATGCCAGCAATTGACCTTGGGACCTTCTGCTTTCAAAGCACAAACTCTACCAACTAAGCGATAGCACCACCCCATACATCTGGGGAAGGCTGCCCTGTTTCTCATGTGTTATGTCTCTGAAGATCTATGCCTGACAAGGGCAGCTCTATTTCAAACCTCTGGAAAGAGCACTTGTCCAGTAATTGCAGTAAGAGAGAATGGAACGGAAGCAAGTCCTGAGCTATCCAGGCATCAAAGCATTGTTTGGCAGGAGGCCCATGCAAGGGGAATGCTCAGCAGCCCAACATGCAAGGGGGGCTTTTCGTGTGACCCCTTCCAAGCAGGCAGCCCTTCCCCTTGCAACAGTTGAGAGCCCCTGCAGCACTTCCAATAGCCTGTCCCCTCACCCCTACAGCTTCTGTAATTCACATGCTGGAAGCAAAGCAGCCATTTGTGTGTGACACTTGGAACTGCAATCTTAAGGCCGCTGGGTGTGAGTCAGGATTAGAGAATCTGTGACCCTCCAGGCATTGTTGGACTCCAACTCCCAACTCCCCAGCCAGCATAGTCAATGGCCAGGTATAATGGGAGTCCAACAATGCCTGAACACAGGCGAGCAGCTCCTGGGCAGCACCTTCTCCCGGGGTGCAATTGAGCACATAGCACCCTTTGGTGTAGAAAAGGGCCAGCGCTGGAAACCTCCCTTCACCAAACACAGCTGCTTGCAGTATTGTCAGCCCATTGCCTAAGCCGCACAAGCCAAGGGCTGCAGGCTGCAACAGTGTCTAAGGGGCTGGGGGAGAGAGAAGTGTGCGTTGGCTCGTGCTGCCATCGTTCCCACTCAGGTTGCCCTGGGATGGAAAGGCGGGTCTTGCACCTTACCCGGAGTCAGGCCGGCCTATCCCAGGAAGGGGGCAGGGCTCTCATCTAGCCCGGAGGGGGCCATAAGGGAGCAACTGTCTGCACCTTACCCGTCTGAGGTCAATCACATCCTGCAGCATGAAGCGGATACGTGAAGACGTTTTCTTCTCCTTGATTATCTTCTCCATCTGGTTGAAGTACTGATCCATCCGAGGCTGGGTGGGGAAGAGGAGAAAAGGAGAGAAGTGACGACGAATGAACAGAGACAGCAATGTGCCTACGTGCTGCGGGAGGGATGGGAGCAACCAAGGCAAGACGTTCTCCTTGAGGGCTTCAAACTCATGGTGGAAGGTGAGGTTCAAGAAAGGAAACAAGCAGCCACTGTACAAGTTCCCTGTTGAAGCCAGGGCTGGGGTAGCTGGTTCCTTGAATGTTTCTGGGCTGGGGAGAAGAGACATATTTTCCCCAGCCCAGCTGTCTGGCCTCTGTCTGTCTGGGAAATATCTAGTCCTGGGCACAGTTCTCTCCACCCTGCAAAGTAGCTTGGCTGGGGGAGGCTGCTCCCTCGAAACTCTCCAATAGGCATCACAAGTAGCTACAGAAAAAAGTAAGCTTGTATAGTTGGGCAATGGCTGCACATTTATTCCTGAGCAAGAGGCAAACTGACGGGGGGGGCCGACTGTCAAGTGGCATGCAGCCATCTCCCAGCTCTGCTGCTAAAGCCCCTCTGCCAATTCCTGCCTTTCCCCCTCTCCCATGTCAGATTATGAGCACCAAATTTCAACCTTCCCGGAAAATGCAAGGAAAGCCTGCCAGGTTAAGCAGTGGTGCCATGCCAGGGACTGGGAACCTGCAACCTTCGAAATATGATTGGGGCTCCAACTCCCATCAGCCCCAGCTAAGTTGGCCAATGCTGGGGAATGATGGGAGATGTAGTTCAATGACAACAGGAGGATCCTCCAGACTAGAGCTATACTTGGCATTTCCAATCTGGCACCAAAGCATGGAGGACAGAACCCTGTAGGCTCTAAGCAAGAGCTGTGAAGCCAGCATCTCAACAGGGGAAGGCCAGGGGAGAAGCAGCAGCAGAGAAACCGCCCTGCTGATGCCCAACATGAAGCGAAAGGGCAGTGCCATCTGGGATGTGTATTCTTGTGTGCTATGAAAAGCTGCATTTCTGAACACTGGGCAAGGCCATACCTTGGCCTTTTCAAAGTCTAGGTCCTTGCCAATGGTGGTGAGCAGTCGGCATAAGCACTCGAGCGATTCCTCGTCATGGTTCTTGAGCAGCTTCACCACACAGTCATGCATGATGGCTTCGGTCAACATCTTCAGCTTAAAGAGCTCCCCGATGAACTTGATGTTGCCCAGGGAGCGCCGACGGGCCTTGTCCCGGGCGTCATCCAGCTCCTCCTTCAGGCGAGCTCTCTCCTCGGGCTGCGGATGGAACAGGGGTAGAGGTCAGGAGGATCCGAAAGCTGAACTTGATTACCTCTATCTCTGTATTTGTGCATACGTATTTCACAGTTGTTACTTCCATAAATCACTGGAACCCAGGGGTGGGGAACCTTTTTCTCATGCACACACCCCGCCCAAGTTTCAAGCTCAACTCACACCAGCTGTGTCATCCATCTCCTTTTGCTTCTTCTCAAAAATCTCGTCGTCGTCCTTGTCTTTCTCAAACTCTTTCTGGCACCGGTTCAGGAGTACCTTGCGGAAGTTGACCATCACGGTCGGCTTGTCAGTAGTGGGGACTTTCAGCTAGAGCAGGGACAGACACGAGTCACAATGGGAAGCGGTTTCAGACAGTTTCCAACTGGCCCTCTACTGCCAGCAGAGTGGGCTGGAAGCCCCAGTTCTGATCTCCCCCACCTCAACCCACAAGCCTTTCCCACGAGCCACAGCTCATCAACATGCACTGAGGAAACACACAGGATCGAAAGGAAAATACATGGACAAAATGCATAGTAAGCAAATAGAAATAAATGTATCAATGCATTGCAGCCATGTAATTGTGGATAAAGGAGTGAATTCCAGACTCCTCGCATCTTTACGGCAACGAGCCAAAGGGAGAGAACAGAAACTTGAAACTGAAATCTACACCCAGGCACCTCTTTTGACACAGATTTAACAAAACCACAGATAAAGTACTGCTCAAATAGTAAGCTATGCAACCACTATTAGCAAGCGGCCCCTTGGGCCAATTTCTGACCCTGTCTTGTACATATATAAAATCAAGGTGTGCTACTTTGGCTACAATTTCTTTCCATGGGAAATGAAATAATTCAAACGTAGTAAGAAACAGAGCTATCCCATTTTTCTAATGCTACATCTCTGTTTCATATTCGCATGCAACCTGTAAATTCATGTGTCTGCAGCAGTTAGGGATGAGCTCACGCGCTCTAAACCAGTAAACTCCTGTGGGGCCCATCCGATTCGTAACCGGAGATCTGACTGCCCCCCCCCCTCGACCGCAGGCAACCATTCTTGGAGATTGGATGCAAGATCTGCCTGACAGTGTCCTCTAGCCTGGTGCTTTTGGGACACACTGCCAGCCTCTCTCCAAAGGTCCTTTAAGGGCGGTGAGGATACAGGCTTGATAGCCAAGCCGTGGCCCTGAGCGAACAGCATTTCCATGCCTCTTCCCATCCCGAGCAAGAATCTGAGGCCCTTTGCAGCCCAGAGAGAGGTGGAAGCACTCACCCCCATAAGGCAACGGCACATGTTGGCATAGGCAACAGAGAAGTTTGGCTCAGAGATGGCCTTCTCGAAGATGAGGTCGATGACGCCCTTGAGGCGCTCCTCGGTGTCGATGGACAGCTCAGTGACTTGCTTCATCAGCTGCTGGAACATCTGCGGCGTCAGCTTGTTCAGAATGCTGCGCACACGCCGGAACAGCTCCTGTGGGGAGGAAACACCCAGGCGCCGTCAGCAAGGTAAGCTTGGCATAAACACACACAGAGACACCTGTCCTGCTCCACCCGTTCCTTCCTTCTGCAGGTGTGGACGTGGGAGCTCAGAAACCTGCCAGCCCAGCAAGCTGGTAGGGAGGGCAAGCAGCTCCTGGCTGCTCTGCTCTGCCCAGGGCTGAGTTTGCTGGAATGAACTGGGCAAGCGAAGGAGAAGCCAAGAGGAAAGCAAATCCACAGGGGCTGGAAGGTGGCAACCATCTTTCCTTTCCCCACGAGTCTCCCCACAAGTGCTGAGGGCAGGAAAAAGCATGCACCCCTTCTGAATCTTGAGAACCTTATCATTTTCCTTTATCTTCTACGGTTTAATCTCGGGAGCAGCCACGTGGGTTTTCCAATAATTCTGTATTGGGGTTTTCTTTTAAGATGTTTTCCCAATGCTCAAGGAGCAGGGTTTCCCAAGCTTGACTACAATTCCCATCATCCCTGACCACTGGTGGTGCTAGCTAGCCCCCAAGGCCCAAGTTTCAGAAACCCTGCTCTAGAGCAGTGGGTCCCTAAAAATTTTGGGCCACCACCCCCTGGGTACCATAAACCCTTCCCTAGTGCCCCATACCCTATAAAAGGCATTATTCAGAATAGCGATCTACACAACCCACTAAGGAAGATACTGACACATAACATTCAAAACAGTAACAATTACTTGCACATGTATTCAAAATCTAGTTGGAACTATTTGCAACAAGATTGATTAACTTGTTCCTGTTGATACCAGCTTTTCTGAGTCCGAGAGTCATTTACGGCCTCCAGCACCCCCTATTTCTATTACTGCTACCCCGTGTAATCCCACTGCTCCCTAGGGGCGTTCACAACCACTTCTCTATAAGGTAAAGGTACCCCTGCCCGTACGGGCCAGTCTTGACAGACTCTAGGGTTGTGCGCCCATCTCACTCAAGAGGCCGGGGGCCAGCGCTGTCCGGAGACACTTCCGGGTCACGTGGCCAGCGTGACAAGCTGCATCTGGCGAGCCAGCACAGCACACGGAAACGCCGTTTACCTTCCCGCCAGTAAGCGGTCCCTATTTATCTACTTGCACCCGGGGGTGCTTTCGAACTGCTAGGTTGGCAGGCGCTGGGACCGAGCAACGGGAGCGCACCCCGCTGCGGGGATTCGAACCGCTGACCTTTCCATCGGCAAGCCCTAGGCGCTGAGGCTTTTACCCACAGCGCCACCCGCGTCCCCACTTCTCTATAGAATGTGCCAATTTAGAACGTTAGTTTTACTTGTATTTAGTAAGCAAAGCCAAACCCTTTCAAACTGCCACGCTTGCCTAAATACTGTATTTGAAATTGCCATCTATTCATTGTTCCTTAATGAACTTAAGAAATGGACTATTTTGCACAGAAAAATAAAATGCATTGGAAATGCTTCCCAATTTCTTTTCAGGGTTTTTTTTTGGGGGGGGGGGGGGCTTTTGAAATCTCTGCCACCTCAAAGGAAGAGTTCACACCCCAAAGGAAGTAAAGGAGGCTGGAACTCCAGCAGGAATGAACCGTGTCCCAGAGGTTCAGGGAAAGGAGCCTGGAAGTAAACCACGGAGGGCATGGCTTTCTTCCCTCCAGGGAGCAAAAGCAGGCACTCACATTTTCCTCTGAGGCAAGCACAGAGACTAGAGCAGGAATGTCTTCCAAAATACCAGTATCCAGATGAAGTTGTTGGTGAGCTAAAATGCAAGTTACTGAATGACATCCACCACCACCCAGCTGTTTTTCACCACTTTTTTTGGGGGGGGGAGCTACCCTCCAGAAATAAAATGCACAATGTAAAGCACTTGGAAAGAAAGCAAGAGGTTATTTCCCCACCTCTTTTTTTGTACCCTGGTGGTCTATTTCAGATGTAAAGTTCACAGTCTCAACCACATAAATTACGGAGACACGCGCCCTTTATACAGCCTGCTGTTACCCTCATTTAGTGGTACAGTGGAACCTCGGTTTTCGAGTGTCTCAGAAACCGAACATTTCGGAACCCGAAAAGCGAAAACCCGGAATAAATTGCTTCCATTTTCAAACGCGCCTCAGACATCAAACGGGTTCCGCGGTGTGTTTTTCCATTTTCTCAATGGGTATTGCCAATAACCCTTTGAGCCTCAGCTGCTGAACCTTTCGGAAGTTGAACTGTCTTCCAGAATGGATTATATTCGACAACCAAAGTTCCACTGTACATCAGCATTGGGACCAATTATAGTTAGAACTAACTACAATCGTTTAAAGCTGAGGTTTAAAATGTTGGTTAAAAATTGGTGCATGCAAATCAGGGCTTCAAGTAATTGACTTCAGCTCTAATTAGTTGGTGGGTGGTCACACTAGCTAGGGTTTGAGCAAACCACGGAAGGAAAAAGGGGAACTTTACATATGAGAAGTGAGAGAGCATGTGAATCATAGAATAGAATCATAGAATTGGAATAGAACACAAGGGCCATCGAGTCCAACCCCCTGCCAAGCAGGAAACACCATCAGAGCACTCCTGACATATGGTTGTCAAGCCTCTGCTTAAAGACCTCCAAAGAAGGAGACTCCACCACACTCCTTGGCAGCAAATTCCACTGTCGGACAGCTCTTACTGTCAGGAAGTTCTTCCTAATGTTTAGGTGGAATCTTCTTTCTTGTAGTTTGGATCCATTGCTCCGTGTCCGCTTCTCTGGACTTTTCTCCCTCCTCTATATGACATCCTTTTATATATTTGAACATGGCTATCATATCACCCCTTAACCTCCTCTTCTCCAGGCTAAATATGCCCAGCTCCCTTAGCCGTTCCTCATAAGGCATCGTTTCCAGGCCTTTGACCATTTTGGTTGCCCTCCTCTGGACACATTCCAGTTTGTCAGTGTCCTTCTTGAACTGTAGTGCCCAGAACTGGACACAGTACTCCAGGTGAGGTCTGACCAGAGCAGAATACAGTGGCACTATTACTTCTCTTGATCTAGATGCTATACTCCTATTGATGCAGCCCAGAATTGCAGAATCTATAAGCAGCTAGCAGGAGACTCACCAACCAGGAAAGTGTGAAGGTACAGATGAGGTCATGCAAGTCCTTACCTGAGTTTTTAAATTTTCAGGATCCTCTGGCTCACTTGCCCGCTTGCTGCTGGGCTTCCAGGCCTTCTCAGCCTTGTTGAGCTTGACATCTTCGTTCAGGGACGCTACAGCGATAATCTTCCGAGGCTCCTTCCTCAGGCTTTGCTGGGAACGGCGTTGCCCTGGTCCTGCAGGCTGTGGAAGCAAAGGGGGAGAAGTGATGCCAGCACTTTTCAGATGCCACCCAACCTGCCCCCCAGCACAAAGAAGCACTGGCGTAGAGGTGGCGCTGCCAGCATGATGCTAGCCTGCCTCCCAGTATGCTTGGCTCCAAAAGATGGGGGGGGGCAGCAGAAGGTGTGCCTGCCTGCCTGCCTGCTCAGATACTCAGTTCCATCACACAGCATCAGTGGCCCAGACACGATGGCACTAACTTGGAGTTCATCATGCAGACAAAGCTGGCAGGGGATACAAGCCGGAAGACAAGACACGGTGTGATGGTACATACCGGTCCACGGTTAGGTGGCGTTGGGCGGCCCAGGTTGGCAAAGGAGGGTGTGAAATCTGGTCCACAATTCATGGTGCTCAGGCGCACAGGATCCAGCGGTCGCAAGGGCATCTTATTTGCCTGTTAAGTCAAAGGGCAAGGAGAAGAACACACAAAAGGTAAGACAGGTTCTGAGAGTCTTAAGGTTGTGCAGCTAAAATCTTCGAAGTTTTGCCTCTGAACATGCCTAAAAATCTACTTTTCAGAAATCACCACAGGTCTTAGCCTAACATGAGCTGATGCCAATGAGATTCATTCATTCATTTATTTATTGAATTTATATACCGCTCTATATAAATATAGACCAGGGACGCGGGTGGCGCTGTGGGTAAAAGCCTCAGTGCCTAGGGCTTGCCGATCGAAAGGTCGGCGGTTCGAATCCCCGCGGCGGGGTGCGCTCCCGCTGCTCGGTCCCAGCGCCTGCCAACCTAGCAATTCGAAAGCACCCCCGGGTGCAAGTAGATAAATAGGGACCGCTTACCAGCGGGAAGGTAAACGGTGTTCCGTGTGCTGCGCTGGCTCACCAGATGCAGCTTTGTCACACTGGCCACGTGACCCGGAAGGGTCTGCGGACAGTGCTGGCCCCCAGCCTCTTGAGTGAAATGGGCGCACAACCCCAGAGTCTGTCAAGACTGGCCCGTACGGGCAGGGGTGCCTTTACCTTTTTTATATAATATAAAAATCACAATAATCCAATAACCGCCCCCCCCCCATAGAGCCACCTTTCAAAGGGTGTAAGATGTTGATCAGTTAAGCAAAGGCCTGATTAAAGAGGAACGTTTTTGCCTGGCGCCTAAAGGTGTATCGGTTGGCAGGAGCTGGGACAGAGCAACAGGAGCTCACTCCGTTGTACGGATTCGAACCGCCAACCTTCTGATTGGCAATCCCAAGAGGTTCAGTGGTTTAGACCACAGCACCACCCGCATCAACTTCAACATCAACTTCGTTGGACTGGTCATGTTGTGTGGATGCCCGATTATCGTCTTCCAAAGCAACTACTATATTCCAAACTTAAAAATGGAAAGCATAATGCTGGTGGTCAACAAAAGAGGTTTAAAGAGTGTCTCAAGGCAAATCTTAAAAATGTAGTATAAACACCAACAACTGGGGAACACTTGCGAGTGTTCCAACTGGAGAACAGCCTTTACCAAAGGTGTCATGGGCTTTGAAGACACTTGAATTCAGGATAAAAGGGAGAAACATGCTAAGAGGAAGGCATGCTTAGCTAACTCCCACCAGGAAACCAATGTCCCCACTGTGAAAGGACGTGTGGATCCAGAATTGGCCTCCACAGTCACTTATGGACTCATTGTTAAAACCGTGTTTATGGAAGACAATCTTACTCAGCTACGAGTGATCGCCAAAGAAGAAGAAAGAAAAGTATATAATGAAGGCGCCAGGCAAACCTCCCTGGGGAGAGCATTCCCCAGATGGGAGCCTCTGCGAGAAGGTCTGTTCTCACGTTGCCACCCTCCAAACCTCTCGAGGAGGGGGCACATGAAGGAGGGCCTCAGAAGATGATCTCAGGATCCAGGTAGGTTCATATGGAAAGAGGCGGTCCTTGAGGTACTGCGGTCCTGAGCCGTTTAAGGCTTTATAGGTCAAAACCGGCACTTTGAATTGGGCCCAGAAACTAATCAGTAGCCAGTACAATCGGACCAGATGGCCAGTTCCCCTTCTTTGCCCTTTGGGATGTGCACTGACACCCCACCACCACCCACCCACCGGGTCAATGCCCAACCTTGTGCAGTTGTCCAGAGAGGATAGACTCTCTGGGCACACCATGCCAAGAAAAACAAAAGGAAGCGTCTGCGGGACATCTGGTGACCCCAGCTGGAAATGGAGGACCGACCTTTTCCAAGACCACATCGCTGATATGGGGCAAACCCTCGGGCTTCTGCATGCTGGCAAAGATGAACTGGAAACCCAACAGGAACTCCCGGTCGTATCTCTTCTTCTCTTCTGGGTTCAATGGCTTCCACTGCTCTGTTAAGGAAAGGAAGGTGGAAAGCACCAAATTGAAATCACACTCACAACAGGTGGTCAAGAATTCCCAGCAGCAGTAGAGCAAGAAGCACCTGCACTTTCAAAGGGTGATGGTGCATCCGCAAGAATCGAGTGGGGCTCACAAATCTTGGCCAACCAAAAATGCGTTGTTGCCAAGATCACCCTTCCACAAGGACTTGGGTCTTGCTCCTACGTCACAATGAACTTTACAGTGAGGCCAGGGACAATTCCTTGCTCCACTTTCCCTGCTGTAAGCTTGGAGCTCGGAAGGAGCAGTTCTCAGCCCTTCTCTTCAACTGGGGGGGGGGGGGGGGTTCCATACCCCAGAACTGAGCTGCACTCTGGAGAGCTTCAGAAGCCCAGACACTTGCTATGGCATGCAAAATTGTGCCTCCCACCATGGTGCCTGGCAAATGCTCCTACTCAAATTTCCTTGCATCTTTCACTGTTTCCTTACCCAGAGTTCCCAATCTTCTAACACCCCCCCCCCCCCCCGTTATCTAAATGCTGACTGCCAGATCTCTAACTTGGGACTGCCTTGCATCTCCTTTGTTGCAGTGTCACAGTTACTCTTTTAACATATGAGATGTTACTGTTGTTAATGCAGCAATGACATTTTCCTCCCATTCAGTAACTTTGCAGAACTGCTGTTGTTTTAAGATTAAGCTCTTAAAGATACTGCAACATTTGCATGCAAAAGGTGAAGGGGGGAGAGGGGGTGCTCTCTGTGCCCATGCTTGCTTCTGGATCCAAGAGTCAGCACATGCCTTCCAAGGTCTTCTGGCTCACATCTCATCCTACATAATTAGCAAAGAGCTAGTTCAAAGGCACTGCACTTCAGTTTCCAAGCAGACCCAGCTCTTCCTTGCCAGAGAAAACAAGCAAGTCAGTGTAAGAGCTGCAGCTATTTCTGTGTGCTGGTGATCTGCATCTCCGTCCGTCCCATTCTAGTACAAAGCGAAAGGAACAAACCACCCAGTTATTTGCATGATCTCTTCAGGAAGGAAAAGCTGGGGGCTGCTCTGCAGGGGAGCGGCTAGCTGTGAATTAGCAGGGGGCTGCATAGCCACGAGTGCCTGTGCCTGCTGCTGGAACCATTACTGTCAGAGAGAGGCTTCTGTAAACACAGTGACTTAGCACGAAAGGGGCATGAGTGATTCGGCCCCTGCTGAGAGCAACTATTGCTTAATACTGAAGTGACTGGACACCCAGTGGAGGGGAATTCCTGCAAAGCCTTTCCCCAACAGCCCAAGACAAGCCAGCAGTCACAAGCCTGCTCAGATGCTCAGCTCCATCACAGTGTGTCAGTGGCCCAGACACGATGGCTCAAAAACGAGATCATCACAGAAGGCTCCAATAGGTAGCAGCCGGGGGGCGGGGGGGGGGGGGGAGGTAGAACAGAGAAAGTCATTTGGCACGAGCCTCACCTGCTGTGTAGCTGTACTTCTGGTCAGCCTGCTTGACCTTCTCAGGGTCTAGCTTATCCTCTTTCTCTTCCCACGTCTCATCGGGCTCCTCCTGGGAGCGAACGGGGGCAGGCTCCTCGGGCTCTGGGGCTGGCACGGGGGGCTTGTTCTCTATCTCTGAGCCACCCTCACTGGGCTAAGAGGGCAAGCAGAGAAGATCTCAAGAATAAAGCAAAAGCTGCAGCTCTGAGCTCCAGTGAAGGAATCATTTTACTGTCAATGGCTTATTTGTGGTGCCATAATAGTTTATCACAGCTAAGGAGGTAGTTGTTGTGACAAAATTACAATTACGGTGATTAAGCAAGAAAAGGAGAACAAAGAGAGTTTTAAGTAACAACCCAAAAGGGATATATAAATAACAATGGGGAAGTGTAAACCCATTTGCAGTCTTGTATATACATTTCTTCAAATTACTGTATTAGTTTGCAGCCAACATGCATGTTGAAGTGATCAACGAAGATGAGCACAGCCTATTCCATGTGGAATGTTGATGGATTTCCTTTGGGAGAAACCACTTTTTAGGGGTAGGGGGGAATAAATCAGTTCAACTTAAACCTCTTCTCCCTGATCACTCTGCTCTGCACCCACTGCCAGGATTTGGAGATTCCACTGGGTACTGACCAGCAGGGCCTCAAGCCCTCCTTAGCAGCCTTTTGAACAAGAGGTTTTCAAGGTGCTGAAATCTTAAGGCTATGCCAATCTGTGCTATTCAGGGTCACGTTGCAGAATCCACCCTTCACTCCTTATTACTTGGTACAGTGGGACAGAGTGCTAAGCAGGTTTGAGCCCACCTGTGGGCAAGATTCCTGCATTGCAGGGGACTGCAATCCTCAGGGGTCCCTTCCAACACTACAATTCTATGATTCCACAGTGCCACCTGCCCCAAGCCATAGTTCACAATCCACATATTTAAGTATTATCTGTGCAAGACTGATGCTGCTGCTTGCAGAGTTAACAGTTCCCCAGGATTCCATGGGATTGCAGGGGGAAGAATCGTCAAACTATTTTAACCTGCAGCATATAGTCAGTGATGGGAAGAAGTGGTACCCAGCTAGGTGACTCTGGGTAATGGATCAGGCTATGTTTCTCAGCTCCTGACTAAACCGTGGGGGCCACCCACCTTGAATGCATCCAGCAGGTCTCCAACAGCTTCCTTCTTGTTTAGGTCCTTCATCTTCCGCTTCTTCTTTGGCACCGATACAGCCACTAGAGAGTTGCAAAGAGGGTTGGGGAGGATGAGCCACACTAGCCAGGGACTCACAGGAGAGCAGCCCCTGCCACAGTGACAGTCACCACTGCTCCAAGGTGGCGGCGGGAGGAGGTTAACACAGAACAAGTTCCAATTAATCTTACGAAGCAAATTAAGTGATTTGCTGCGGGATGTTAACGCTTGTGACAAAACACGTTTGCTGTTACCTGCCAGGTAAATGTCCTGGCTTCTTTGCCACATGCAGACATGCTATGCTGTTGGTAGGAAAGAATCCTAGAATAATACGGCTGGGACAAACCAAGGCATCATCAAAGGCAGAAGGCTCCAAAGAAGCCGAGGAGAAAACGCTCCAGGAGACTCCAGGTCCTTTAAATGTACTGAAACTACAACCCAACAGCCTTTGCTGTTTTCCCACCAATACAATGAACCTAACCAGAGAATGGCATTCTGGAACTGATTGCTGGTGCCCTTTGAAGGTTCCTGAAAAGAACGTGGGTCTCTTCCCAAAGGACACACGGTTCAACAGGGAACACAGAACAAGCTCACACCTAGTTATTGGGAGCCTAGGGTTTTTTGTTCCCATTTCACTGCCATCTAAATGCAGACAAAAATCCATAATCCACCAACCAGACTTTTTTTTTACTACCTAGGGCCACAGATTGACTGACTCAAAAGGAATTTCTGGAGAGAAAGAGCTACAGAGAGCTGGCTACTAAACACGGCCCTCTCTCTCTGGGAAAAACCAAAGCTGATTCCTAAAGGAAGAAAGCTGCACTGAAGAGCTACAAACAAGCAGTCAAGGCTTGCTGCACACCACTGACCTCCCCATCTCACAGATGGAGATTTGCTTGCATTTTCCCACTGGGCTCCTTCTGAAATGCCGCACTCACCTTGTGTGGCCACCTCTGCGGCCTCCAAGGGCGCAGCTGCTGGCTGGGTGCTCTGCTCTGCGGTCTCGGCCGGCTCCTCACATTCCTCCTCTTCTTCCTCCTCCTCCTCCTCCTCCGGCTCCTCCTCCTCCTCTTCGGCAGGAGGTGTGGCCAGTGGGGCCAGGGGCTCCTCGGCTTTCACCTCCTCGGGCTCGGAGATGGGGCTCATGTCCGACTCGGGCTGATCCTCGGATTCTTCGGCTGCCAGCTTCCCTGGGGTATCCAGGGACATCGCTGCCAGCTCCTCCGGCTGAGCGATGGGGGACTCCACGGCGGAATCTGGCTGGCACGTGGCAGCCTTGGGCACGGGCTCTGGCGTCTCCTCCTCCAGCACCCCGTTAGACTCCACAGCCCCCTCAGATACCTCCTCCAGGGAAGGTGGTGGGGTCGGGGGAGCCCCTGGCGGAGCCGCAGGAAGCGGTTCCTCTGGCTGAGGGGTCTCCTGCTGGGCAGTCACTGTCTCCGCCGGCACCGTCTCTTCGGCCACCGGCATTTCTGCAGGAACCGGCTGGGGGGGAGGCTCCAAAACTGGGCTAGCAGCAGCCTCCTCCTGTGACTCTGTGTCCAAGACGGGGGCTTCCTGGGGGAGCACGGGCCCCCCTGGCACTGTAGTGGTGGCGCTAACGGGTTCAAATATATCGGCGGGGACCTCAGGCGGCTCCTCTGTAGTGTCCACTGCAATGGGGCTCCCTGGGCGCACCAGCGGCACGACTGGCAGCACGGCCTCGGCCTCTGCTATGAGCGGCGGAGGGGGAGACGGGGAAGCCGATTTGCTCGCCTCCAAGGAAACAGGTTTAGTTACTACTGGGCCAGCCTTGGGACGATCGTCTGCGTGCAGAAACAAGAGGAAGAGAAGGCAGCATTTAGCGCTTAGGTGAATGGGGAAAGGAATGTTTCTAACACCTGGGAGGGCAACAGAAACCACAAGACGGGCCTGTAAAGAAGCACGTGGCTGGTCACACATAAGGAGAAAAACTTCCCAGGGGGAACTTTTATCTGCTCACAGCAACTTTTCTGGACCCGTAAAGTTGCTCTTTAAACAAAGAGGCAAATAACCAATTCTGAAGAAAGGAAGATTTCTTTTTTGAAGCGTTCCACACACCATAGGACTGTGGCCGAACCAGGGCCTTGGCTCCAGCAAATCCCTATATACGACTCTATTCAGGCCAGGGGTCTCCAACTTGGCACCCATGAAGGCCTTCACTGGTCCACCCAGGCAGGGCCCCCGGATGCTAAGCCTTCATTTTTCAAAAAAGTACTTCTCTAGCCCTCCTAGAAAGTAAGAAAGCCAGGAAGTCAACTCTGTAAGTACCTTTCTAGGCGATCTGTGTGAAATGAGCCAACCTGGCTGTTTCCACCTGTCAATGTTTCTAGCCAATGAGTAAAATCACAGCTGCTATCATTAAGTGAGTTATATGGACACCAGGTGACAAGAATCCCATATGCCCTAAAAAGTGGTTGTTTTCCCCTCCGCTTTAGTGCACTTTTACTGATTTTCATTTATTTTCTAGTCCTAAAACCCCCCTGTGGTTTCCCCCTACTTTCCCCCCTGAGCAACCAGGAGGCATCTTTCCTGTGGTGGGTTCATCTGAGATCTTATGCTCTGCAAACACAACTACAAATACTATACAGAGGTACCTTGGGTTACAGACACTTCAGGTTACAGACTCCGCTAACCCAGAAATAGTACCTTGGGTTAAGAGCTTTGCTTCAGGATGAGAACAGAAATCATGCGGTGGCAGCATGGCAGCAACGGGAGGCCCCATTAGCTAAAGTGTTACCTCAGGTTAAGAACAGTTTCAGGTTAAGAACGGACCTCCTGAACAAATTAAGTTCTTAACCCGAGGTACCACTGTAGTCCAACAACAGCTGGGGACACAAGTGTGAGAATCACTGATCTATAAACTGCATTTGTTATGCAACCTGCCCTGGGACGTTTTACAGGTAATAAATGTGCATAATTAATAAAGGTCTTGTATGTGAAGCTGCAAAAAACCCTGGCTTAGTCACAATTTACAACTGGAAGGGAGCACACTGAAAATGGCAAAATAATTGGATTGCACAACAGCTGCATATTAAGGAAGGGATTTTGGGGCAAGGGGTGGAGTTCTACTGATGACTTGGTTTGAAATATGGAAATCAAGAAAGAAACAAAAGCAAAATCAACCTCTGGCCTCCTAAAACAGCAAGATGCACCTGGTCCTAAGGATCGAAGCTCATACTCAAACCCATCTACTCTTCTGTTGAAAGATCCTGCCTCCTAGTGCCCAGAACAGAGCATCTGAGGCCATTACCTGGCAAAACTGTGAGCTATTTTTTGAGATCTTGATGGAAGGTGCTAAGTGAGGGATGGGAACTCTCCAACCCTATAGATGTTTTCGGACTACAATGCTCCTCAGCCCCGATCAGCATGGCCAGGGATGGCAGTGGCTGGGAGTCTAGCAACACATGAAAGGCCACAACTTCCCCAGTGCTGATGTACGATAACCCTCTATCCCAGGTTTAGCCAATGTGTAACTGCTGGACTGCGAATCCCATCATTCCTGAACACTGACCATGCCTGGCTGGGCGGGATGGGAGTTGTAGTCCAATGACATCTACTGGCCACCACATTGGCTGCTGCTTCAGCCCCAACACACAAAGAACTGTATCATGAAATTCCAGCCTCAAAGATCATCAACGCACAATGATTAATTGCTTGGCCTACTGATTAAGGACAATTAAAGCTTTCAGTGCTGCTAGAAGGTGGACAGTGAGCTTAAGTCCCTGAATATTATTGTTATTGTTGCTGTTGTTATTATTTTTAATTTGTAGCTCTAATCATGGGTATCTTCATCCGAAGGAACAGCCTGCACAATTCCAAACCAGAAGGGTTTTCTGCTAAGTAAGGCAAGACTCTGAATGAACTAATTCAGTGACAGGCTCGAAAGTGTAAATGACTCTTAGGAACAGAGTACAGTTGTACCTCAGAAGTCTAACAGAATCCGTTCCAGAAGTCCATTTGACTTCCGAAACAGTCAACTTCCGAAGCACGGCTTCTGATTGGCTGCAGGAAGCTCCTACAGCCAATCGGAAGCCCCGTCAGACATTCAGCCTCCAAAAGAACGTTCAGGAGCCGGAAAGTTTGACTCCCAAGGTGTCCGGGAGCCGAGGTATGGCTGTGCAGTACTGGCTTCAATGTTGAACTTGCTCAGTGACTGATTTACTCATTTTTGCAATGAACTCAGTACCTATGGAGATATCTACATCTGCTGTGAATCCACATTTGACTTCTGTAATTGCTGAAAGGGGTGTGCAAAGGACAGGGAAGAAGTGACGCTTGCATTGCTGTTGGGACTCGAGCTGTCATCAGTCCTAGCCAGCACAGCCCACGTTCAGAGATTATTAGGAACTGCAGCCCAAGAACACCAGGAGGGCAACAGCAAAACACAGACTCTTGCACACAGAGTTAAAAGATTTAATTTGCTAATGGTGCAAATGGGACCACGCGAGAGCATTTGCTCGGTTTAAGGCAGGCCCCTCTGGCTGGCCAAACG